>NW_027315834.1:25969361-26224361 GCF_026437365.1 Eucyclogobius newberryi
TTTATGATCAATAATCTATAAAGATCCTGTATTAAAAAACAAAAACACTGTGGGTCCCAGGAACTTGATCTGAGGGCAGCATTTGGCCCCCGGGCCACAGCTTGGACACCTCTGCTACATGTCTTTCCATAGGTCTGCTGGTGCATGTTTTCAAACGTCCTTCTCTGACTCAGCAAATTGGGCCTTAGAAGTCTCTTTCATTACCTAATCCTGTTTGGGAGATGAATCGAGCCTATAATCTAATTATCCATAGCTATATAGGGAACATAAATCTCCGACCTCAGCTTTAACACAGGGCAGAAGAAGGGAAAAAGACCCACGCGCCTATTATTCCTGTCCCAATAATTGCAGCTGTGAAAAGCTGACCTCTCACACACGCCTCGTGCCTGATATTTCCAGTATAACTTTAGTACATTTGATCAGACTAAACGGGCTCACATCATTATGGGCTCCTACGCAGATATTTGGAAGCTGGCACTATGAACAAATGCTACCACTGAGTATAGTATTTTATGATTTTGAGTCTGAAGTGGATGTTCTGTTCTTATTATAGCACCAGGCAACAGCATGGGTCAGAGCAGTCACAGTCCTGGAGACGTGTCCAACGAGCTCCACAGCAGCGTGTCCTTTAGCTGAGAAACACAGAGTCCTTTAACTGAGAAACACAGAGTCCTTTAACTGAGAAACACCGAGTCCTTTAGCTGAGAAACACCGAGTCCTTTAGCTGAGAAACACCGAGTCCTTTAGCTGAGAAACACCGAGTCCTTTAACTGAGAAACACAGAGTCCTTTAACTGAGAAACACCGAGTCCTTTAGCTGAGAAACACAGAGTCCTTTAACTGAGAAACACAGAGTCCTTTAACTGAGAAACACAGAGTCCTTTAACTGAGAAACACAGAGTCCTTTAACTGAGAAACACCGAGTCCTTTAGCTGAGAAACACAGAGTCCTTTAACTGAGAAACACAGAGTCCTTTAACTGAGAAACACAGAGTCCTTTAACTGAGAAACACCGAGTCCTTTAGCTGAGAAACACAGAGTCCTTTAACTGAGAAACACCGAGTCCTTTAGCTGAGAAACACCGAGTCCTTTAGCTGAGAGAAACAGAGTCCTTTAGCTGAGAAACACAGAGTCCTTTAGCTGAGAAACACCGAGTCCTTTAGCTGAGAAACACCGAGTCCTTTAGCTGAGAAAGTGTCTTTACGTTACATCCTAGAAAAGGTACAAACATTGCCACACAAGTATTACATTTATAGGGAATAATAAATGTGTTATTGAAGTTCTTTTTTGCTATAACCAAAGATTATAATATATAATATTATTATTATTGAACGTGGCACCTCTAAATTGATATTTTATTGTAGTTTTAATACAGCTTTGTAAATATTGTTTTAAATTATTTTAAGGTGTGGACAATATTAACAGAAATCTATGTTTTTTTGTGGGTTTTTTGCATGATTTCATTGTCAACATTCCGACAATCTTGTAACAATGCATCAGGAATGTGCATTTAGTAACATCACTTTATCGTGTTGAGCTGTTTATTTTCTTTAACCAGCTCTTCTTGAGGCCACGCTACATTCTAATTTTGCTTTTCTTATACATCTTGTGTTTTGCCCTATTTGGCTTTTTTGAACACCACAAGCCTCATATACGTTCACACCGGGCACAGACACGTTTGAGAATCATCGTAATAATAATAAAAAAAACTCCTGTACAATTGATTTCCCCCCGTCACACC
The DNA here is from genome assembly GCF_026437365.1 of Eucyclogobius newberryi. Classification (NCBI taxonomy): domain Eukaryota; kingdom Metazoa; phylum Chordata; class Actinopteri; order Gobiiformes; family Gobiidae; genus Eucyclogobius; species Eucyclogobius newberryi. The sequence goes on from NW_027315834.1 coordinate 25,971,101, forward strand.
ATCCCACACCTCCCTCCCATCGACAATCCTAATATTTGACATGTGGTCCTCCAACACGTCTGTTTACTCTGCGTATCCGCGGCGATATCGAATGAACCGACTGCAATGCCACATCTTATTTTCACCGTCTTCTATTGCAGAGAAATACCCAAACAGACCAATCTCATAAATACAAAACACACCGGGTTTTCAAGTTGATTTATTCCCAAAGAAAGACCATTTCTTCACGCAAAATGAAGAAGATGGTGTAGAAAAGTCAGGAAAATAATACCTCAAGTAAAAAAAGAAGTAGGCAGCGGTCCACTATAGACAAGCTAAACAGAAAGTATTGTCCGGATCAGATTACAAGAGTAGCAGTAAATGTGTTTTCAATGCAGTAACGTAGCGTGCGATTGTTGCATTTTCTTGTATTTTGCAGTATTTTGCTAACGCGCAGTATCGCCCCGCCGTCAAGATTTCAACGACGAATGCCTTTTTAAATGTGATACGGAAGATATCCCTCAGTTTGAAAGACATATTGACATTGCGGTTTATCAGTGCGGTGAGCAGAGGAGCAGAGGCATCAGTGAATCCAATATGGCTTTTTCCCCGATAGCCGTTTGGCCGCTTTCCTCGCTCAGCTAACACAAACGACAGCACTTTTAGTCACTTTGTATCTTTAGGCTTCACTTCCATCAATCTAAATTGTAAGTTAAAAGTAAAGGTTACAAAGGCACTTATAACAGGCATATGAAAACAACCAAAACCCTTCTTAAAGTAGCAAATAAGCAGCAGGCTCTGTGCTAAATAGCGCACTGGCTAGCTCGCTATGCCTCGCGGCTAACACCAACTTTTATTAAAACAAACTGTGAAAATAAACTACCAATTACAAATATTATGTAAAAAGTATTCTATTTATTTTCTTTGTAGATGACTTAACTGTATCGTTTTGATAGTCGTTAACATGACGTCAGTGACTTCCACTGCTTATTCTTTTAGGATTTCAGCACGACTCAGCAAAAACCCCACACATATAGATATCTGCGATCATACGGGTGCTTTTGGGCTAGCGCTACGGCGACGCCCCCTTTTGAGTGAAAACAAACAGTGTTAACAGATGGATACAAATTGTTAACATTTTATAATTTTGCTCCTTAATACAACAAAACATTGATACTGGCGACACAACAGCCATGGACGAAGAAGTTGGTGAATATTTGATTCAATCCCGACATCTGATCGGGGCCGTTGTAAGAAAAAACTGAGGAATAAAGGTCGAGAGATGTCCGTTTAGCTTCCCAGAATCCTTTTGGCAAAATGACCCCACACACTGGCCAGAGGTGTTGTATCCCGATATCTACAACTGTCTAAGTCATTTGTTTGATACTATACACGTCCATGGCTGCTGAGTGTATAAATATATATGTATCTTCCACCTGTCTGTTAACACTGTTGGTTTTCTACCCAAAAGGGGGCGTGGCGTTGATGTGACGTTCTGGTGGCACAGGAAGTGACACATGACCGGAGACATCTATGGCGCACAGGACAGGAAGTGGCGATGCTAATACTGCGCTAGCCGAGTGCCACTGTGCACGGAACTAAATAACCTGTATGAAGAAAACAAATAATTATTACAATAAATTCCCGTTAAATACCGTATTATCCGGACTATAAGTCGCGTATAAGCCGCACCAGCCAAAAGATGCATAATAGCGAAGAAAAAAACATGTACAAGTTGTACTGGAGTATGAAATGCAGTTGCAAGTGTGGAAATAACAAATAATATACTTATACTTAAACTCCGGAGCGACTTATATGTGAAAAGTATAAAAGTATAAATATAAGTATCAGTCGCACCCCGGCCAAAACTATGAAAAAAGGTGCGACTTCGGAAATACGGTATCTGCCATTTATATTAAGTGTATACAAGCACTCATCAGTAATTACATGAACATTTTTGACTAATAGGAAAATTTAGCATTTTAAGAGCATCTTTACCAATACAGATCGATAACTCAAATCATTATGTTTATGTTGAAGAGATTTCAACCTTTCCACAACGCAGTAACTACTCATGTGTGCCTGTGTGTACGTCCTCATGCTCTGGGACCGCGTATCAGAGGCACAGTATATGGCAAAAGTACAAATATGCATAACCACAACTTCTACATTCTCCCATTTGTAAACACTTTATCTTTACATTACTGCAATTGCCGCTCGGATCAGTTTCCCATCACGGTCTACGAATGCACCAGTTTGATGCCGAGCCCAGTGTCCAGTACGGCGGGCGGGAACCAGGCCAGTTTACACCTCCGGAAGCAGCGCAGACACACGCCGCACAGCCAAAACAGATTCAGCCCGCAGCACCAGTTGGACAAGTGCACCATGGGATACGTCGCCTTGGGAAAGTGGGTCTTCCAGTGCTTGGCGACGTCGCTCCCCGTTGGCAGGTGCAGCGCGTAGTCGCTCCAGCGCTTGGACACGCCGTAGATGGCCGAGACGGTGCGAGCCTTGTCTGACCACTGGCTGCTGGAGTCGGGGTTGCAGTTGAAATCCACCCACTCGGCAGTGAAGTCGCCGAGGGACGAGATCTCGCCGAGCTCCGGGTCGACGGTGACGTGGGTCAGCTCCGCCCCCTGCACGGCCACATAAACGCCGTCGACTCGCCGGATGTCCCTCACCCACGGGGGGGAGTTTTCAGTGTCCAAAACGATGATTAGTCGCGCACCGTGGCCAGCGTTTTTCTCCTTCCACAAGTCCAGTAACTGGGCCAGGTGGAGACTCTCATTACCTGCAAAAGAAGATTAAGTATATTATTTAAGGCGCCCCCAGGGCACAATTTAAGACTTTGGAAAGCTTCTCGTTGAGGCTGGCCAATATGGACGATTAATATCATTAATTTAGATTTTTCTAAATTAAAGTTGGATAAAAGGTTAAGCCTGCATTTATTGGTAACACGCATCTAATTTGAATTATTTTCTTGTAACTGATAAGAATGCATAACAGCTTTGGGGAAAAGCTAGTATTGGTACAACCTTTTGAGCTCTTTTAAAAAATGCATACCTTTTCCATTTTACAAAAACAATGAATACATAGAAAAAGGGGCAGAACAAATCAAAACAAATGTAGCTGGTACTAATCTCCGTGGTAAAGTACATGGCACATATTTGTCCCATTTATTGATTGATTGGTAAATGTGCACATTTTCAAATTAAGTCTTTAAATCTTTATTAAATGGAAAATAGTCCATTGTTATTTGAGCCCAGTCCTTGACATTCTGTGAAAATAATCTTCATCTTTGTAGTAATAGCCCTTTTTCCTGCTGCCAAAGTACTGTCCTGTCCAATCAATCCATCCACTGTTTCTTCTGCGAGAGGTGAATGTCCCAGATCCATAGTTTTAGGTCACATTCACAATACAAACTTAAGTGGCCTCTGTTCAATTGGGGACCGAAATAACAGTCTCTGAGCAGGTCTCATGTTCACTATAGAGTGTCTCAAAACAAATAAAGACGCATATCCCCCTCACTCCTGTAGAGACGCTGTGTACAAAAAGAATGACCTGAAGCTTCTGCCTTCATTCTATATATATAAAACATATTTTAATAATATAAGAACAATATGACCAGAGTATGACCAGAGCCCCAGATCTGTGCTGTGGTCAGAGTCTTCAAGGGCGTTTGAGGCAGGACACAGAGCTGGTGATGGACAGTGGCTTTACAGGGATCAAACCTGTCACTTCAGGCTGGTGGTGCTGTCTGTCTCTGCTGTCATGTCACCCGCACAAATAGCACCTAGTGCAATCCAGATGGTACAGCCGCAGTGCAGGGCGTGGAGGTGGGGTGAGGTGGGTGTGGGGAGCGGAGGTGGGTGTGGGGAGCAGAGGTGGGTGCGGGGAGCGGAGGGGGGTGAGGGGTGAGGGGAGCGGAGGTGGGTGAGGGGAGCGGAGGTGGGTGCAACACCGCGTCATGCTCAGATATAGCCCACTAGTCGCTGGGACATTGTAAACAGAACACTTTGAGCCGCAGGTTTAACTATAAGTCTTACCACACCAAAAGAGACAAACAAAACTGAATTGCAAAATGATCCATTCCTTTTTTATAGGCGCATGAAAACCGGTAGTTTTCATCAGAATAGAGAATTTTGAAGCAAATAGTGGGGGGAAAAAACACTAAAACTAACATTTATTCAGTTTCGTTTTGCCTTCTTCTAAATTTGGGTGAAAATATAAGCACAACCACGATGAAACTAAATCTTCAGGATTATATAATGACATTGATCCGGCGTTAAAATGTTGTTTTTGCTCAAATATTGCGTTAGCGCCGATATTATTCCATTTCCATTCTCGTGCAAAAAATTACAGGCATAAGGGACGGGAGAAGTATTTTGGCACGACTCGCTTTAATGAGCCTTCGAGACCGTTACAGCTGAAATAATAAGACAAACAAACAACTCAAAAATAAGGCGTCTCTAAATGTGGACTTCAAAAAACAAACGCTTCCCAATTTCGACTCTCGCCAAAGCAAGAGCGTACGCCGTGGTCGAGGCTGCGCGCAATTATCCCCGGGAAACATCTCCGTCGCCTCGAGTCTGGTGACACCGGGGGGGCCCCATTATCTTATCGGGGGGAGGATTTTTTACTCTCGTTTGCGGTGATAAGTAATCTGGGAACAGAAGACTGACGAGACTTGACGCCGCGTTAACCTGCTGCGGATCTCATCTCTCTCCGGGAGATGCTAAACTTGGCAAAATGTCCCCAGGTTTCCCAGAATCCTTTTCTTTTCTTTTCCTTCCCCCCCCCCCCACGGGCAAACTTCTGAGAAATTCATCAAACAATTTATCTTATGAGATCTTTTCAAATGGAGTTTCTAATTGACAAATGGGGCCGGAGGAGACGGAGTAGAAGTCATCTGATTTTAATGCAAATCGCTGCGGGAGGGAAAATACGATGAATAAACACAGAGAAATACTTCGACTTCAAATTTCAAAATCTAAAATTTCAAACGCACGGCTTTGTAGCGATATAAACGTCGTCTCGGAGAAATTGTACTTGTGCTTTTCACGCGTCGGAATGGACGATGACGAATGGAAAGCGGAATGCCGAGCAAAATCCAGGTGTCAATAAAACAAACTGAGCATTACAAAACGTTTCCGGGTTGAGGTTTCCGCCTGCCGCCTGCTTGTCGCCGTGGAGATCAGGGCAGGACGATGTGGCGCGTAAAGCCAAGAACGTTCCCGTGACGAACAGCAGGAGGCGGACGCTGCGCCAGAAAAAAGTTACAAAGTGCACCTTTAACATCGCAATCAAAACGCGTACCGTATTCTCAGGACTATAAGTCGCACCTTTTTTCATAGTTTTGGCCGGGGTGAGACTTATACACTTATATTCCGGAGCGACTTGTAAGTGATATTATTTGTTATTTTCACACTTGGAACCGCATTTCATACTCCAGTGAAACTTATATATGTTTATTTCTTCTCTATTATGCATTTTTTGGCTGGTGCGACTTAGTCCGGAAAATACGGTATAAGGCGTGTTAAGCGAAACAAAACATGTCCCACACAAAATCGCTTCGAGGTCCGTAAGCACGACAAGAATTATTCCATGTATAAGGCGCACTGTACGTTTTTGAGAACGTTAAAGTCTTTTACGTGTGCCTTATAGTGTGGAAAGTACGGTAGAATAGGGGCATACCGTGTTACCGTCACCTCCGCTTTAAAGTTAGCCAATTGGGTGCTGCCCGGTTTGCTGCATGTCCTGCTTTTTCTCTCATCCCCATTTCATACAAAGCTCTCCAGTCTAATAAAGCCTACGGGACAAAATCTCTTCAAAAATAAAATAAAAATAAAGTAAAAAAATTGGACAATTCCATCAAATGTATGAGAATCGGAGATAATCAGGAACAAATTGGAATGCTATTGTGGCTAGCGGTTTCATACAAATCTATGAATATTGTAACCAAGATCCAGTTTAATCCAGTCGACAAAGTTAATTTGATATTTAGATTAGACACATTTTAATTGTCGTTTAGTTTTTTTTTAATTTGATGAGAGATTGTTCTGAACCTCTATGCAGGATGCCAACACTAAAAAAAAGACGGTGGATATAAATTGCCAGGTAATGAAATGGATTTACGGCCACTTCAGCTGTTGCCTTAAGAAATGGGGTTTTAATGTAAATGCTGATATTTTTCGCGTTATTAATATTAGTCTCATTACTCCAGAACAAAGACTGAAGACTTTCATATAAAAGCAAATTTAATGTGACACAGCGATACATTTAAGGTGTGTTTAGGGGCAATATATTCTAGCTGTTGATTAGACCAAATTAACTGCTGTCGTAGTGTAAATTATATTACAATGGATGACTCCAGGGCGAATGAAGGATTACACTCATCTCTGAATGTTATTATAGTATTTTAATTCCCTACAAAATAGTATATTACAGTTTGGGGAAGGTGAACTTAATCACTAAAGAATCTCATTATTTTGGAAGGGATTATTTTTTGCTATTCATCAGAAATGTGTAAAATGTAACAGTAATGAAATATCACCTTATCCTCTGGTTTGGAAGATTATGTTATTATTTATCACTCTTTAGCAGCTTTTTGACAGTTTTCTTTAAAAAATAAATAAATAATTCAATTTCCTGTTTGGAGTGAGCAAGACTTATATTTTCAACCACATTTGATGCAGAAAAACCTAAAATAATGCAACATGAGGCCATCTAATAGTTAGTACAGTAGTTCAGTGTGAGTACAGTAGTTCAGTGTTAGTACAGTAGTTCAGTGTGAGTACAGTAGTTCAGTGTGAGTACAGTAGTTCAGTGTTAGTACAGTAGTTCAGTGTGAGTACAGTAGTTCAGTGTTAGTACAGTAGTTCAGTGTGAGTACAGTAGTTCAGTGTTAGTACAGTAGTTCACAGTGAGTACAGTAGTTCAGTGAGTACAGTAGTTCACAATAAGTATAGTAGTTCAGTGTGAGTACAGTAGTTCACAGTGAGTACAGTAGTTCACAGCGAGTACAGTAGTTCAGTGTTAGTACAGTGAGTACAGTAGTTCACAGTGAGTACAGTAGTTCAGTGTTAGTACAGTAGTTCAGTGTTAGTACAGTAGTTCAGTGTTAGTACAGTGAGTACAGTAGTTCACAGTGAGTACAGTAGTTCAGTTAGTACAGTAGTTCAGTTAGTACAGTAGTTCACAGTGAGTACAGTAGTTCACAGTAAGTACAGTAGTTTACAGCGAGTACAGTGAATCCTCGTTTATCGTGGGGGTTACGTTCCAAAACGAACCCGCAATAGGCGAAATCCGCGAAGTAGAAAAATTTATTTTTTTACAGTTATCATACAATGAAATACTCCATATAACATTGAAGCTCACGCGCGCTCTCTCACCGGCCTCTCACGCGCGGCGCCGCTCTCACCGGCGTGTCCCGCAGCTCACAGGCGCCGCTCTCACCGGCCTCGCAAACTTCGATTTGGCAAGCGGTTTTACGTACGTGTACATATTAATCCATAACGTTATTGACACACAGGTAGAGAAGACGCAAAGAGACCGTTTCAGAATGGAGAACACAATGCATGATGAAAATCCGCGAAGCAGCGAGACCGCGAAAAGTTAACCGTGTTATAGCGAGGGATCACTGTACAGTAGTTCAGTGAGTACAGTAGTTCACAGAGAGTACAGTAGTTCACAGAGAGTACAGTAGTTCAGTGTGAGTACAGTAGTTCACAGAGAGTACAGTAGTTCACAGAGAGTACAGTAGTTCACAGAGAGTACAGTAGTTCAGTGTGAGTACAGTAGTTCACAGAGAGTACATTAGTTCACAGAGAGTACAGTAGTTCAGTGTGAGTACAGTAGTTCACAGAGAGTACAGTAGTTCACAGAGAGTACAGTAGTTCACAGAGAGTACAGTAGTTCAGTGTGAGTACAGTAGTTCAGTGTAGTTCAGTTAGTACAGTAGTTCACAGTGAGTACAGTAGTTCAGTTAGTACAGTAGTTCAGTTAGTACAGTAGTTCAGTGTAGTTCAGTTAGTACAGTAGTTCACAGTGAGTACAGTAGTTCACAGTGAGTACAGTAGTTCAGTGTAGTTCAGTAGTTCAGTGTAGTTCAGTAGTTCAGTGTAGTTCAGTTAGTACAGTAGTTCAGTGAGTACAGTAGTTCAGTTAGTACAGTAGTTCAGTAAGTACAGTAGTTCAGTTAGTACAGTAGTTCAGTGTAGTTCAGTTAGTACAGTAGTTCACAGTGAGTACAGTAGTTCAGTTAGTACAGTAGTTCAGTTAGTACAGTAGTTCAGTGTAGTTCAGTTAGTACAGTAGTTCAGTTAGTACAGTAGTTCAGTTAGTACAGTTAGTACAGTAGTTCACAGTGAGTACAGTAGTTCACAGTGAGTACAGTAGTTCACAGTAAGTACAGTAGTTTACAGCGAGTACAGTGAATCCTCGTTTATCGTGGGGGTTACGTTCCAAAACGAACCCGCAATAGGCGAAATCCGCGAAGTAGAAAAATTTATTTTTTTACAGTTATCATACAATGAAATACTCCATATAACATTGAAGCTCACGCGCGCTCTCTCACCGGCCTCTCACGCGCGGCGCCGCTCTCACCGGCGTGTCCCGCAGCTCACAGGCGCCGCTCTCACCGGCCTCGCAAACTTCGATTTGGCAAGCGGTTTTACGTACGTGTACATATTAATCCATAACGTTATTGACACACAGGTAGAGAAGACGCAAAGAGACCGTTTCAGAATGGAGAACACAATGCATGATGAAAATCCGCGAAGCAGCGAGACCGCGAAAAGTTAACCGTGTTATAGCGAGGGATCACTGTACAGTAGTTCAGTGAGTACAGTAGTTCACAGAGAGTACAGTAGTTCACAGAGAGTACAGTAGTTCACAGAGAGTACAGTAGTTCAGTGTGAGTACAGTAGTTCACAGAGAGTACAGTAGTTCACAGAGAGTACAGTAGTTCACAGAGAGTACAGTAGTTCAGTGTGAGTACAGTAGTTCACAGAGAGTACATTAGTTCACAGAGAGTACAGTAGTTCAGTGTGAGTACAGTAGTTCACAGAGAGTACAGTAGTTCACAGAGAGTACAGTAGTTCAGTGTGAGTACAGTAGTTCAGTGTAGTTCAGTTAGTACAGTAGTTCACAGTGAGTACAGTAGTTCAGTTAGTACAGTAGTTCAGTTAGTACAGTAGTTCAGTGTAGTTCAGTTAGTACAGTAGTTCACAGTGAGTACAGTAGTTCAGTTAGTACAGTAGTTCAGTGTAGTTCAGTAGTTCAGTGTAGTTCAGTTAGTACAGTAGTTCAGTGAGTACAGTAGTTCAGTTAGTACAGTAATTCAGTAAGTACAGTAGTTCAGTGTAGTTCAGTTAGTACAGTAGTTCACAGTGAGTACAGTAGTTCAGTTAGTACAGTAGTTCAGTTAGTACAGTAGTTCAGTGTAGTTCAGTTAGTACAGTAGTTCAGTTAGTACAGTAGTTCAGTTAGTACAGTTAGTACAGTAGTTCACAGTGAGTACAGTAGTTCACAGTGAGTACAGTAGTTCAGTTAGTACAGTAGTTCAGTGTAGTTCAGTTAGTACAGTAGTTCAGTGAGTACAGTAGTTCAGTAAGTACAGTAGTTCAGTTAGTACAGTAGTTCAGTTAGTACAGTAGTTCAGTAAGTACAGTAGTTCAGTTAGTACAGTAGTTCACAGTGTAGTTCAGTTAGTACAGTAGTTCAGTGTAGTTCAGTTAGTACAGTAGTTCACAGTGAGTACAGTAGTTCAGTTAGTACAGTAGTTCACAGTGTAGTTCAGTTAGTACAGTAGTTCAGTGAGTACAGTAGTTCAGTTAGTACAGTAGTTCACAGTGTAGTTCAGTGAGTACAGTAGTTCACAGTGAGTACAGTAGTTCACAGAAAGTACTGTAGTTCACAGTAAGTACAGTAGTTCAGTGAGTACAGTAGTTCACAGTGAGTACAATAGTTCACAGTGAGTACAGTAGTTCACAGTGAGTACAGTTGTTCACTATTATCTCAATAATTTATTAGTTGCGATTAATTGATTCACTTGTTTCAGTCCTACTTCAAGATAATGATCTTGTCGACCATATACTGCCCATGCACCTTTTATTACAGCTTTCTTAATTTTCCGCCATCGATAAAAAAAAATCATAATAAAAATTAAAAATCATGTGATAATCCACTACAGCAGACATAAACATGACCTCAATGACTCAGTCTTCACAAAATGCACATAAAAGGCCAATAAACCTATAAATAAAACATTCAATAAGGTAAATATATTATCACATACAATATGAGATAAAATTCATAAAAATTTTACATTTTATGAACATTGTCCACCTTAAACAACGTCTGTTTTGTTCCATAGATATGGACCTAATATTTTACACAATTCTGTGTTGATACAGCTTGACTTTTAAATGAACATATCCTGATCTGATGTTCAGCAAACATGTTAAATATTCAAGCAAAATACCCATAAGAACCTTGTAAACAAACAAAATGCAGTGCTGTTCTCTTCTTGCATTCTTTAGAATATGATAGACCGTGGTGAGTTCTGTGTCCGTCTCTTAGAGCCGGACCTCAGAGCCGGACCTCAGAGCCTCTGAAGTCGGTTTATTATTCAGCTCTAACACTATTGCTGTAGAATGCACACATATAATATCACCATAATCCAGAACTAAGAGAACTGTAGCCTGGATTAACCGTTTTCAACAATTAAGAGGAAAACAGTTTTGTTGGATAGAGTTAAAATCCACTTGAACATTTTTGAATCACTTGCGCAGCAGAAGGCACCCTAGCATATAGAATGGCATCATCTGCATACAAGTACTAAGGTGTTTTAGATTATGACCAATTGAGTTTATGTAAATTGTCCTTGGTCCTAGGACAGACACTTGGGGAACACCTTTGTAAACATAAGAAAATTCAGATTGAAAGCCATCAGCAGAAATGTGTGAGATAAACCACAAACTCAACAGCATGTGGACGATCCAAGAGAACACAGTGACCCACAGAATCAAGGGCCTTTGACAAATCAACAAAAACACCAGCACATTCTTCATGATTATCGAACAGAAATATCTTTTACAACGTCGGTAGCGGCTGTGCATAGTACTACGTCCTGGTCTGCATGTACTATAATGGGTAGGTGTGTGGAAAACTCACCTGCCAGAGCCCAGGATCCAGTGACTTTGTGTGTGTGCCCGCTGTAGAAGACCATGTAGGTGTCATGGCGCGGCCCGTCGGCGGTCCGGAGCTCCAGGAAACTGCGCAGTTTGTTGAGCAACGCCTCCAGAGTGAGGCCGCTGGTGGAGTAGTCGCAGCCGAAGGTCTGGACCATGTGGTGGGAGAAGAGTCGCTGCACACTGTTGAGCATCCCCGTGGCTCGCGAGTTCAACTGCTGCACTTGGTCCGGTGGCAACAGAGCGGGCTGACCGTCCGTGCTGAGGAGGCGGAGCAAAGCAACACGGGTCAAGTTTGGGTCATGGAACGAGCACGGTCTGGACTACTGCACATTTCAGAGACGCAAAGGGTTCATGTAATATTAATAGTAAGTATTTAAAAAAACAACCATATGTATATTTGAGCCATCTACAGTCAAGCTAAATCATAATCTAAAACAAACCTCGGCTGACTGGTATTAAATATAGAAATATACCGTATTTTTATTTTGGTATTTACATAGTTTTGGCTGGGGTGCGACTTATACTTATATTTATACTATATACGTATACTTCGGAGCGACTTATATGTGATATTATTTGTGCAACTTATGTTTTTTTCTTCTCTATTATGTATTTTTGGGCTGGTGCGACTTATACTCCGGAAAATACGCCATAGACTTTGACCTTTGTGTTATTCCGTTGTATTTTCTAAAGTAAAAGTAATACAACATTTTGAACAAATTTGATTATTGACAGTTATTAACATTAAGTTGACAAGTAAAATCACATCACTAGATTAATCAGATATTTTGTTGTATTTGCGTTAGACAAAGTACAGTGAATATTAAAATAACTCATTCAGTCTTTAACAATTCCATTTCCTTTTTGCCACATTCGTTTGCCCTGTTTTCATCCTTTTTCCACGTCAAAACTCGTAAATCTGATATTTATCACGTCGATGTTGCCACAATTCCATGTCACATTGTCCAGCCCTAAAAAAAGGTTTCATTCTTTCAACCTAAAGACCGAAATAACAGATACAAATTGATCCAATAATGATACAAAGCAGGTTAATCTGCACCAACATATCATGAACTCCTATGTCACGCGCGCCTTCGTTTTCATAGAAAGACAACTCAACAATGTGGAAATGAAGAAAACCTTAAGAAATCTAAACAGTCCAACAATACTGCAACGACGAGAGAATCTGCGTTATACGTGTATGTTTAAGAGTGAGAAAACATCGCTCTAACCCCGATCAATGTTTGTCTCTCCAACCAGCTCCAGACAGATCGATCTACATTTGATTTCCTCACTATAATAACACGAAAAAAGTCCAGTTATGCCAAGAAAAACAGAGCAAACTGAAGTCGCTGTTTGTGAAGTGGCTTGCGTGGAATGGTGATGGAGAGACGGGACGGGACACGGGCAAAAGGGAGATTAATGAGCGAGGAGCTGATAGTTTGACACAGAAGGGCGGAGCGACTGTCTGCTCCGGCGAGGAGAACCCGAACACGAGCGTGCCGGAGCGAGGACGAGCGCCGCCGAGGGTCGAGTTCAAAAGGAAAAGTATTGACGGGAAACTTTGGAGAAGTTATTTTTTAAAAGTTTTAAGAGTTTGTTTCAGCGCACACGCTTAAAAAGTGCCGACCACAGACATGAAGAGAGCCGCGTGATGTTTTCAAATCGTACGATCCTCTGCAAAGGGTGCAGAGATTAGACCGCGCGCTTTACAATGCTACGAGCTAAACGTTGTGAACTAACAAAGCTAGCACACCTAGCACGAACCGTTTCCTGTCTAGAGTAAAGAGACAAGTGTTGAAAACGACCAGAGTCAACCCTGTGCCATTATTATTATCGTGTAAAACGTGGATCAGTGCGATTTACTCTATATTGTCTATATTGTCGGGTTTACTGTGGCGAATCTACAGCGTCACTAAAGCTCAGAAGTGGCGAGGCGAGCGATAAAGTCATACTTATTGTCCTTTTCCACATTTCCCGTGTTTGCATCCTGCGCTTCCTCCGCGGGGCGGTAATTCCCTCTGTCCTTGACGCTTCTTGATTGGCTGATTGATTTCACAAAGTAGCTCAGAGTCACGCAGACGCCGCACACATGAAGAGCGGCTTAGAAATCACTTGTGCCGATGTAGAGTCGGGTCACGCCTCCCGGACAACTCCAAGGAGCCGATTGGGGACTAAATTGGGCAAATCCTGCAGTGTGTTCAGGGCTTAAGGCTGTGTTCACACGTCGCATCAAAACTGGGACTGAACTGGGACTGAACTGGGACTGAACTGGGACTGAACTGGGACCAAACCCGTAACTACACCAGGACTTACATGTAACCTCCTTCTCAACTCCTTGCTCTAAACAGCCCATCTGGATATTGTTTGTGGACAGATTTGTATCATTTGTGCATTTTCTGGGCATTGATCATTTTAGCACAATGTTCCTGCCCCTTATCTGTTCCATTGCCCAGTTATAGTGCCTCCTACAGGTAGGAGGACTCATTGAACTAAAGCATTAAATACATCTTTAAAATTTAGCTAAAAATGATTCAAATGTCATCCAAGAATAGCTCCTTTTTTAGGTTTATAATTTCACTTCCTGTTTGTAATCGATGGCATCTCAATAGGAAATTACACAGCAAACACTAGGCCAAAACTCATCTAATGTCACATTTTAAAAAATGTGATAATTAAAAATATATGAGAGCTACTTTATTTTGTTGAATTAATGTTTAGAGAGTCAAAAAAGTAGTTTCTTTGTGTAAATTCTGCATAAACTTTGACTGGAACAAGCACTTCCTGTCATTTTCTACACATTTTACCAACACTTTTCTCCACAAATACCTGCTCAATTGGTCGTGAAACCATCATTTATACATACAAATGGTATAATAAACAGATCAAATAAAGTCAACATTAGAACATCGTAAAAAAACCGCTCATAGGCACTTTATGCGACGCACCCCTTGACCTGTTGTTCGTTTCAGAATTTCTTAGGACCTGGGTAACAGTAACCACGCGTAGAATTATTGACTCTAGCTTACATCTTTTTAACTGCTGAGAAGTGTTTTTGAGGCAACCCTGCCCTTGAATACACTCACAAATGACTCAGCGGGGCCACTGCATCGTAGTGGACAGAATTGATGTGTTGTTCCCCGTCTGACAACCTTGACGCTGCCTCCTATAAAGATATACTACACTTGATGCTGGACACCTCTGCATGGCTTGGCGCGCTTCCCCACTCACCTAAACCCATCTAATCTTTTCTGCTCTTGTGGCGCCCGGGGGAACCGAGCCTCGGAGCTTAACATTCACGCCGCGTAGCCCTGCTCTCTCTCTAGCTTTAAAAGTCCTACCCTTTTTCCTCTGTCCACACTTTGGTACGGTATTAACACATTTTCAGGCTGCACAATAATGTAAACTCAAAAGTACCATTATTGAACTGTCTGCCTGGTAATAAATTGGCTACAAATGATTGATGATTAAAGCTCTTGAACCTTGTTTTTTTGATAAAGCAGTTCTCGTTAAAAGAAGGGCCTGTTTGCCCTTTAAAACAGTTGACTGACTTTTTTTTTTTACCCTGATTAAAAATGTTGAATACTTTGTACATTAACATTGCAATAGCAAGTGATTTGACAAAAAAAAGCCTTACGTGATGTGAATACACTTAAACATTTAAACACGTCGCCAAACATACAGTAAAAATATAATATATTCTCATAAATAAATATAATATATTCTCATCAGATTGTGATTCTGCTGATTCTCTTGTAAACACTGAACTCAGGCCTTTGTCGCTTTTGCTGAAGATGCAAACAATGCTATATTGAGCGTTGTAATCAAACGTAATTCGCTTTAAAATGAGGTATGTGCATGGCATGTCCATATCGACCGAGCTGAAATTGGCTGGATAACGTTAATAACAGCGTTTTGTCTTACTGGCTGCTTTGGGCTAACTCAATCTTCTGACTTTTGCATGGTGTTTGGATTGTCAAACAAACTCAGCGACTGCATTCAAGAGCTTCTGGGCTTTAAAATGAGGTACGTGCGTTTAAGCCTCAGAATACAAATCACGGGCACAGTTGGCGACATTTTGGCTGATGCCCGATGTCTCGCGAGACTCTAAAATCAGCCATTTATCCGTCAGGCACTCTACTAGACATGTTTTTATTGCTGTAATTTGGAATGCACTCTTTTCGGGCAGGGTAACCTCTCAATTTCTTTTTTTGCTTGTAACCTGATGTCGTCACCTTCTTGTTTCCATGGATATAGACAAGTTTAACGCCATACTGTGACACATTCTTAACAGAAATCATATCTACATGGAGCGAAGCCGTGATACCATCGTGACTAGTTACAGGTTCACCGCTCACTGTAAGAACGCAGGTATTTTCAAGCAATCAAAAGATATGTGTACCGTATTTTTCGGACTATAAGCCGCACCTTTTTTCATAGTTTTTGCCGGGGTGCGACTTATACTTCGGAGAGACTTATATGTGATATTAATTGTTATTTTCACACTAATTTCATACTCCGGTGTGACTTATACATGTTTTTTTCTTCTCTATAATGCATTTTTTGGCTGATGTGCCTATACTCCGACTGCGACTTATAGTCCGGCAAATACGGTAATTGAATAAATACAAAATGGAAAAATCAAATGCCAAACCGTAGAACACTCCAGGCACGACACACTAAGACGTCACACAACGCTAGCGCATCAAAAGACAGAGCTCCTATCCACGTCACGATATTCAATTAAAGTTTTCACACACGTATCGTTTTTTTTCCTCTCGTAGTATCCGCTCCCCACTGTTTACAAGCGCTCGTGTTTACCTTCACCCTTGCGTCTCACCGTGCGCCTCGCCTCTTCTCGCCCCCCGTCTCTGTGATCTCCCCGTGGGGCTCTTGTCATTGTAAAAACATGATCTGGAGCCATCAAACAGCCCATTATACAGCCCTGCATTCACATCATGTTCGCGGCCCTCCCTCTGGACTTCACAGACACGAGTCTTGCATACAGATGGAGCTGACAGCTTCTGCCACGACTCTGCACGAGCCTGGAGTTCTTTACTCAGTCTGTGGTCGATCGGAAATGTGTACGAGTTCTGTTGACTCATTTTATTAGCATTGTGAGGATGTATCGTATTTTCGAGACTATACGTTGCAGCGGAGTATAAGTCACACCAGCCAAAAAATGCATAATAGAGAAGAAAAAAACACATACAAGTCGCACTTGGAGTATAAGTCGCATTTTTTGAGGAAATGTATTTGATAAAATCCAAGACCAAGAACCGACATTTAATCTTGAAATGCAATTTAAATTAGGGGTTAAACGCTCACTAAGGTTTGAACCATTAAAAACCATGTCAGACCAGTAAGAAATCCACACTTTGTGACAACACATTCAGTTTTCGGCTTTTGTCGAGTAAACATTTTCCGACAGATGCATCAGTGCAAAGTCCAATTTCAGATTTCAAGGCACAAACGAATCCCAGAGGAAAACCCTTGCCTTGTTCTTCTCCTCTGAAGCATTTTTGCTGCATTTCCACAACCTCAAACACTGTTCTCTAGCAACCTTCAACCATTGTCTGCGCTCACGGAGGGACAAGAGGAGCTGGAAAATGAGGAGGACACCGGCAAAATAACCCACGCTTGATCCGGGCTGCCGAAACTTAAAGATGGCACGGCCGTAACGTTCACAAGGACCGTGTCGAGGATTGTTCGTTCAAATCTTCTTTGTGCTTATGGTGACGCTGTTGTCTCACTCTGCGCGCTCCTGCATCCTCCATACTATCTTTAAGTTTGTTTTTAGTTTGTCACCTTCTGATAATACTATCCTTTTTCTATGTATCCGGACTTGGGGATAGCACAAAGAGACACTAGTTTTAACGCCTTTCAGCTGAAGTATAATGGCTTTCCAAATAATGAAGTTATATTTTTAGGTATAATTGACGCCGTTAGCAAATCGCTAAGTCAACATTTCCTGCACAAATGGCAAAATATCTCGTCTTATTCTGCACAAAAACTGCTAACCCTGTAGTTCGTTCATTTGTCAAGTCTGCAGGATGTGTTTAAAATGTGAACTTTGAAAAGAATCTTATGATTAAAACATAAATTGCATTCACAAAACTAGTCCAAAAAATTCTAATTAGATATTTTTCCCAAATCATGCAGGCTTAAATGCAACAGTGAATAATACTATATTGAATTAATATTATATTCCATCATAAAAATACTCACTTTCTTATATAAATAGATCACGTCTAATTCACCATTTAATTTATATGGCCTGTACTTAATTTCCATTTTTTTAAATTCTACTTATGCACATAGTAGATTTGTATGCAACTTATTCTACACATCTTTTTCCATTTTTGGTAATGGTAATGCGTTAGCTACTCTCCTATGACGTTATTTCCCTTGTCTAAGGCTAAACCAGCCTCAAAATACTCTAATAATAGTACAGTTTAATAATACTTTCTCTGGATGAAAAAACAAAACAAAACTACTGCTACCACCGTTCATGGCAATTCCTCCGTCAGCGAAACATTTCACCAAACGCTGATCACTTTCAAATGTGTGTACTTTTCAAATAGTACTTCAGAGACTTCCCAAGGATTCCCCAAAAATTACTAAGCACTAATATTGCACTGATGGAGAGAGAGAGAGCGCTGCGGCATCATCAAAAGATACGTTTGAAAAGGGCCGACAGAGAGGGCAATGGGAGAGGCAGTAATATCAGCGGCTAACGGCTACGACATGCTGGAGCTGGAGAACTTTGTATGCTGCGGAGAGGCTGTGTTTATGCATCGTTATTGGCCTATTTATCCACTCGCCTTTTGAGCCAAGTGAAAAGTTGGAATGAGGGATCATATTTACAAATGCCTGTGGGGAAGACAGAAAGGCAACGATATAGTATACTCGCTGTGTGCACGGCCTATGCTTTTGTGAGTTCGATTAAATACCGTATTTTCCAAAAAATGCATAATAGAGAAGACAAAAACATATAAGTCGCGCTGGAGTATAAGTCGCATTTTTGGGGACATTTATTTGATGAAATCCAAGACCAGGAACAGATATTTAATATTGAAATGCAGTTTAAAATAATAAGAGTAGAGAACATGGTGAATAGGTGTACGTATGCTAACGCTAACACCTTCAGCTACATGACGAAAAGACAGAACTGTGGTAAGTGTCTGGTATGTTAAAGTAACATATAAGATAAGCCTTTATTTGTCAACACAATGGGGAAATTTCGTGTTGCACGCAAGTAGATACAGGAGTAAAAGAACAGATAACTTATAGAAAGCTTTAAAAAAAAAAAGAAATTCTCTTAATAGAAAAACTCTTATGAACAAAACTCTTAAAGACAAAACCTCTCATATTTTCTTAATAAAGAATAGAAATAAAAAAATAACATAACATAAGACAAAAATAATAATTAGAATAGTGGCAAAAGTAAAGACTTAACAGTTATTCAGACAACTATAGCACCCCGGCCAAAACTATGAAAAACGTATAGTCCAGAAAATACGGTACCAGTAATGTCTCCTAAAATTGGCTCTGGTCATTGTCTTTAACCATCTGCGGAAAATCTTTTAAACAGCGGCTTAAGGGCTCAAACTGAACTTTGGTCCAACTTTCTGGAGTTCACCATTATAGTCGAAAGTAAAACTTTGGGATCTCAGTCGTCCCATACAGATCATTAAAAGACTTCCGAAAGACCATCTGTACTCAGTCATGCCTCAGAACCATCATTCAGATAAGCCTCATTTGTCAAAGAGTGGCGAAAATAATATTTGGTTCGTTGTACAAGCCATAAAAGTCTGCACAGCGAGATGGTTTCGAATACTGAAGGAAACATTGTGAGCTCCAGTGAATATAACTGCCCCAAGCACTTCTTTACACACTGTAATCTCACAGAAATGTTATTTTACAATTCAGTAATAACATTTTCTAATTATATAGTAAAGTTAGGTCCAGAGTTGGGCAAGTTACTCTTAAATTGTATTACAATATATATCACAAGTTACAGTGCTAAAAACTGTCCCAAAAATGTAACCGATTTGTTTGCATAAGGTTTGAGTTAATTATGTCGAAGCATCATATGATTTTCATAATGTATATGTATTCAAGAATGTGTGATGTGGGACAGGCCTGTACTTAAAGAGTGAGGGGCAGAGAGAGGAGCAGAGAGAGGAGCAGAGAGGAGCAGAGAGGAGCAGAGAGAGGAACAGAGTGAGGGGCAGAGAGAGGAGCAGAGTGAGGAGCAGAGAGAGGAACAGAGAGAGGAAGATAAGATATTCCTTTATTGTCCCACATGGGGAAATTTCATTGGTGCAACGCAGGTAGATACAGAGGTAGATACAGAAGAACAGATCACTTATAGGAAGTATGAAAAACACTTTCAGTAGAAGATCTCCTATAAATAAATAAAAACTCCCATAGACAAATAAATGAATAAATACCATTGCATGTGATCCCGACAGTAATTGCACATGAATATGTGTCACGACAGCACATAGATTGCACATGAATTTCACAGTAATTGCACATGAATTCCAACAGCAATTGCACATATGACGGAATTGCACATCAGTATTAGGTTAGGTCAGTATTGCGAGTGTTCAGTACTAACAGTTTTTGTTATAAAGTCTGACAGCAGCAGGAAGGAAAGACCTACGGAACCTTTCCTTCACACATCGAGGGTGGATCAGTCTCTCACTGAAGCTGCTCTCCAGAGCGGAGAGAGTGTCCTGCAGGGGGTGACACTCATGGTCCAGCATAGATGTGAATCTAGCCAGGACCCTTCTGTCCCCCACCTCCTGCACCGAGTCCAGAGCACAGCCCAGGACGGAGCTGGACTTCTTGATGACTCTGTCCAGCCTCTTCCTCTCCCTCTCTGTGATGCTGCTGCTCCAGCAGGCCACACCATACAGGAGGGCCGATGCCACCACAGAGTCGTAGAAGGTCTCCAGGAGTGGCCCTGTCACTCCAAAAGACCTGAGTCTCCTCACGAGGTAGAGCCGACTCTGGCTCTTCCTGTACAGTGCGTCTGTGTTATGAGTCCAGTCCAGTTTGTGGTTCAGATGAACACCCAGGTACTTGTATGAGTCCACTCTCTCAATGTCCCGTCCCTGGATGTTCACTGGTGAGGGGGCAGTGGGGTGGCGTCTGCGGAAATCCACCACCATCTCCTTGGTCTTCCCCGCGTTGATGAGGAGGTGGTTCCGCTGACACCAGTCCACAAAGTCCTGCGCCAGTCCTCTGTACTCCGCGTCATCGTCGTCCGTGATGAGTCCGATGATGGCAGAGTCGTCAGAGAACTTCTGCAGGACACAGCTGTCCGTGTCATGTCTGAAGTCTGCAGTGTAAAGGGTGAAGAGAAAGGGCGCGAGGACAGTGCCCTGGGGCGCCCCCACACTGCAGGTCCGAGTGTCAGACACACAGTTCCGGGCTCTCACAAACTGGGGTCGGTCTGTGAGGTAGTCCAGGATCCACTCTGCCAGGTCATACTCCACACCAGCCGTCTCCAGCTTGTCCCTCAGGGGCAGCGGCTGGATGGTGTTGAAGGCGCTGGAAAGATCGAAGAACAGAATCCTCACAGAGCTGCCAGGCTTTTCCAGGTGAGAGAGAGAGCGGTGCAGCAGGGAGATGACGGCGTCCTCCACTCCGATGCCAGACCGATATGCAAACTGCAGCGTGTCCATGGCTGAGCTCACGGTGGAGCGGAGGTGGTCCAGGACTAGCCGCTCCAGTGTCTTCATCAGGTGGGACGTGAGAGCCACTGGCCTGAAGCTGTTGAGGTCTTTGGGGCGCGGTGTCTTAGGCACAGGTACCAGACAGGAGGTCTTCCAGACCTGTGGTACCACCCTCAGCTTCAGGCTCATGTTGAAGACATGCTCCATAACTCCACACAGTTCATCTGCGCAGGACTTAAGGAGCCTGGGGCTGATGCCATCAGGTCCTGCTGCCTTACTCACTTTAATCCTCTTCAGCTCACTCCTCACCTGTGCTGCTGTGACAGTCAGTGGTTGGCAGGGGGACCGTGTGCTGGGGGGATGGGTGAGTCCAGGCGAAGTGGGGAGCTGATGGTCCGGGGCGGAGAAATGAAGAGGAACGGATGCAGGGCATTGTCCAGCTGTGGAAGAGGGAGCATGCAGCTGTGCAGGGGGAGGGGCGGGTGACTGATCAAACCTCAAGAAGTGAGCATTTAAATCATTCACCCACTGTAGATCCCCCTCTGTCTGGGCAGGGGGGATTTTGAAGCCCGAGATGGTTTTCAGGCTCCTCCACACTCCCTGAATGTTCTTTTGCTGCAGCTGCTCCTCCATCCTCCTCTTGTAGCCGGCCTCAGCCTGCCTGATCTTCCTCCTCAGCTCCTTCTGCACAGTCCTCAGCTCCTCCTTGTTCCCTGACCTGAAGGCTCTCTTCTTCTCCTTCAGCAGAGCCTTCAGTTCACGGTTAATCCATGGCTTGTTGTTTGGAAAACACCGCACCGTCCGGGAGGGAACAATGTTCTCAAAACAGAAGTTGATGTAGTCCGTGATGCACTCTGTGATGGTGTTGATGTCCTCCCCATGTGGGTCATAAAGCTCAGTCCAGACAGTGGTGCTGAAGCAGTCCCTCAGAGCCTCCTCGCTCTCAGCAGACCACATCCTCACCTCACGGGACACCACAGGCTGCCTGCGCACGATGGGTTCATACACAGGCCTCAGATGTACAAGGTTGTGGTCCGAGCTGCCCAGGGGAGGGAGGGGGGAAGAAGAATAAGCCTCCTTGGTGTTGGCAAAAAAACAAGTCCAATGTTCTATTCTCTCTGGTGGGGCAGGTAACATACTGGGTGTATGTTGGTAGAACAGAAGAGGGAGAAGCGTGGTTAAAGTCACCAGAGATGAGGAAGAGAGCCTGTGGATGCTGTGTTTGCAGCCTACAAGTGCAGGAGAGCAGTGCTTCACAAGCATCTTCAGCATTGGCAGACGGGGCCACATAGACTGCGATCAAAATCACATGTGAGAACTCCCGGGGCAGATAATATGGCCTCATGCCAATAGCCAATAGTTCAATATCCCCGTTACATAGCTGCTCCTTCACTGTGCAGTGTTCAGGTTTGGACCAGCTCGTGTTCACATACACCGCCAGACCTCCACCTCTTTTCTTCCCGGATTCTCTAGTTCTGTCCGCCCGCAGCAGATGAAAATTGTCCAAACCTACAATAGAGTCTGGCATTTCTGCTGTTAACCAGGTCTCTGTGAAAATAAAGACGCTGCTGTCCCTATAAATCCTCTGGGACCGCATGAGGCTCGCTATTTCCGTCATTTTATTTTGAAGGGACCTCACGTTACCCATGACTACGACTTCCTGTTTGTCCCTCTCTTCTCTCGGAGTTTACGTCCAGCCCGTCTGCTTCGTTGCGTTTTCCTTAGGATGTCCGCCGGGATAACGTGACGATCTCCGGGTAAGACGACAGTTCTCCGCAGTTTCATGAGTTCCTCCTTTGTGTAAACGCGGTACGGCGCCGGGCGGGGCCGGAGCTGGGGGACTCAGAGCCAAGACACATCGCAACGACACGACGAAAACACTCAATCCAGCCGAATAAAGTCAAAACAAGTTAATTTAAAGCGATTCCATTGCGTGTCCCGATCGTTCGTGAAGTTCCTCTTTCATATAAACGTGTATATAAACGTGTACCGACGACACGCCGTACTTTAGCGCGGCCGGAGGGCGCGGGGAGGGGCTGGTGGGCTCGCTCGGAACTAGCTCACGTCACAACAACACAACGAACGCAACGAAAAACGCTCAAATCCAGCCGAAAAAAGTCAAAAACAGTTGAATTAAAAAACTATTCCAGCGCGTGTCCCTATCGTACAGTAAAATAGAAAAAATATACTAACTATATTTACAAAATATAGGAGATAAAGCACAATAAGTGTGAGAAAGAAGAGAGAGCGTTTACACCGGGCTGCCAGCTGTACCAGCGCCTTATGACGTTGACTGTACCAGCGCCTTATGACGAACAGAGAGAGGAACAGAGAGAGGAGCAGAGTGAGGAACAGAGAGAGGAGCAGAGTGAGGAACAGAGAGAGGAACAGAGTGAGGAGCAGAAGCATTGAAGCATGTTTGATAAGGAGCAGAGAGAGGAGCAGAGTGAGGGGCAGAGAGAGGAGCAGAGTGAGGAGCAGAGAGAGGAGCAGAGGAGCAGATGCATTGGAGCAGGTTTGATGAGGAGTTGAGTGAGGAGCAGAGGAGCAGGTTTGATGAGGAGTAGAGTGAGGAGCAGAGTGAGGAGCAGGTTTGATGAGGAGCAGAAGCAGAGGAGCAGGTTTGATGAGGAGTTGAGTGAGGAGCAGAGTGAGGAGGAGGTTTGATGAGGAGTAGAGTGAGGAGCAGAGTGAGGAGCAGAAGCAGAGGAGCAGGTTTGATGAGGAGTAGAGTGAGGAGCAGAGTGAGGAGCAGGTTTGATGTCATGAGTCCCGCTCACATGGAGCATCTGGAGAAGCCCTGGTACTGTCCTGGGGAAATGTTCGTGCAAACAGCTCGCACTATTATAAAGTGTATTATGTATAATGTACCTAGTAATATATTGCCCGTTTTCCACTCAGTAATGCGTTATATCACTGCTTTACTAGAAAATGCAATGTTCTGTAATGTGTTACTTTTGCAGTGCGTCCAGACACACGTTTGCTCAGTTACTCCTCCTAAAGGCTGTGGCATGCGGCTGATAAATCAGCACAATAACACTGTAGAAAATAAAACATGGAAAAGAAATTTGGCTACCATTGTAATATTTGAGAATGTACATTATAGGGCTGTGTAATAAAGCACAATTTTAATTAATTTAATCCAAGACAAATGTTCTGCCCCTCAAAATCTGGAGCAAAGCCAATTGTCAAATCTACAGAGGCTTAAAACATAAAAAAGAAACTACCCTCATAAATGACAAGCCAGTGCTTTAACTTGCAGATAGAGGACACATACAAGTGTTTGTCCTTCTCAGGACAGGACAGGGCAGGACATGCCTCATGACTGATCAGATCAGAGAGAGGACGTGTAGGTTTAAACACACTGGATTTGTGTGGATTTCAACACAAATGAGAGACTGAGATTCATTCTACTTTCCAATTGGATCATCAGCTTTAGAACCAAAACATCAAAGGAGAAACTTCATAACTTGTCCATCATGCCCATTGGTATTTTAAAGAAGAATAAGTCAGCATTACAACTGTTATAAGTAAAAACTAGATCTGATTTGAGCACGCTTACCTCTTATCTGGGGATACACATCGGTTATGTTCATTTAACATCAATATACAATGAATTGGGATTGTGTTTAAAGGTGCTCTGCATATTTTCCCTGGTGGACGGTCCACCACGTGCTCGTCTCCCTTGACATTCGATTGCTTTGCCTGGAATATTCCACAACATGACATTGGACACATCTATGTAACATTTATCTACACAAGTCGCACCTTTTTTTCCTTTTTTCATAGTTTTGCCGAGGTGCGACTTATACTCCAGAGCGACTTGTATGTGATATTATTCATTATTTTCACACTGACAACCACAAGAGGGCGCTCTAGGCTCTAAGCAACAAAGAAGAAGAATCTGCACTTCCTCTACCTTCCTGAGTTTGTTTTGATGTGACACAGAGGAAGAAGAATTCAATGGATTTAATGAGTTGGGGTAATACTGATGCCAGGCTTTCAGATAGAGACCCGTCTCATCAAATCGGGCCAGGACGCATTTGACAATAGTCCGACATTATGGTTTACTGTTTACAAGTGAAAATTTGCATGCTGCGTGTTGATTGGTTGACGAAATTTGCGTACTTGGCTCCGATTGGCTGTCGAGCCGTGGTCCGGAGAATGCCGAAGCTATTTGTTTTTTCGCCTAGTCGGACAATCTAAAAGCATGACTGATGCTTTGGTAAACTTGTTAGCTTTATGCTATAGTTATCTGAATAACTGTTAATATGTTACGTTAACATACCAGACACTTACCACAGTTCTGTCTGTGTGTCATGTAGCTGAAGGTGTTTTGTTAGCATACAACTTATACTCCAGTGCGACTTATATATGTTTTTTCTTCTCTATTATGCATTTTTTGGCTGGTGCAACAAATACTCCGGAAAATTACTAGCTTTACTGCTCCAAAATCGCTTGAAAAACATGCATTCTTACTGTGAACGGGGACGCCTCGCTACAGATCTGACCTGTAAACTGTCAAGCTTCTTTCAACGGACGTAGACAAGTGCGATGCTATACTCTGGAGCATCCCGGGGCAAAGCGATAGCATCTAGACGGGGACGAACAGGCGGCGTACAGTCATTCACACTACCTGCAGTACGCCGTCGGAACGACCAGAGCGTAGGCGACGCACGTCCCTCCCAAGCAGCTCCCCAGCTCGTAAAACAAGGCGTGAGTCAGCGATTCCAGAGACACCACCAGCAGCAGAGTGGCCAGGAAGAGCCCGTTGGACTGCTGTGGAAAGGGAAAGAATTAGAGTCACTTTTGTTCCGCGGAGAGCTAATTGGGGGCGACGCTCTCGTGACAGTTTCACAATGCGCGACTGGCACGGTGTTATTATCGGCAGACAAAACATGACAGGACCAGACTAAACGGAGACACGAGCGCCGAGCGGTCCAAACACAAAAAACGGCGCTCAATCACAACAGAATATTATTAACTACGGGGGTCAAATTTTAACAATCTGATCTGTCTGTTCACAATTTACATAGAAGCAAACTACGCTGTAGCAAATAACATACTCTGTAACTGTATACTGTTTAATGATACTTTTGTGGTATTTGGAAAGGTTTAGGGCTGTAGACTATAGCCTTTTAGTTGATTAATGGGTCGATGGGGTCTTTGGGGGACAAAAATGTGCATTAGTCGACTAATTATTGTAAGATTAATGATTTATATTCGTAACAGTAGAAAGGAGAAAGCATATATAATGAGTCATCTTGAGACTTGGTGGGGAATTGTGAGTTTAATCTACCCATTAACTGATAAATACACCATTTATAAGTAGAGATGCACCGATCAATCAGCCGCCGATTAAAAAAGCAGGTTTTATATCCAATCGGCCCCAATCGGTGACCGGTCACTGTCGTAATTTCCGGTTTTCGGCCGATCAAACTGACCTGCATGCGCGGTGCGTAGCAGCTCAACGCGCCCAGAGCAAAACAGCTAAAAACTAGCAAGACTCATGAAGAAAATGTTTTCGCTGATTTGGACTTATTTCACTTTGTGCCAGGACGACCCAAAACACGCTGTTTGTAATGCTTGTAATTCAAAAGTAAGCCGTGGAGTATCAACGCCTAAGACATTTGGAACAACAAACTTAATACGCCACTTGGAAAAGAAGCACCCAGGTTTGTTTAGCAAATATAAGGACACTGCCGCTAAGAGGAGGGATGCAGCAGAGTCGCAGCAACCACAACAACCCTCCACCGTGGCTGCTATGTTCCACATCAACACTGAAAAGTCCAACGCCACCGCTAGGAAAATAATGGAGTTCATGGCTCAGGACCACCAGCCGTTTAGCGTAGTACAGGATAAAGGCTTCGTAAACCTGATGAAACACCCGAGTCCACGGTACAAATGACAAAGTAGGCGGTACTTTTCTGACACAGCGCTGCCAGAGTTGTTTGAGAGTTTCAAGCCATATAAACAAACTGCTGGACGGCACTAAATCCCCGGCCAGTTTGGACTTCCAACGTGAGGTTAATCTCAATGTTGAGCCTGACTGCTCAGTTGCTGGATGATGAAAATATTACAGTATATGCTGCACCTTTTATTTTGAAATATTAAAAGAAGTGGTGCAATTTACTTTGAGCACCAGCTTTAATTTTCAAGTACAAAGATTTCATTGCACTTTATTTCTTTAGATGGACTTAAAGTTTTCTTTTGTCTTAAAACTGCTTGTGTTGAGGTGTTGTTGAAAGCCTCAAATGGGGGTACGAGTCCCCCGAGGGGTCCCCAGAGGTACTGGAGGGGTAGTCAATACATTACATTGTACCAGACAACTGCTGGGATGTTTGAATGTAAGTTAGTTATTGACCTGTAAACTGGACTGGATGTTATGGTCAGTGTTGAAAATAAATCTGCTCAGGAGGCACTGTTGAAACTCTCACTCTATTTCTTATTTGTGATGTTTTATTCTTGAAAAGGGGAGTTATGATAGCATATAGCCTTGTGGTTTTAATTGCAGTTATATAAGCAAAATGTTGTCTGGGAGAAGGGTACTCAAGCCAAACAAATATGGTGTCTATTATATGATTATAATTATTTCTTAGATAGAAAATTGGTATCGGAAAAAATGGTTTTGCCTCCTTAAAAACCGGAAATCGGTATCGGCCAAGAATTTTGCAATCGGTGCATCTCTATTTATAAGCACTTGTCTGAATAAGGAATTGTAATTGTGAGATCTCATGTCATCTCGTTATATTGCTGCAGCATTTTGAACAGATAAGATAGTCAAATCGTAGAAATGCTTAATAGATTTGAGATATTTTCCCATTAGTCCATTCGCTGCACAGAGCACAATTTGACTGTAGTCCTTGAAAAGTTACGGTACCATCTAGTATCATAGCTTTTGAAGCGCCAACACGACATTGTAAACATTGCCTCTGTTTGGCTATTGTAAAGTGATTATGGCTGTATCCGTGTTTACTGGAATGACGTTGACATGCAAATGAGTCGCCAAAAGAGGCGTTACCGGTCGGCATTCACTTTTTTAATTGGTGTTGTCAAAACACTAGAAATTAATTTAAGTACTGTATTTTCCGGATAATAAGTGGCACCTTTTTTCATAGTTTTGGCCGGGATGAGGCTCATACTTATATTTATACTTATATACTTACTATACATATATACTTATACTCCGGAGCGACTTATATGTGATATTATTTGTTACTTTCACACTTGCAACCGCATTTCATACTCCAGTGCGACTTATATGATTTTTTTGGCTGGAAAATACAGTAAATGGATTCTGATACAGATCAAGACCATTCTTTTACTATTCAAGCAAGTTTGTCCTATTTATGAGATTTGTTTTTTTAGTTTTGATTCTAGTTTTAGTGTTTTGATGTATAATGAGTCTTGAGACAGTACTCAGGAATGTTTCTAAGCTTCTCCGACACACATACATGATCTTCTTCATTTATTTTCTATACAATGACAGGGAAAGCGTATGAAAAATATCTGTGTAGGCCAATTCTGGAGTATAACAGCAACGTCATAAATAAAACTACTAAATAAAATAGATTAATTGAGCAAAGGTAAAAGAAAACGCAGCCTGGTTATGAACAGAATCCAGGGGAATTCAGTGGAGAGAGGCAAGACTTTAAGACATAAAAAAAGATACCAAAGCTTGAAAATATCTATAACCAATTTCTTCAATAATCAGAGGGGATACGTTTGCTGTTGCCCACGCTGTGCTGTTGATTACCCGGTTAAAAACGGAAGGAGAGGAGCCTTTGGCCATTCAAATTAATAATTCAGACTGTGAAAAAGTGTACATGTCGTGTACTCCCAGATGTGTCGGCTTTTACCATGCAAAAAAAGGAGGATTCTATTCAGAACACACAGATCTTCAAAGAGGGTCCG
This sequence comes from Eucyclogobius newberryi, assembly GCF_026437365.1. Classification (NCBI taxonomy): domain Eukaryota; kingdom Metazoa; phylum Chordata; class Actinopteri; order Gobiiformes; family Gobiidae; genus Eucyclogobius; species Eucyclogobius newberryi. The sequence goes on from NW_027315834.1 coordinate 25,999,878, forward strand.
AGTACATAAACATGTTTCAGGCCTAAAGTCTTCTGCGTTAAAAATCACAGTTTGCAATACTGTTTTCAAAGTTTAGATTATTTTTGAAGTCCTTTTTTGCCAGACAATTTCAGATCGATTGCATCTTATGACATATATTAAAAGACTAGAAGTGTTCTTTTTGTTGTTTGAAGATAAAGCCTGAAAAGGCAAGGCAAAGACAGTACCAGTGGTGATAACTCTCATTCAGTCACTCTCACAAGCAGCATTAACATCAGGCAGATTGAAATGAGGCCAATGAGCCTCATACGATGCAAATGCCTAAAGTAGAATAAGTTATTGCTACTCCTTTTTCAAGTAGACAGGGACAGAACGTGCTGATGAAACCAGTTTTGATTGCAAGCTTAAGGAGCAACAGCAACGCAGTAACAACTTTGTCATAAGTACTTCTTATTGTCTGGTATTGTGAAAAATTCAAGAACTAAGAGGGAAAATATGAACAGTAATGTGATTCCAATGCAAAGTAGGGCTGCAAGATGTATCGCAATCAAATGATCACAATTAGCAACATAATTTCCTCTGGCATAAAACATGTTCTGAAAGGAATGTTATTCTTGTAATGTTTAGCAGTTCATACTTCCACTATCTCTCAATTGTCAATTCCCCTGGACACTTTTTCACCTGGAAAAACGTGAACTTTGAATTGAATCACACCATTAAAACACAAATCACAATCGGTCCTCGCCCCAAGTGGAGGAGTTCAAGTATCTCGGGGGCTTGTTCACGAGTGAGGGTGGAACGTGAGATTGACAGGCGGATCTCGAACTGCTGTGGTGAAGAGGGAGCTGAGCCGAAAGGCAAAGCTCTCGATTTACCGGTCAATCTACGTTCCTACCCTCACCTATGGTCATGAGCTTTGGGTAATGACCGAAAGAACAAGATCGCGGATACAAGCGGTCGAAATGAGTTTCCTCCGCCGGGTGTCTGGACGCTCCCTTAGAGATAGGGTGAGGAGCTCGGTCACACGGGGGGAGCACGGAGTAGAGCCGCTGCTCCCCCACATCGAGAGGAGCCAGCTGAGGTGTTGTGGATGTCCCACCGGGAAGAGGCCCCCGTGGAAGACACAGGACACGCTGGAGGGACTATATGTCTCTCGGGATCCCCCCGGAGGAGTTGGAGGAAGTGTTTGGAGTGAGGGAAGTCTGGGTAGATTAGACTGGCTTTGACTGCTGCCCCCACAACCCCGATGAATGAAGATGAAGATGGATAATCGCAATCATTTGTTTAACCTACATTTTTTTTTAACCAATAAACCTTACACATGACTAACATTGTTCTGCTCTTACTGATCAACACTGGCCTCTGATAAATAATGCATTAAAACATTCTAAAAGTTTGATGATAAAGTCAGAGCCAACTTTTCAACTGAATAAGGGTTACTTTTTTATTTTTAGATTGAAAATTACGTCATAAGGCGCTGGTACAGCTGGCAGCCCGGTGTAAACGCTCTCTCTTTTTTCCTCACACTTATTGTGCTTTATCTCCTATATTTTGTAAATATAGTTAGTATATTTTTTCTATTTTACTGTACGATAGGGACACGCGCTGGAATAGTTTTTTAATTCAACTGTTTTTGACTTTTTTTCGGCTGGATTTGAGCGTTTTTCGTCGTGTTGTTGTGACGTGAGCTAGCTCCGAGCGAGCCCACCAGCCCCCCCCTGCGCCCTCCGGCCGCGCTAAAGTACGGCGTGTCGTCGGTACACGTTTATATACACGTTTATATGAAAGAGGAACTTCACGAACGATCGGGACACGCACTGGAATCGCTTTAAATTAACTTGTTTTGACTTTATTCGGCTGGATTGAGTGTTTTCGTCGTGTCGTGGCCCCGCCCCCCGGCTCCGGCCCCGCCCCCCGGCTCCGGCCCCGCCCCCCGGCCGGCGCCGTACCGCGTTTCCACAAAGGAGGAACTCATGAAACTGCGGAGAACAGTCGTCTTACCCGGAGATCGTCACGTTATCCCGTCGCAATACTGACCTAACCTAATACTGATGTGCAATTCTGTCATATGTGCAATTGCTGTTGGAATTCATGTGCAATTCATGTGCTGTCGTGACACATATTCATGTGCAATTACTGTCGGGATCACATGCAATGGTATTTATTTATTTGTCTATGGTAGTTTTTATTTATTTATAGGAGATCTTCTACTGAAAGTGTTTTTCAGACTTCCTATAAGTGATCTGTTCTTCTGTATCTACCTCTGTATCTACCTGCGTTGCACCAATGAAATTTCCCCATGTGGGACAATAAAGGAATATCTTATCTTATCTTATCTTAAAATATAATGAATGTGACAATCTATTGGTTCCAGCGTGATTGAAAATTAGAACAAGAAGAAGAAACACTGCATTTTTTGAATGGTGAAAAGTCCAAATATTGCTGGAACATAACAAAACAACAGGAAGCCAAAACCCATGAATAACGCTGATGTTGCTGTGCGTAAAGTGGGCCTCACCTGCCAGGACACGGCCCCTAATATGACCGTGGACAGTATGGTGAAGAAGACCAGCCGCTCGGAGATGAGGCAGAAGTGTCGAATGCCTCTGGAGGCCATGACCTGGTTCAGGCTCCTCGTCCCGGTCCTCTGCGCCCTCCAGGCCTTCTGACAGTCGGTGAGTTTGGTGTGGAAGCCCCAGATCGTGATGACGAGGATGACGTGGCAGATGGACCAGAAGAGGCCAAAGAGGCAGAACCCAGGGATGACCAGGTACCATTGCGCCAAGTCACCCAGCTGCAGGAAGAGGGGAAGCAAAGAGTCGTTCATCACCTCCTTAAAATAGCTCTGAACTTAGTCTCTGTTGGCTCATTATTAAAACACCGATTATGATTCAAATCTATTTACAACATACATGTAATGCCCGGCAATGCAGGCAAAAGTATTTCAGTTTAATGTAACTTTGATTTCTTGCCAACATGAGTAACCAGTACTGTGATTTCAAGAAGGGAAGTAATAGTACATTTCTATAATTGAAGCTGGGGCGCCTGATTTACAGCTAAAGGAGGAAGTAGTTATTTAAATCAATCCAACTTGTCCATAGCTCTTGCAGATCCTTTGTATTGACACAGGTTTACAACAGCTCGCTCTGATTGCAAAGTCAAACTGGGCCGGACCACTCGAGCTCAACCAATCGCAGCGCTGCTTTAGGCTCTAACTTCCAGCTTGACAAGAAATGAAACTGCCGACAACTCTCATTTTGTCATAGAGTTGCTTTTACCATATACTCATAGGGGAGGAAACGCAACATCCACAAATTTACACAAAAAAAGGTCCCCCAGTAAGTCATTTAAAGTACCCCAACTTTAAATTAGTTGGTTAAAATAGCCTATTAATGCCACTTATTGTGTGATTAAATATTAAGTCAAGACAGTCTCATCACCGGGCTTCATTAAGTACTACATATTATGACTATTTGCCACATTTACTCACTCGCTTTAACTGTACTGCAGTCTGGACAATGACTACTTTATCACATTACATTAAAATACATGTTTAAAGGAGACCTACAGAACTATGCAAAATCAACTTTAACTGGCTTTTAACCTTGTAACAACGATGTCCCTGTCACATCCCTGTACTTAGTTGTGATTATTTGAACAATAAGGACTCCAAATGATCATAACCTAGCTCTGCCAGTTAGATATGTGGTCACGCAGGCTCAAGCCGACAGCATTCGAACATTTGAATCTGAATACTCGAACGGGAACAATCTGAAAAATTAAACCGTTGTTAAATGACTTCAGCCCAAACTACAATGCTGCGCTGTGATTGGTCAGGCCCAGAGCAGTCGGGCTCAAACCTTCCCAGATGTATTCTTAAGAGTTTGTTAAATAAATATGGCCAGAAATCATGCAGTGATACGTGCAGGGTTCTAAAATGTCACATAACCCCTTTCGAAACTCTCTAAAAAATTAAAACATGTAAATGACAATCCGCTGCATGTCAGGGTGAAATGTTGCTGTGTTCTGTAGTTTTGGACAATGGACCGGTTCCTATTAGTGACTATTTTAGATCAATATTACAGTTTACATAAGACAAAATATTAAATGATGATCTCCTTCTTTTATACTTCAATACTATAAGAACTCTATTAAGGTGTATTAACATGTTTTTTTCTTTGCATTCTTCTCTTTTATTTCTGAAACTGTTTTGTGATTTCTGTAATTTCTTTGTGATTTAAAGGCATTATTTTCCTGTTGTATGAAGCACTTTGAATTGCCTTGTGTATGAATTGTGCTCTACAAATAAACTTGCCTTGCCTTAGGTTGGTTGGAATAATCACTTCTAAACATACCTTCAACGCAGCCAGAAGAAAGAAAGACATCTCGATGACGGCGAGAGGCAGCAGAGAGAGACGCCTCCACACCTTTCCCAGAGTCAGCACCGGCATCCAGCGCTCGCTCGGCCCCAGACCGCTGAAATACACGTCCAGCACGGGCTCGCACAGCAGCCTGCCCAAATAGCACCCCAAGGCGAACGGGTTGGCAGAGATGCCTATGGCCAGGAAGAACAGCAGCGAGGTAATCAAGGCGAAAGCGACCAGATTGGGCAAGGCCAGCAGCGACTTCATCCGCAGGTCCACGATGAGCGCTCCCAGGGCGACCACCAGACCGATTATAGCCGCCGACTTGTTCAGCAGCATCGCGGTGCTGGCGATGGCGAATCCCAGGAGCTCCAGGAATTCGGCCGACGTGAGTAAGGCGGGTTTGTACAGCACAGAGTTGCAAATTCGCTCGGTCAAAGCCCAAACCGCTTTCATCACGACGCATGCTAAGAGCAGGTAGTTCGCTACGAGCTGTTTTACGTTCGAGTCCAAAGCGGGGCTGTTGAGGAAGCACAGGAGGCCGAGCAGGAAGCCGCCCCACAGATGGAACAAGCTGAGGCTGGCCTTCTCCATCGAGAAGTAGTAGTAAAAGATGCTGGCTATTCCCATCACAAACAGTCCTAAGATGAAGATGACCAGGATCATGGGCTCGTCGGTGACCTCCCATCGCGCGTACATGCCGAGGCACACGGCCACCAAGAGGTTGACGCTGGAGAGGTAACCCAGGCATCGCACGGAGGTGAAGACGTCCACCTCTTTAGGGGCCTCAGCCGGGTTCAGCTCCTCATCCTCCTCCTCCTCTTCTCGAGCCATGGCTGGTCAAAGTGTGGCGAAACGTGCAGCTGCAAGTCTACGTCAGTGAACCGTGAGAGCAGTGACCATGTTCAGATTCTCCTCAAGAGCAATATGAAAGACATCAACCCCTAAAGAAGAAACAAGACCACATTGGCATTTTATCATTGTATGCTGCGCCCCAATACTCAGCTTCATCCTCACACGTGCAACACATCTTATAATAGAGAGAATTAGACTTCATTATACCGTCTATAATTGAAACAATCAAAAACTACCTAAAAAAATAAACAGAAAAGTTTAGAGCAGTCTCCCAAACGAGGGTATAAAGCGATATTTCAGCACTTTTGTCCTTGTTCTATGGTCTATTCATGTTTTGTGTGAAACTTGAAGCTCAACAAAGACATGCATAGGCACATTTGAGCAAATTCCTGATGATCTGTAGAAATATTGTCTGAATATTATTGACATAATTTAAAAACTATCAATATCACTCATGTCTACTTTAAGGCCTAAAGAGAAAACCGAGAAGGTTGAAATGCTATTGTTGTACTGAACGCCTGCATGTTTAAATAACTTCCTGTGTGTATAAAATGAATATTTCCACACACTTTCTCTGGATAATATGAATGCAAGAAGAACTTAAATGCCCACTCAGAAGTCTTGACTGCTTAAATGTCAAATGTTTTCAGAAAATTAAGTCTTTACTGTTGAGTTATTTTTAATGGCCAAACAAAAACAATCCATCTCAGTATTAAGACAATTTCTGTTGCAAAAAAACACTTTTTCATTCTTTAAAATTGCATAGTTCATGTGGTTCAGTACATCTGAGGAAATACCGTTTCCATTCCACACTGCAAACTCTGTTCTTTTTTTTGCAATAGCCAAATAATTGTCTTTAATCTGATATGTGCGATGACTCAACAATATCAAGACTGCATTCGACAAATACACAAAATACTTAATACTCTAGACGGGGCACGATTTAAATTCTCCTTTTGTACACAATATCCAAAGAACGTGTAGGAATAAACATTTTGTAAAATGGGGGCCACTTTATAACATTAAACCAGCTCAGAGTCAGGACTAAACATGGCGAATCTGCGTTTCAGGTTTTTTTTATGCAGCTAAAATCTGGTCTTCTTCCTATAGATGTGACACAGGCCTTTACTCTAACGTTCAAATCAGGCTAAAAACTACTTCTGTTTAGCTGTACATATGCCTGAAAGGATTATATCTGCACTCTTTCTCCCAAGTTAATTTCATAAACATTATTTTTGTTTTTTTAATGTTTGCATTGAATTGTTAACGCATAATTGCACGTTGAATAAATTTGAGAACGAGCCAATAAACACAATTCGACAGAGCTTTAAACAGTTGTGTCTTATTCTGATCTAAATGGTATCAAAAAGGAAGTCAACGTGGCTCAAAGGAATAAATCAACCCCCCGCGGCACTTTCGACTGTAACTTTGACGATGTGGCAGCGGTAGAAAGTTGACTCACTTCTGTTGACAAAAGCACGCGGCGCACATCGCGTCAACGCATTATTTTACCTCAAACACAGCGACGAACACAGATACGCCCTTCCGCACAGTCGATATATACTGACATATATTCTGGTAATGCGTTTCGAGGATAAAAGTAGCTTACATATTTCTTGTTTAGATGTCAGCGGCTCCACTTCCGGGTGTCCGACTACGGTGGCTGACATGGCTCACATTAGATTAGGCGAGAGCGCGGTGGAAAAACCATGAACGATACTTTGTGTGTGGATGGAGAATTTGAGGAAAGTGTTTTTTTAATGTAATGTATTTTAAACCATTTGATAACTAAGTATCGAGTATTTCATATGTTTTTCATTTTTTAATTAAAATTTATTTATTTATTAACCTTTATTTAACCAAGAAAGTTATTTTTTTCTAGGGAGTCCTGGCCATAGATGGTTCTGGTCAAGACAGCAGCACAGATTATTCACACATATTTAGACAATCGCACAACAGAAAACATTTGCAAACCATAGAGCTCATTTCCAAACGTGTCATTGTAGATTTAAACTAACCTATTGTAATCAGTTCTTTTAGTTTCCAGACATTTTGTAAGTTATTCCACGTTGAGCTCTTTACAATACTCAACACTATATGAGAGGAATAAAATGTGCTGAGGAACCAGATGCATGCACTTCCATGATAAATTACTTATTTCAGCACACATTTTATTTTAGCCCATGGCTGCTCTGTGAAGCCCATTCGGCAATCAGAATAAACTGCATTTATTAAATATACTATAGGGCCTCAGTATGAAGTATCTCCCTGTCTGAAAGCCATTATTCCATTGTACATGAAAGACTACCAGTACATGCTGTTAAATAAGGGTATTTATTGTAGTGAATAGAACTGCTTTGGTCTAGACAGAAAGCATAAATGGGCCTTAGCCTCCTCCACTCTATTCATTGGGGTCTTTGCAAAGTGCTAAAAGTGCTGTATCTATGAAAAAAGACTATATTACAATTGTGTAGCTTTAAATAAATTGCAATGGATGTTCATATTGTCTTGTCCTATTATCATCATTGCTATTCTCCTCTTTACAGGCTACCTCTAAAATATAGATTTCAGGAGTATTCTTGAAATAATAGAATCATGATTGGCTTATTAAAGGAATTATGGAGGATTTTTCGGCGCCAAAACCGATTCTCATTTCCTCGTGGCGTGGACAGTCGATAAGTCCTTCCACATATCAATCATCCCTTGTGTCCTACTGCACACCTGCAGCCTGGTTCTGGCTCATTCCCAGAACAGCAGCACGTTTCCCTGGCTGTGCATGCATGGTTGTTATGCCAGTGTGTTTAGCGAGTTCCTTCAGTGTACAGTACAAAATGAAGACAAAAAGACTGTGTTCGAGCTCAAAAGAGACGGAATACTGCGGAGATGAGAGATGCGATGCGATCCGTCGCGCTAATAAACAAACGCACAAACTCTGCAAAAAATCTTCTATTATTCCTTTAAGTTGATAAGTCATAAAGCAGCACAAAGTAAGTGTAACATGTATTTGATAATCATTAAAACTACACTAAGTCCTTTCTTTCATGTTTGATATGAATCTTCATCATTGCTGATTTGCTGAGTCTCATAACTTCTCAACGTCTCATCTTAGAACTTGCCCAATACAAATAATGTTTATGAATAGTGGTATTTCTCTGACCAGAACAGCAAAGTCTCGTTTCATTCTGATCCCGTGTTGCTGTTGCTCTGTAGCTGAACAAACGCTTGCTAATAAAGAGATGGCGGCGGTAAAGGGGGTCAAGTGGGTTTGTCCTAATTAGTTCTTTAACTCACTCCCCCCATAATGCATTTCAGACAGTAGTAATGCAACACAGACGTCACAATTCTACTCAATTACAGCTCTGACATTGTTCTCATGCATAATTGAACGATTCTGCGATCAAGCGCTTTCTCCATAATGTACCGCGCGTGTCCAAATTAGCCGGACATTAATGATATGTAAATGAAAGGCCACCCGAGAGCGAGACAAGGGTTCACAAATAGCTCAAACGGACACTGTTGCCTACTTCAAGGTCGAAGGCTCTTAAGAACTTGCAGATGCGGCGGAAGGACATAAATGATGTTGAGAATCCAAAGTGGGGCATTCATATTGCAGAGGTTACGCGAGGACAGCAGCCAAACACAGACGAGTATTCGGAAGAGGGAAGGAGGCAGGCTCTGGTGAATAATGCAAGAGTTGAGCCTCGTTCAGACACACCTCCACTTCAGGAGCCGTTCCCAGTCCCACAGACGGAAGACATTTGAATTAAAGCACATGAAGGAGACACGCTGAGCTGTATTTTGCACCCCGATCTTAGCGGTACCCGGCCGGACGAGCGTTGACGAGTTAAATTTGCTGACATCTAGCGTCGGCGCAACTGTTGAGAGCGCAAATTTGGTAAGATAAGATAAGATATTCCTTTATTGTCCACACATGGGGAAATTTCATTGTTGCAACGCAGGTAGATACAGAGGAAAAGAACAGATAACTTATAGGTTAATAGAAGAAGTCTTATAAACAAAACTCTTATAAACAAAAACTCCTATAGACAAAGCCTCTAATTTCCTAATAAGAAATGGAGGGGAAAAATAAAGATTAAATTAAATAAAAACAGCTAGCGTAAGACAAAATAACACTAATAATAATTGTAAAATAAAGACTCTATTTTCATCAGTTATATGCACATTCTATGTGCATTCTGTGATTGGCCAAAATTGTAACTAATAAACTTAAAAAACGTGTGCGTGTGCTGCGCGGTGGTGGAGTGGTTAAGGCACAGCACACATACAGCCGCAGTGCTGTGAGTACGAATTCCGACTCCGAAATGTACTGCATGCTGCTCTCATCCCCCTTTTCACACTTTGCTTTCCTGTTTAATAAAGCCTACGGGCCAAAAAGATCTTTAATAAATAAATAAATAAAATAAATTGGGGAAAAAATAAAAACTAGTGCACTGAAAAACATAACATGGGTAACACGCCAAGACAATTCCTGGAGTCCATATGGATGGTATAATCCTGATAAAACAACGCTCATGGCAGAATAGCTCAAATTATACATTATATAATAACGGATAGTGTGTTTGGAGACAGTCCCTCCGCTCTGTGTGCTAGTTAAGACACACATCTTAACTAGCACACAGAGCGGAGGGACTGTCTCCAAACATTACCCACAGGAAGTGCTTTTGCATGCCACAGTTATCAGATATTGAGTTATTGGATCAAACGCTATCACCATAGAAGTACTGGCATCATCCTACTCTAAGTCCGGCCTCTTTACGCCAGCGTTAAGGTCGTGAAGGGACCAGGAGCTTGACCTGAAACTGATGTAATGCCATATTGTGGAACATTCTGGCCCAAGAAAACATCTCAATAGAAATAACCAGTTGAAATGTTGCTTGTTGATTAAATTGAAGTAGCTTGAGTGTAAAAAGCTGCACATGAGCCTCGAGCTGTGAGTCTGGGACCTGGAGACATGAACCTGCAGCACTGACTCTGTATTACCGTATTTTCCGGAGCATAAGTCGCACCAGCCAAAAAATGCCTAATAGAGAAGAAAAAAACATATATAAGTTGCACTGGAGTATGAAATGCGGTTGCAAGTGTGAAAATAACAAATAATATCACATATAAGTCGCTCCGGAGTATAAGTATATATGTATAGATATAAGTATAAGTCGCACCCCGGCCAAAACTATGAAAAAAAGGTTTGACTTATAGTCCGTAACATACGGTATACCTCTGAGGACTGAAGTCAACATGATTGATGGGTGGATCAATAATGTCAAATTTTAATATTATTTTTAAATACGGTGTTTATATTTAGTTTATCTGCATATTTATATAAAATGTTGTTTAAATTGGAGGGAAAACAGTACTAGCTTCTATACCAAGGTAAAAATATTTAGTAGAGGAGTTTTATTGCACGTATTGTACAAAACTCAGTGGTATCGGTATCCGATAAATATCACAATACATGCCATGTTATTACTTGGTATCGGATCGAAACAACAAACACTGGTATCGCAGATCTCTGTCATTAGTGTAAGAAATGGATGTGCACTTATATGTGAAAATAATAAGTAATACAACCTTTAAATATCCCAATTAACAAACCGTTCAACAATGAGTTTTTGTGTTTATGGATACTTGAGAGACACATTACATTTTCATTAAATGCGTGTATAGAATGAGTAATGCATTTTATTTTATCCATCAGTAAAACCCTGCCGCTAATAAAGTATTAAAAGCAGTATTATGTAAAGTCACAGTAATAGTCCTTTGGGTGTAGCAGTAATCCCAATTTTCACTTGAAGTTGTTAAAGTCAAAAAGGTCATTAAAATAGCGAAAAACATTGCATTTTGTTACGTTATGCTGAGGGAATGTCCACTCAGTAACAACAGTTTATTACAAAGTGTATTTACAAAGTCATTTTAATCTACAGATGGGTCATTTTATATTTTTAACCGTATCGCTGTCTGTGCTTTTTGTGCTTCATTACACAAAGGGCGCTGTGCCTTCTGTGGCTCTGTGGCACGGCTGAGGGTAAATCATGTGATAACCCTGACCAACATAAACATTTAAGGACACGGGGACATCGCCTACTTATGGATATTAAGTATTTGCAGGGGAGAAATGTGTACAGTTATTAGGATCAGTAAAAAAAACTTGTAAAGAAAAGTATATTTCCTCTAACGATTTTTATGAAACGCTGGTGTGGAAAAGAGCCCAAGAAGAAGAAGAAGAAGAAGAAGAAGAAGAAGGAAGAAGAAAGAAGAAGAAAGAAGAAGAAAGAAGAAGAAGAAGAAAGAAGAAGAAGAAGAAAGAAGAAGAAGAAGAAAAAGAAAGAAGAAGAAGAAGAAAGAAGAAAGAAGAAAGAAGAAGAAGAAGAAGAAGAAGAAGAAGAAGAAGAAGAAGAAGAAGAAGAAGAAGAAGAAGAAGAAGAAGAAGAAGAAGAAGAAGAAGAAGAAGAAGAAGAAGAAGAAGAAGAAGAAGAAGAAGGTAGCGAGTAAAACCTTTTAAATGATTTGACATCAATGTATGAAATTCCAGAATCATAACTCTTTGAAACAAAAATAAGAAATAATGTTGAATTTCCAGTGTTATACAGTAAAAAATACAGTAAAATCAACTGTGGTTTCAACATTTGTTCGTCCAATAAAAAGATTTTTTTTCTGAAATGCCGCGTCTAATCTCCCATTAAATAAACAAATAATATAAAATACAACTTTTAAACCTGGCTCTGACATCACTCACGTGTGTCTGAGTGATTTAAAATGGCCCAAACCGCCTTGATTTCTCAAATTTTGTAGTGAATCCAAATTTCTCTATTGAAAATGATGTTCTAGTTCACATTTGCCTCCAAAAGCCTCCACGTTTTAGTATATAATCCTGGGTCTATATGTCGTCAAGTAGAAGTGCAGAGTAGTGGTCAAAATGATCAAGTAATTCGAAAGAGAAAACGTTAAACAATGCACAAAATGTAACAATTTCAAAAGATATACAGCGAAATGAGAAGAACTAAATCATATGAAAGAGCGAGGCAAAAGGTAGAGGTTAAAATACTTTATTATAGTCAACATAAGAAGGGTCCTGGCTATATTCACATCTATGCTTGACCATGAGTCTCACCCCTGCAGGACACTCTGTCAGCTCTGGAGAGCAGCTTCAGTGAGAGACTGATCCTCCCTCGCTGTGTGAAGGAAAGGTTCCGTAGGTCTTTCCTTCTGCTGCTGTCAGACTTTATAACAAACACTGTTAGTCCTGAACATGTGCAATACTGATGTAACCATGTGCAATACCGTCATATTCATGTGCAATTACTGTCGTACTCACACGCAATAGTGTCACATTCATGTGCATATAACTGATGAAAATAGAGTGTTTATTTGACCATTATTATTAGTATTATCTTGTCTTGCGCTAGCTGTTTTTTATTTTTATTTTTATTTATTTTTCCCCTCCATTCCTTATTAGGAAATGAGAGGTTTTGTCTATAGGAGTTTTTGTTTATAAGAGTTTTGTTTATAAGAGTTCCTATATGTTATCTGTCCTTTTCCTCTGTATCTACCTGCGTTGCAACAATGAAATTTCCCCATGTGTGGACAATAAAGGATTATCTTATCTTATCTTAAACCTTTAAACTATACTCCTAGGACAATATAAAATGACTACCTATACTACTGCATTTTGAGGTAACAACACTTTAACCGAGACACATATTTGGAGAGCGCTGCCCTGTATTTTCCACCCTAAATCGAGTCGAAGCAGAATAACAGGCTCGTAATCTCTCCGAATATAAAAGCGGAGTATCGGGTTCACCACAGTGTTAGCGGCGCGTGAAGGAACGCCCGGGTTCCTCGCCGGCGCGCAGTCAGGTGATAGACTGTTTTATATGCCACGCCGGTGCTTCTGCAGCGCCGTTCAATCACAGTTTCATCTTCGCAGAAATCAATGCGCTGTTTCGGAGTGGCAGACGGCATCACCGGGCCAAATCAAAAACCCAAAGCTGCTTAGTATATCCATCAAGGCTGAAATGAATTTTGGATGAGGGTAAAAAAAGGACGTTGACTTGAGTTGGGAGAAAGGTAATGAGTTGAGAGAGAGGACAGGAGGGAGGGAGGAGGAGTGTTTGGAGAAAAGACTTATCGCAGCAAACGAAGCGGCTAATTAATAAGCATTTTCATATAAATTTGAGCTATTGAAATCAGTTTGAATCGATAATGGGCTGAAGAGGTTCCGTGTGATTGTTAATCAAGTGTAAATTGGAGTCGCTTTGGAGTCATGTCGGAGGCAGATGATACACAGTTATAGATTGTCTGGTAAAGTTAAAGTCCTTGTGAAAAGTTGGGGCGACTTATTGAACTAAAATTAAGTTTTTATGTTATGTATGTTTAAAATGTAACTAACCGGTAAAAAGAATATTTTTTAAATCCCGGTAAAGCTCGTTTTTGAGGTTTATAATTACACTTCCTGTTTGTAATTGATGACATCACACAAGGAAATTATCTTTTTTATTTGATATATTAAAATATATGAGAGCAACAAAGTAATGGAAGAAGAACTTCTAAAGGATACAACAAAGTCTGAAGAATAATGTCTGTCGGTAATATAACACTTGGATGCCAACCGCCATAAAACAACAACAACAACAACAACAACCTTTTTCAAAAAAATCCCGTTTAGAATGTCAGAAAAGTTATTTATCTTGTGTCCTTTTTGTATTCAAACCGCTCTTTGTTTGGTGACGGTCAGTTTTGTTTTTCTGTTAAAGTTACTGAGCCCAAGTTTGTGTTATTTAAATAAAGAGTTGCCTTTATTAAATTACCTTACGCCTGCTTTTCTCGCCGTTTATGTTCGGTCCACTACAGCAAACCATTTTTAAGGACACTTTGCCCACCTCGCCGCAAAGTAAATGTTAAGACGGTGCATGTCTTTTGGTTAGAGACTTATGAGTGAGAGAATCATGCAAAGTAAAACGCTAAAATGTCAATGCAGTTTTCTTCTTCTTCTTCTTATTGACTGAATCTGTTTGAATGCTCGATCGGAGAGGCGAAGAGTACAGTGACTTTTCGCATCATCTTCAGGGACGTTCTTTCTTCAGCAGATTCAAAGATAAAGCCGTCGACTCCAAAACATTACAGTGAAAGACGAGCGTGGGAAGAATACGGACCGATCCTCACGAAATACAGCGGCGACATCCTCTGCTTGCATAACCTGAATATCAATATACCGCCTTTTTCTGATTAATGTCGAAAAGAGGAGGAACCGAGAGCTCAAACTCACTTCCAGCTTAAAAGGCAACCCATCTGGAGGCGGCAAGGACGGCGGCTCATCTGCGAGGACGCTCTGTCATTTTACCAAGATCAATTCAAACCATCAGGCTCTTTTCATCCTCTGTCAACACGGAACGCGGCGCATATGTCCTTCAGGTTGTAGGGGAGACGGAAAGGATTTTTGTTGGGCCTGTAGGCTTTATCAGACGGGACAGCTGAGCATGAAAGGGGGGACATGCAGCAAAGTGTCAGGGCCGGGATTCAAACTCACGACACTGGAGCCCGGCCTGTGTGCGGCCGCCTTAAGCAATCAACAAATGGATTAGGGCATTAACTCTTGCACATTGTTTTTGTTTGGCGCCATCTTTCTTTTTCATCCTCCAAATGCAAGCGGTTTTCCCAGACATCAGGTGGATAATACCGTGACCACTGGGGAAGGCCGTTGCCGCTGATATTATTCCAAAGATGTCACTGGTGTCTCTGCGTACACTGCAAGTCACTGCAGGCGAACAGGAACAAATAAATACAGCAATAAGTGGATGTATTTACTCTTGTAAGTTTTCCCATTTCACTAGCAAGGACCACGCCACAACAATGGAGTATGAAAGAATATTTATTAATCATAGTGATGCTGGATCAATGATGGACAGACGATGGATCGATGATGGGTCGATGATAGTTGGCTGGGTAGAGACTCAGGATGGGGGCTCTGTCTCGGGTAATCAGCCCAGTCGATTCAGAACCCCTCCTCCTTAGATGGTGATGTGTTGAGGCAGGCATGTCCAAACTACGGCCGGGGGGCCAAATGCGGCCCTCAGACCAATTTTTGTTGGCCCTCCGGCTTCCTGACTAAATGACTAAAATTGTAAAAAATCAAGCATTTTGATATTATACACAACCCAATATTAGAGTTTCAAGTCTTATCAAAGGTGTGGAGGCATCAAAACAATGTAAAATGCAACATTTTGAGTGATTCACTTTGTCATTCAACAAATTCAACATTGTTGGGTTTTTTGTGGCCCTCTGCTCTGTATAAGTCAATATGCAGCCCTTGGTGAAAAAGGTTTGGACTCCCCTGTGTTAAGGTGAAGATGATAGAGACATGGGGTGGGAGGGTGGAGTCGAGAGAGCAGAGACAACAAGAGATGCTGTGGATAGGCCTGTATATATATATAGGGCTTCTGGGTAATTAGAGGTGTGGTTAAAGTGTGGTTGCTGGAAGAGTAGGGGGTTGAGGTGTGATCCAGCTCCCGAACCTCAGTTGACAATTAACATCTCCAACTACATTTATGATTTATTCATGTTTTCATAGAATTCAGACAGATGATGGAGCCTGGTTTAGAGAGTGAGAGAGAGAGAGCAAAGGATATAAAGGAGAATAAAAGACACTCAACAAAACTACAGCACAAACTGTCCAGCGTAAATTTCCCGCATTTTCAAATTAAGATGGAATGTCAGTTTTTTTTCCGGTCCTTCATTGTCAGCTTGATATTTACACTTTCTGGTGTATTGGCAATCAAGCTTAAATCGCCAACTTTGGTCAATATGTAGTAGTTTGAGCTGACTAACTGTTTAAAGGAAAGACAAAGCTTTATTTGAAGACTTTACTGCACTGTACGCATTGGTTAGTAGTAAAACAATCTTGTGCATGTCTAAAATATGTTCTATTGATATATTTATACTATTTTTTTATTTAGAGCAGCGTATATGACAGGCAGCAATTGTGCTTGTAGTCATTTAAAATCATACATACAACAAACAAACACAGGATTCCACCTGAAATAAGCAAACATTACATTTTTGTCCGACAGTTGAACACGCTGTACGCCCAAAGTACAAAAGGCGCCGTTCAAAAATACCTGACTGAGTTCCCGACCGGTCTCGATAATGCGTTTCTCAGCTTCACCTGAGAGCGCAGAGATCCTTTGTACTCCTTGATCTTTGATTAAAACAACCAGCGGAGAGCAGTGGGGCGTCGCCGATCTAATTTAGTCCTGTGGCTGGATCATCAAGCCAAGTGACAATGGCTTTTTAATACGGAGCCATGTTCACTCCCACTGAGCTGTGACTATAAAATAAGTTTGATTCATTAATGGTGCCAACAGGGCATAGAGCCATTTGAACACCGGATCCATCCACGAGTAATGCCAGACACTCCTCTAGGCACGTAATGGACAGAAACTATAATACAAAGAAGTTTTATACATCCTCAACTGTTTTGTTAGGGCTTTTGTTTACTTCCTGTTGTCTACTTTCTATATGTTCTACAGATTTTCTCATTTATTGTGTCTAATGTACTATTTCTCCAGTGAATGTATCAAAAGAACACGTGTCCTCGTTTTGTTTTTTTCTAATTGAAAGCCCTAAAGAAAACCTTCAAATACCGAAATGCGCTGGCGTCTTTCTGCTGAATAAAGGGCTTTTAGAATTTGCGTCAGAGCGATTCGGACAGATTTTCAAAGCCCCTAGATTACCGTAATATCCAGACTATAACACTATTCATTTTCTAAAAATAAAACAACAGTACGGTTTATAATCCAGTGCCTTATATATGGATCAATTCATATCTCGCAGCAACTGCCAAAAGATTACGAAGAAAAGCCGGCCACTTTCTAGGCATACTGCATAAATAAAGTTAAACTGACTGACTTATCTGAAGGTTTTGTTTCGCTTAATGTGCCTTACCAGTGCGCTTGTGATATGAATAAATTATCGAAAATAGACCATTCACCGCCTTATTGTGCGGAAAATTGTTCATGTCTTTTAAATCTAATCCTACTTGTCCTTGAATAGCAGATGATTTTTTTACTGCACCATTAATGAATCAAACTTAAAAATATATTTTTTACTATAATACCATGTCATAAGTCTCCACCTTCAAGAAAATGAGCACTGCACTGCACTGTTTTTACTGTCTTAAAACATGAAAAACAGAACTCGCTCATTTCAGACTCTTTGCAGCAGTCCACAAATATTGCCTATTCCCTTAATGACTTCTGTGCATCTTCAGATATTCACAGCGATGAGTTTACGAGCACTTTTCACACCTTTCTTTCCGAGCCCGAGGCGAGTTTTGCCCTCACGCTAACGTCATTCTTCCTGCTCGGCGGCGAATAAAACACACACAATATAACAGCAAAAATAATAACAACACTTCCAACCAAATAGGTGATTTCACAGCGAGTCCCGGGGCGAAACAGATTTGACTTTATTACATGAAAAACAAATCTGTTTTATAATGCAGTTTTACTAAATTGAATTAAAGACCAAAACAGTAAATGCGTTTATTATTGGCAACATACAGGAAGCTCTAGGGCGCGTATGTGTGAATAAGGACAAGATTCATAAACATCATATTTTCCACCCTTTCAGAGTGATGAAATATACAGCAATTAATAATTCACAACAGACTACTTTCAATCAAAAAATATGAAAACCCATAAATAACATGGACAGAGAGAGAGAGAGGGATCACATGGCGGATTATATATCGATCAGCAAACAGAACGTTCTCATGCCAAATTCATAATAAATCTCCTCGTATGAAGATGTACTGACTTAACCATGTGCAATACCGTCATATTCATGTGCAATACTGCCTTAACCATGTGCAATACCGTCATATTCATGTGCAATACTGCCTTAACCATGTGCAATACCGTCATATTCATGTGCAATACTGCCTTAACCATGTGCAATACCGTCATATTCATGTGCAATACTGCCTTAACCCTGTGCAATACCGTCATATTCATGTGCAATACTGCCTTAACCCTGTGCAATACCGTCATATTCACGTGCAATATTGCCTTAACCATGTGCAATACCGTCATATTCATGTGCAATACTGCCTTAACCCTGTGCAATACCGTCATATTCATGTGCAATACTGCCTTAACCCTGTGCAATACCGTCATATTCATGTGCAATACTGACTTAACCATGTGCAATACCGTCATATTCATGTGCAATACTGCCTTAACCATGTGCAGTACCGTCACATTCATGTGCAATACTGCCTTAACCATGTGCAGTACCGTCATATTCATGTGCAATTACTGTCATACTCACAAGCAATTAAGGCCATATTCATGTGCATATAACTGATGTGAATAAGAGTGTTTACTTACCATTAGTATTAGTATTATTTAGTCTTATGCTAGTTATTTTCACTTTATTTTGTTCTATTATTATTTTATTTTTATCTTTATCTTTTATTTTATTTTATTTATCTATTTCCCCCCTCCATTCCCTATTAAGATATGAGAGGAGTTTTGTTAATAACAGTTTTTTGTTTTGTTTGTAAGAGTTCTTCTATTAAGTTTTTTTTTTTTTTTTAAACTTCCTATAAGTTATCTGTCCTTTTCCTTCTGTATCTACTGCGTTGTAACAACTAAATTTCCCCATGTGTGGACAATAAAGGATTATCTTATCTTATGTTCTTTTAATCACTGGCGACTCAAACCACCTCAGTTCGTGCTGATGACACACACTCACACACACGCCGTTTCACAGACAAAGGATTTGACTTTGGCCTCTTAAATCCATGTCGTGTCATAATTGTCCTGGATTAGTCGGCGGTTTGTCGAGTGTGAACGCCGCCCAAGGCTTCTCCCCGTGCTTCTCCGCGGTCTTCTCTCCACTGCGGATGGAGCTCAGGACGGAATTCGCTCCATCCTTTGCCTCCCCCTCTCTTATCGCCGGCTCCTCCGATAAAGCCGACTCGTGCGAGGGGGAAAAGTGCCAGGCAACAGGGGCGGCTCTCTGAAGTCTTGCTGTGCTTTCTCAGGTTTAACAAATCAGCATCTGTTGGCCGGTCTGGCAGCCCAAAAAAAAACACAAAAAAAAACACCGACTCCAGCCTAGATAAGAGAGACAGGTGGGAGAGATACAGAAAAATCACCAGAGATGAAATGTTAGGCAATTTAAAAGAGGGAGCTAAGGATTATGCAGGTAAAGGTCGCACAGGAGGAAATACCGCAGCAAACTAACATTTCCACTTGGACTTTTTTTATTCTCACTTCATAGGATATTATGTTTTTATCGAATTAAGATGACTAGATCAGGAGCCAACCAAGTCTACGTAAGGACTAAACCGGAATCAAACCAGGACCAGCTGTACACAACCTGAACACGTACAATACTGACTTAACCATGTGCAATACTGTCATAATCATGTGCAATTACTGTCGTACTCACATGCAATAGTGTCAATAGTTTATTTTACCATTATTATTAGTATTGTCTTGTCTTACGCTAGCTGTTTTTTATTTTTATCTTTATTTTATTTGTATTTTTATTTATTTTCCCCTCCATTCCTTATTAAGAAATGAGAGGTTTTGTCTATAGGAGTTTTTGTTTATCTGTCCTTTTCCTCTGTATCTACCTGCGTTGCAACAATGAAATTTCCCCATGTGTGGACAATAAAGGAATATCTTATCTTATCTTATCTTAAACACATAATCTGTGCTTTGAAAGGAAACGTATGTAAAATGCTGATTTCAAATGTCATTAACACGACTTAACTGTGTTCCAGGTTCGAGACAAACATGACACTGTTAAATAAATTGCTTAGGTGAACATTTTTTCAATCATTATTATTATTACAGTGTATTTCTATTGCCCTTTTGGATGTGTCTCTATCTATAGGTCAAAGCGCTGATGCCAGTTGTGGCTGCAGTACCCTTTTCACACCAGCAGGAGCACAATCTATAGTTCTTTATTCAATATTGCATGTCCAAGCGTGTGTTTATAAATGTGTTAACTTATTGAACGTTTTATCGATTCCTTTATTGACATTTTAGCTAGATATTCTGCATTACTGTGTTATATGCTTCGTATTCGACAGAGTACTCACGAAAAAGAGAGTTTATCTCATTGACTTTTTCCCGCCGTATAAATAAATAGATGTGTGCGCTGAGGGTGAGGAGCATGTTACAGTTACTGATGATGATGGATGGAAAAAGCTCGTCTGGCTTGTCTTGGAGTGGAACACATAGTGAATAGTAGTCAGTCTGTTTACCAGGCGAAGATCTGATCACAATCTGAGGTTCTGTTGCCGCGACATGACAACTAATCGTTACAGAATCACATGTGACGACCGCCACAGCGAGCGCAGACCACGTCTCTGCAAACTTGTTCACAAGAATCCGGTTCAAAAGTGCCCGAATTGTGTTCTGCTGACGTTCACAATCAACTACACCTCATTCATTTGTAGCCGTCTGCCCGAGCGCAGTCTAATTAAACGGGTTTAATTGCGTTCACGATGTAAACTCGACGATATCTTCTTCTGCAACACACCGAACACTGTCCTTAAACCCTGGCAAACTCTGAAGTCGGATCAGGTCAGAGGCACTTTGGCACCCAGGGGCCCCTGCCTGTTGTTTGCGAACGTTACACAAAGCTTCACAGGAAACGCTGGCTGTTCTTCAGATCATTCAAAGTGTGATAACCGAGCGAGGTGTGAGTCAGAGAGGAGCGGGTGAAAATGGGAAGCAGATTTGTCTCAGTTTGAACAAAGTGGTGTCATATTCCTCATTCTGTTTGATGAAGATTATTGTGTTTGAGAATACGTTGCACTGGATTTTGGGGATTAGAGCTGAAATATAAAATATGCAAGGATGCGAGTTCGAACCAGGATACATTTTTATAACGTGATAACAAATATGTTTGTATTATTGAAGAGTTTCATTTGGCAAAATAAAGAATACATACATATTTGACCAATGGGGATTGCTTAATTCTAAGTGTTTCCATTAGATTGTGGTGCACGTCGCCTCACAACCTTAAATCAGTCGACGGACCCAAAAAGTTGTGTATCCACAACTACGTTATATTCACACTGACAACCACAAGAGGGCGCTCTAGGCTCTAAGCGACGCAGAAGAAGAATCTGCACTTCCTCTGGAGTTTGTGGAGTTGTTTAGAAGTGACACAGAGGAAGAAGAATTCAATGGATTTAGTGATTTGGGGTAAAACTGATGCTTTGGTAAACTTGTCAGCATGTTCTTTATGCTATAGTTATCTGAATAACTGTTAATATGTTACGTTAACATACCAGACACTTACCACAGTTCTGTCTGTGCCTCATGTAGCTGAAGGTGTTAGCGTTAGCATACGTACACCTATTCACCATGTTCTCTGTTATTATTTTAAACTGCATTTCAAGATGAAATGTCTGTTCTTGGTCTTGGATTTGATCAAACATATGTCCCACTCCACTGCGACTTATTGGCCCGAAATTACGGTATTTTATTAATTTATACATTGTAGATTATTGATTTGAAATGCAAGGCAGTCGACACAAGGAACTTAACGGTACACGCTCACTCCTCCAAGCCGTTTGCCCATCCTGTTTAATTCTGCGTGCGAATAGTGCCACGAGGTGAAGGTGAGTGAGCTAAGCACTTTCATGCATCGTTAGAGCAGTGATAACAGCACAGATATAAAGGAGAGAGAGATGCCTGATTGGCTTCACAATGACATGTACAATACATTTACTACAGAGGAATATTAGGGCGATAATGCCGCGCGCCGTGTCCGGTCGGTACTATACCTGAGCAGCTTGTGCTATACTTGAGCAGCTTGTACAATACCTGAGCGGCTTGTACTATACCTGAGCGGCTTGTACTATACCTGAGCAGCTTGTGCTATACTTGAGCAGCTTATACTATACCTGAGCGGCTTGTACTAAACCTGAGCGGCTTGTACTATACCTGAGCGGCTTGTACTACACCTGAACGGCTTGTACTATACCTGAGCAGCTTGTAGAATACCTGAGCAGCTTGTACTATACCTGAGCAGCTTGTAGAATACCTGAGCAGCTTGTACTACACCTGAGCAGCTTTTACTATACCTGAGCGGCTTGTACAATACCTGAGCGGCTTGTACTATACCTGAGCGGCTTGTACTATACCTGAGCTGCTTGTACAATACCTGAGCGGCTTGTACTATACCTGAGCGGCTTGTACTATACCTGAGCTGCTTGTACTACACCTGAGCGGCTTGTACTATACCTGAGCGGCTTGTACTACACCTGAGCGGCTTGTACTATACCTGAGCGGCTTGTACTATACCTGAGCGGCTTGTACTATACCTGAGCAGCTTGTAGAATACCTGAGCAGCTTGTACTACACCTGAGCAGCTTGTACTATACCTGAGCGGCTTGTACAATACCTGAGCGGCTTGTACTACACCTGAGCGGCTTGTACTATACCTGAGCGGCTTGTACTATACCTGAGCGGCTTGTACTATACCTGAGCAGCTTGTAGAATACCTGAGCAGCTTGTACTACACCTGAGCAGCTTGTACTATACCTGAGCGGCTTGTACAATACCTGAGCGGCTTGTACTACACCTGAGCGACTTGTACTATACCTGAGCGGCTTGTACTATACCTGAGCTGCTTGTACTATACCTGAGCGGCTTGTACTACACCTGAGCGGCTTGTACTATACCTGAGCGGCTTGTACTACACCTGAGCGGCTTGTACTATACCTGAGCTGCTTGTACTATACCTGAGCAGCTTGTAGAATACCTGAGCAGCTTGTACTACACCTGAGCAGCTTGTACTATACCTGAGCGGCTTGTACAATACCTGAGCGGCTTGTACTACACCTGAGCGGCTTGTACTACACCTGAGCGGCTTGTACTATACCTGAGCAGCTTGTAGAATACCTGAGCAGCTTGTACTACACCTGAGCAGCTTTTACTATACCTGAGCGGCTTGTACAATACCTGAGCGGCTTGTACTACACCTGAGCGGCTTGTACTATACCTGAGCGGCTTGTACTATACCTGAGCAGCTTTTACTATACCTGAGCGGCTTGTACAATACCTGAGCAGCTTGTACTACACCTGAGCGGCTTGTACTATACCTGAGCGGCTTGTACTATACCTGAGCTGCTTGTACTTTACCTGAGCTGCTTGTACTATACCTGAGCGGCTTGTACTATACCTGAGCGGCTTGTACTACACCTGAGCGGCTTGTACTATACCTGAGCTGCTTGTACTACACCTGAGCGGCTTGTACTATACCTGAGCGGCTTGTACTACACCTGAGCGGCTTGTACTATACCTGAGCAGCTTTTACTATACCTGAGCGGCTTGTACAATACCTGAGCAGCTTGTACTACACCTGAGCAGCTTGTAATATACCTGAGCGGCTTGTACAATACCTGAGCGGCTTGTACTACACCTGAGCGGCTTGTACTACACCTGAGCGGCTTGTACTATACCTGAGCGGCTTGTACTATACCTGAGCTGCTTGTACTATACCTGAGCGGCTTGTACTATACCTGAACGGCTTGTACTATACCTGAGCGGCTTGTACTAAACCTGAGCGGCTTGTACTATACCTGAGCAGCTTGTACAATACCTGAGCGGCTTGTACTACACCTGAGCAGCTTGTACTATACCTGAGCGGCTTGTACAATACCTGAGCGGCTTGTACTACACCTGAGCGGCTTGTACTATACCTGAGCGGCTTGTACTATACCTGAGCGGCTTGTACTATACATGAGCTGCTTGTGCTATACCTGAGCAGCTTGTACTACACCTGAGCAGCTTGTACTATACCTGAGCGGCTTGTACAATACCTGAGCGGCTTGTACTACACCTGAGCGGCTTGTACTACACCTGAGCGGCTTGTACTATACCTGAGCGGCTTGTACTATACCTGAGCGGCTTGTACTATACCTGAGCGGCTTGTACTATACCTGAGCAGCCTGTACAATACCTGAGCAACTTGTACTATACCTGAGCGGCTTGTACTATACATGAGCTGCTTGTGCTATACCTGAGCAGCTTGTACTACACCTGAGCAGCTTGTACTATACCTGAGCGGCTTGTACTATACCTGAGCGGCTTGTACTATACCTGAGCGGCTTGTACTATACATGAGCTGCTTGTGCTATACCTGAGCAGCTTGTACTACACCTGAGCAGCTTGTACTATACCTGAGCGGCTTGTACAATACCTGAGCGGCTTGTACTACACCTGAGCGGCTTGTACTACACCTGAGCGGCTTGTACTATACCTGAGCGGCTTGTACTATACCTGAGCGGCTTGTACTATACCTGAGCGGCTTGTACTATACCTGAGCAGCCTGTACAATACCTGAGCAACTTGTACTATACCTGAGCGGCTTGTACTATACATGAGCTGCTTGTGCTATACCTGAGCAGCTTGTACTACACCTGAGCAGCTTGTACTATACCTGAGCGGCTTGTACAATACCTGAGCGGCTTGTACTACACCTGAGCGGCTTGTACTATACCTGAGCGGCTTGTACTATACCTGAGCGGCTTGTACTAAACCTGAACGGCTTGTATTATACCTGAGCGGCTTGTACTATACCTGAGCAGCTTGTACAATACCTGAGCAACTTGTACTATACCTGAGCGGCTTGTACTATACATGAGCTGCTTGTGCTATACCTGAGCAGCTTGTGCTATACTTGAGCAGCTTGTACAATACCTGAGCGGCTTGTACTATACCTGAGCAGCTTGTACTATACCTGAGCAGCTTGTACAATACCTGAGCGGCTTGTACTATACCTGAGCTGCTTGTACTATACCTGAGTTTTTCATAGTTTGGCCGGGGTGCGACTTATACTCCAGTGCGACTTATATATGTTTTCTTCTTCTCTATTATGCATTTTTTGGGCTGGTGCGACTCATAATACGGACTTGACATACGGTACTTCACTTTCTAAGCACCACATACTCTACATATTAAAGCAGAAAACAACACCTGATTTCAACCGAACTGCAATATAACACAAACGTACCTTTCCATCATTTGCGGGCCTTCGAGTGCCACCGCGTCACGTCCTCGCGGTCGGCCCCACATTACGAGAGCGATGGCTCTGTTTCTCCCACAGCCGAGAGAAAACGGCACGTCCCCGCGGTCGCTTGACTTTGTTCTCTGTGTATTGTGTGAGCGCGTTGCTACGGGCGAACAGCTGAGCTACAGGAGCCACAGGGGGCCCGAGGGGGGGAGGAATGTGGGGCCTTTCTCAGTTTCCCCGGCGGAGCCATTACAGATATAGTACGCTCGCTGGCGCATTGTGTCCTTTATGAATGGAGAAGGGTATATGTATAATATGTATCTGTACAAACCAAAGGATGACAGTATATTCATATCCATCCATACACACTCGGCACTCATACAATCTCGCTTTTCATGTCATAAAAACACAAATTATACAACAAAAAGGGCACAAACCATATTTAAAAATAAACATATGCAAATATTCCATGTCTTGTTGTGCTCAGATTATTTGTTACTCTTTGACACAAGTATTTTTCTAGAATATATTGCTATTGAATATTGAATTGAATCTGAATTTGTAGCTTGTATAAACAGAATGATATTTCCCTGTGATATAAACTTAGTTAGTATATATTCTGATACAACAGTGTGATTGATGCTTTCAGTAACAAAATTAATCATCGGGACAGTATTTTACTAAATCAATCAGTCAATCAATGTTTGAGAAAAGCAAAAAATAAATGTCCATGTGACTTCCTTTGACATGTTTTGCCACGATGAATGAGAGATTACACCGTCTTGTTTCATAGCTCTTTTGTTAACTATTTTAAAATTGTTCCATTATTTTAACCTCTCTGTTTGCTCCACGCTCAACATGGTCGATCATTCATAATGTTTGATCCCATTGTTAGCCCCACCTCCTGACTCCAGCTACTGACTCCACCTCTTGACTCCACCTCCTGACTCCACCTCTTGACTCCAGCTCCTGACTCCAGCCCCTGACTCCAGCTCCTGACTCCAGCTCCTGACTCCACCTCCTGACTCCACCTCCTGACTCCACCTCCTGACTCCACCTCCTGACTCCACCTCCTGACTCCACCTCCTGACTCCAGCTCCTGACTCCACCTCCTGACTCCACCTCCTGACTCCAGCTCCTGACTCCACCTCCTGACTCCACCTCCTGACTCCAGCTCCTGACTCCACCTCCTGACTCCACCTCCTGACTCCAGCTCCTGACTCCAGCTCCTGACCAGGGCCGGCCCAGCCTATAAGCGAACTAAGCAGCCGCGTAGGGCCCCGAGGCGTTAATAGGGCCCCCAATCTGGCAACCCGTCTTATATGAAGCGCAAGCGCAGCGTGCGCCACTAGTGTAGTGTAGTAGCGCTGCTGGCGCGGCAGCGCACACAGCGGTAACACATAATGCACAAACCGCATTTATTTGTAATGACAATCTGGCAACCAAGACACCAAACCTGCGCTGATTGGGCAACTTCATTGTGCGCGAGGAGATCAAGAGCTAAACATAAACACAACACAACGTGGTCCTCATGTCCAGAGGAATATATCCCCCCGATGCCGAAAAACGAAAGAAGAAACTTCTTGACGATGTAAAGAAACTGTAAACTCAACAACACTCTCCAGGTATTGAACTTCTCTTACAAAGAGACGGTTAATGCTGCTGTTTGAAACAACACGATTCTGTCACGTTAGTTCGCTCAGGCTGGAGGCGACGAGAGCTCTGCCCCGCGCACAATATGTGTCTGAATGAAAGATAATAAGCTTCACATTTACACCAGCCCCGTAGTGTCAGCTGCAGGTGAGGCCGGGGAGGGGCGTCTATGCCCCGGTCACTAAGAGGCGGAGATCCAGTCCAGACGAGCGCCGTCTCGTCCAGAACCTGTGACGTGAGACTTTGGAGTGAACAGTGTGCGGCCCCTGTCCATGGATCTATTATATTATCTGGATAGGGTACGCCCCCTCTGCCTCTGGCTCCAAATTGAGTAGTGGCCACTTCGCAGAATGCAGCCTTTTGGTCGGACCATTTCAGGAGTTCGGCCTCTAAAATGACCAAACATGCTAAATTGTTTTTAGTCTAAAAATAAAATAGAAGGAATTTCACTCTTCAACTGTTTCTAAAATACTTTAAAAATACATTTTTAACCTCCCGGTGAACGGTGTACGCGCACCAAGCGCGCACGTGACCCTCATGAACGAGCCAGGAACATGTGACGGAAACTAAACACAAACAGAAGAAAGAGACGAGACGAGACCACGATACACGTAAGTTGTGTTTGTATGTCATTCCTCACGTTTCACACATCGTTCCATGTTTAGTGTAAATCAACGATTACACAGTTAACACGAGTTAACACAAGTTAACACGAGCTAACACGAGCTAACGTAAGCTAAAGTTTAGCTACACAAAGATGCAACAATACGTCATGATGGCTCGTGCTTCTGCAAATAAATAACTAATTATTTCTCTTACTAAATGTTTTAAGAGACAAGAGGTTAAGCACAGATCAAGGAAAACTAGAGAAAGAAGGGAAATAAAGTGATGTTTGTATTATGTGCTATAAAAAACAACCAATAATTCAAATATAACCTGCTGAAATGGGTCATATCTTACATATATAAATGTAAACGTATGTAAAAGTGACAGTGGTGTACTCAGGGCTGAGACTACATTTGAGGTTTTATTACCCATTTAGTAATGAAGTGTGCTATGTTTAAACAGCAAAGCACACGCTTGTTTTCTATAGGAATGTCATGGATTTACTTCCATGGAATATGTAGAGATTTAGCAAACATGTCAGTTATGTTCTAACTTCTAAGGTTTAAACTTATGCAAAAGTAAATGACTTTTGGTTCTAGCTTTAAAAATTAATGTGAAAAGAGGAACTTTTGTGTTACAGAGCGAAATGTAAATCTGTCAATAACATATTCCAGCTTTTCTCTGTTAAATGTGCATAATATATCAACGTTCTAATGAGTATCTTTCTCATCTTCAGTGCTGACCAGTGAGTTTGGTCTGTCTGTGCTGTCCAGAGCTCTACAGGTCACTGCAGGTCACTACAGGTCACTGCAGACCTGATCACTGCAGACACAGAGTCATCTCAAGTAAACTCCTGACGACTCCAAAGCAAAAGGTATTTTAATATTAACTTGTGCCTCGACTAAAATTAAACAGTGTAGAATCAGTACTTTGAATTTATAAAATGTCTGTTTTGTTATGATCAAAAAAACTAAATGATAATTGTTCTTCAAAAGAGACACTCCTGTGTCACATGTGTCTGTAAAACAGCTTCAGTTATATGACTTGTATAAATCTAATACATATGAAGTGTATGTTCTATGACTTGTATAAATCTAATACATATGAAGTGTATGTTCTATGACTTGTATAAATCTAATGCATATGAAGTGTATGTTCTATGACTTGTATAAATCTAATGCATATGAAGTGTATGTTATGTGACTTGTATAAATCTAAAACATATGAAATGTATGTTCTATGACTTGTATAAATCTAATACATATGAAGTGTATGTTCTATGACTTGTATAAATCTAATGCATATGAAGTGTATGTTATGTGACTTGTATAAATCTAATGCATATGAAGTGTATGTTATGTGACTTGTATAATCTAATACATATGAAGTGTATGTTCTATGACTTGTATAAATCTAATGCATATGAAGTGTATGTTATGTGACTTGTATAATCTAATACATATGAAGTGTATGTTATGTGACTTGTATAATCTAAAGCTGTGACATGTTCTGTTTGTCCCTCAGTCAAACGATGGAGCTGAACGGAGGAGTTTACTGAAGTCCTTTTCACCAGAAGACTGCGCAGCCATGGAAACAAAGTCTTGTTAAATACTGAGATATTCAGTATTTAACGCAATAATGTCACATTCATGTGCATATAACTGATGTAAAAAGAGTGTTTATTTTACCATTATTATTAGTATTATTTTGTCTTACGCTGTTTTTATTTTATCTTTATCTTTATTTTCCCTCCATTCCTTATTAAGGTATGAGAGGTTCTGTCTATAGGAGTTTTTGTTTATAAGAGTTCTTCTATTAAGATCAATCTATTAAGAGTGTTTTTTAAACTTCCTATAAGTTTTCTGTCCTTTTCCTCTGTATCTACTGTGTTGCAACAACGAAATTTCCTCATGTGTGGACAATAAAGGAATATCTTATCTTATTCAGTATGTTCTATTTGACTTATACAGGTTGTTTTATCATTGTTAATATTTTTATGTTGCACTGAATCACCAAAGCAAGTTCCACTGTTTGTGAATTCTGTTCTTTGACAATGGCAATAAACCTTTTCTGATTCTATTAATGATGATAATAATAATGAACAGTACAGACTCAAACTCCTTAATAAGGGACTCCCACATTGTAGCTTTAAAACTCATTGTAGCTTTAAAACTCAACTAAAACTGGCTAAAATCAATTTATCATTTGTAGTTATAATCAGATTTGCATTTATTGAACAAGTTCATTCATGTTCATTATTCTTATTAAATACATTAATAAACAAATGTGTTTTGTATTTATTAAAGATTGACATGATACAAAAACGACACAAAAGGAAACTGAATATAATTAAATACTGCTTAACTCAATTATGTAACAGAATCGATGATTATATTTTATATTTCTTCTCATCTGATTAAAAAAAATGCATATTGGCCAAATTATATTATGTACATTAATAACTGAAAAGTTAATAACAAAATAAATACCCAAACCAAAAACTACAGAAAATTATGAGGACGTTATTACACCTCTAAGTGTAATTTATTGTCATTAAACCAGACTTTTTATCTTAACACTTCTTTATAATTCTCTTAAATATCAGACCTTTACAACATGATACATGTATATTTATAGATGGATATAACAATTCATCATTATACGTTACGTAAACAGACTATTTCAAGCCGAATTATTCCAAAAGTCCGTGTTGACTGTTCTGAGTCTGTCGCGCTGCTGTGACGTGCGCGCTCCCGACGCCAAAGCCTCACGGCGATGACGTCACAAAAGTGGGAGGAGATATACCAGTATTCAGGAAGTAATGCGGAACTAAAAAACTTTTTTGGAACCATGCGCCAATGAGCAGCTCCATAGGCTTCAATGGCGGCCATCTTGGCTTCTGGGGGCTTGCCCCTGTCCCGGGCCCCTCTTTCTCACATCACCATGTGTCAGATCAATCGTGACTCGTGATGTCTGTTTTACTTTGACTTCTTAAAGTGCAATAAGAGGAACGTAAAGGTTTATGCACGTCAGGTCCATCAGCCAATCACATCACAGCATTGTGTCATGCAGGAGTCCAGTGTGTGATGTTCTGATCAGAACAAACATTTATATTGTAATTAACTTTTAATAGAGCAATAAAACATTTCAATTTATTTAAAAAGCATCATTAGACTATTTGTTATAAATTATAATAAACTGATAGTGAAAAATAACCAGACATATTATGATTATGTCTGTTAAAGAATAATACTATATATTTTTATATAAATGTGGCAAAGTTGCAGAAACGCAGTCTCTTCACTATAGCTAGATTTGGACCTTCACTTCTCGTTCTGTTCATTCTCTGGGAATAACATGTTTGCACTGTTTTATCAGTGTTAATTGTTAATCAAGCAATGCTTATGCCATTTGTTTGTTTAATATAACTTGTTTTGTCACTTTAGCAAGAAGGAACAGTTGGGAGCTGTAAAAGATAAATTAGTAAGGATAACTATTACTTTTACATCTTCAGTTAAAATTAATCAATTTGATCATAATTATTTTCATAGCCAATATTGTATTGAGTAATTAAGTACACTAATGTATTAGTAACTGGCTTTAATCATTTTCTCCTGGCACAGTTTCATCACATCATTTTATAGCATTACAACCTCAACATTTTACTCTTACTTTAGCCGGCTGGACCACATTAAAATGCAACAGAATACACGAAAAAGGTCTGAAAATCTCTGGGGGAGGGCCCCCAGACCCCCCCTGTTCATTCATTTAAACTGCTAATGTGATAATGTGGCTGTCGACCCTTAACGCCCACAAATACGCCCAAAAACATATCTGGGATGTGTGTTATTTGTACAGGGAGTAGAGGTGATGTCAGCGGAATACCAAGTTGCATTGTGGGATTTAAGTTAGCAATATTTGAGCTGTTGAGGTGCTGAGAATAAACTAACTGGCAAACAGATGCCCTGGAGTTTTGGTGCTTTGTTTGCGTTGAAGAAAGTTCCCATATGTGAATTGTTTACTGACAATGGCAATAAAACTGATTCTGATGACGTGGTGAGGGGCCCCCAATTTTTTTTTCGCTTAGGGCCCCCTGAAGGCTTGGGCCGGCCCTGCTCCTGACTCCAGCTCCTGACTCCAGCTCCTGACTCCAGCTCCTGACTCCAGCTCCTGACTCCACCTCCTGACTCCAGCTCATGACTCCAGCTCCTGACTCCACCTCCTGATTCCACCTCCTGACTCCACCTCCTGACTCCAGCTCCTGACTCCAGCTCCTGACTCCACCTCCTGATTCCACCTCATGACTCCAGCTCCTGACTCCAGCTCCTGACTCCAGCTCCTGACTCCACCTCCTGATTCCAGCTCCTGACTCCAGCTCCTGACTCCACCTCCTGATTCCACCTCCTGACTCCACCTCCTGACTCCAGCTCCTGACTCCAGCTCCTGACTCCACCTCCTGACTCCAGCTCCTGACTCCAGCTCCTGACTCCACCTCCTGATTCCACCTCATGACTCCAGCTCCTGACTCCACCTCCTGACTCCACCTCCTGACTCCAGCTCCTGACTCCAGCTACTGACTCCAGCTCCTGACTGCACCTCCTGACTCCACCTCCTGACTCCAGCTCCTGACTCCAGCTCCTGACTCCACCTCCTGACTCCACTTCCTGACTCCAGCTCCTGACTCCAGCTCCTGACTCCAGCTCCTGACTCCAGCTCCTGACTCCACCTCCTGACTCCACCTCCTGACTCCAGCTCCTGACTCCAGCTCCTGACTCCAGCTCCTGACTCCAGCTCCTGACTCCACCTCCTGACTCCAGCTCCTGACTCCACCTCCTGACTCCACTTCCTGACTCCAGCTCCTGACTCCAGCTCCTGACTCCACCTCCTGACTCCACCTCCTGACTCCAGCTCCTGACTCCAGCTCCTGACTCCACCTCCTGATTCCACCTCCTGACTCCAGCTCCTGACTCCACCTCCTGACTCCACCTCCTGACTCCAGCTCCTGACTCCAGCTACTGACTCCAGCTCCTGACTCCACCTCCTGACTCCACCTCCTGACTCCAGCTCCTGACTCCAGCTCCTGACTCCAGCTCCTGACTCCAGCTCCTGACTCCACCTCCTGACTCCACTTCCTGACTCCAGCTCCTGACTCCACCTCCTGACTCCACCTCCTGACTCCACCTCCTGACTCCAGCTCCTGACTCCACCTCCTGACTCCACCTCCTGACTCCAGCTCCTGACTCCACCTCCTGACTCCAGCTCCTGACTCCAGCTCCTGACTCCACCTCCTGACTCCAGCTCCTGACTCCACCTCCTGACTCCACTTCCTGACTCCAGCTCCTGACTCCAGCTCCTGACTCCACCTCCTGACTCCACCTCCTGACTCCAGCTCCTGACTCCACCTCCTGACTCCAGCTCCTGACTCCAGCTCCTGACTCCACCTCCTGACTCCACTTCCTGACTCCACCTCCTGACTCCAGCTCCTGACTCCAGCTCCTGACTCCACCTCCTGACTCCAGCTCCTGACTCCACCTCTTGACTCCACCTCCTGACTCCAGCTCCTGACTCCAGCTCCTGACTCCACCTCCTGACTCCAGCTCCTGACTCCACCTCCTGACTCCAGCTCCTGACTCCACCTCCTGACTCCAGCTCCTGACTCCACCTCCTGACTCCAGCTCCTGACTCCAGCTCCTGACTCCAGCTCCTGACTCCAGCGCCTGACTCCACCTCCTGACTCCACCTCCTGACTCCACTTCCTGACTCCACCTCCTGACTCCAGCTACTGACTCCACCTCTTGACTCCACCTCCTGACTCCAGCTCCTGACTCCAGCTCTTGACTCCACCTCCTGACTCCACCTCCTGACTCCAGCTCTTGACTCCACCTCCTGACTCCACCTCTTGACTCTAGCTCTTGACTCCAGCTCCTGACTCCACCTCCTGACTCCACCTCCTGACTCCAGCTCTTGACTCCAGCTCCTGACTCCAGCTCCTGACTCCACCTCTTGACTCCACCTCCTGACTCCAGCTACTGACTCCACCTCTTGACTCCACCTCCTGACTCCAGCTCTTGACTCCAGCTCCTGACTCCAGCTCCTGACTCCAGCTCCTGACTCCACCTCTTGACTCCACCTCCTGACTCCAGCTACTGACTCCACCTCTTGACTCCACCTCCTGACTCCACCTCTTGACTCCAGCTCCTGACTCCAGCTCCTGACTCCACCTCTTGACTCCACCTCCTGACTCCAGCTACTGACTCCACCTCCTGACTCCACCTCCTGACTCCAGCTCTTGACTCCAGCTCCTGACTCCACCTCCTGACTCCACCTCCTGACTCCAGCTCCTGACTCCACCTCCTGACTCCAGCTCCTGACTCCAGCTCCTGACTCCACCTCTTGACTCCACCTCCTGACTCCACCTCCTGACTCCAGCTCTTGACTCCAGCTCCTGACTCCACCTCCTGACTCCACCTCCTGACTCCACCTCCTGACTCCAGCTCTTGACTCCAGCTCCTGACTCCACCTCCTGACTCCACCTCCTGACTCCACCTCTTGACTCCACCTCCTGACTCCACCTCCTGACTCCAGCTCCTGACTCCAGCTCTTGACTCCAGCTCCTGACTCCAGCTCCTGACTCCAGCTCCTGACTCCACCTCTTGACTCCACCTCCTGACTCCAGCTACTGACTCCACCTCTTGACTCCACCTCCTGACTCCACCTCTTGACTCCAGCTCCTGACTCCAGCTCCTGACTCCACCTCTTGACTCCACCTCCTGACTCCAGCTACTGACTCCACCTCCTGACTCCACCTCCTGACTCCACCTCTTGACTCCAGCTCTTGACTCCAGCTCCTGACTCCACCTCCTGACTCCACCTCCTGACTCCAGCTCCTGACTCCACCTCCTGACTCCACCTCCTGACTCCACCTCACTGCAGTTTGAACTTATGTAAGGACAGCGCTCACAGACGCTCAATAAAGCGTCAAAATGTCAGAGAAAAGGCAAAGCAGCAGAAACGTACACTGCAGCTATCGCCCACAATCTGAATCCATTTGTATTGTTATTGCACATTTTACAAACAAAACCGTTTCCAAAATGCTGTTCTGACAAAATACGTCTTCAAGTGTAATGTATGTGTTTAGAGTGATTCATTTTAACTTAGAATACTTGGAAAAACTATAAACTATAAAAAAAAAAACAGCCTGGCTAATTCTGGCGTTTTTGCATTGTAATGTTTGTTAATATGCACTGTCCCTGAAAAAGAAATAAATGAATAAATTACTATTTTTAAAAAAACACACCTAAAAACATAAAATCAAAGAAAAGAAGAAAAAGAAAAAGACAAAGAAAGAGAAAGAGAAAGAGAAAAAGAAAAAGAAAAAGAAAAAGAAAAAGAAAAAGAAAAAGAAAAAGAAAAAGAAAAAGAAAAAGAAAAAGAAAACCAGTAATAAATAAACATATGAAATTTAAAGAAGGGTTAAATGCCGGAGAATAAATGTGACGAGACTTAAAACATCGTTTGTCGTGAGGAGGCAGAGTGACCAC
This sequence comes from Eucyclogobius newberryi, assembly GCF_026437365.1. NCBI lineage: Eukaryota > Metazoa > Chordata > Actinopteri > Gobiiformes > Gobiidae > Eucyclogobius > Eucyclogobius newberryi. The sequence goes on from NW_027315834.1 coordinate 26,034,937, forward strand.
AGAGAAAGCCCTGTAAAATCCATACTAGATGCATAGATATACATGACTTTTCAATGAATACACTACTAGATTAATAATAAAGCAAGCAATTCTTTAGCTTTAAACAAATAAACCCATTTCAATCCCATACATTGCTCTGTATGGGAATACTCTTGTACTCTTTGCTATTCAATTTTACTTTTGGCGGGGCGGACCTTCTTGCTGAAGCGTGTCCAGTGCAGTAATTGTGTTTTTCACTAAATGAGACGTTCTTGTGAATGATTTGAGAGTGTTTTGTTTCATCATTGTATTTTTTAACAATAATAACAAGTAGAGAAGTCTATCTTGTAATGATAACCACTTTCACTTATTAAGCATGACTGTGGTGCTGGTTCCACAGTGACAGAAACACTACACGAGCTGTTTGTGTTTGTATGATCTGTGACCTTTTCCGTTCCGTTTGACCAAACTGTTGGGCAGTGGTCTAAATCGCATAGCACCAGAGCTTGTGTAATTTGTATATTCTGTTTTAAATGTTTGTTGTTAAGCTTTGACAATGCCCTTTGATTGTCCTATACAATAACCCCTTTCCGTATCCGTATAAATTCAGTTAATTCAATGCTTCTAAATACAAACAATGACATCTTTAAAAGTGAAAAGGCCATCCAGCTACTTTTTCTACTGCTAGTACATTGGTTCCCAAACTTTTCTGTCTTTTCTCACTCAAAGAAGTGTGTTTACTGTTTAGAATAGTGTCAATTCTTTACTGTATATTCTTATTTCAGTGATATTTTCATCTGCATTTACATCCTCCAAAACATTCACAAGGAAGCCACACTTTTTCTAAGATAAGATAAGATATTCCTTTATTGTCCCACATGGGGAAATTTCATTGGTGCAACGCAGGTAGATACAGAGGTAGATACAGAAGAACAGATCACTTTTAGGAAGTTTGAAAAACACTTTCAGTAGAAGATCTCCTATAAATAAATAAAAACTCCCATAGACAAATAAATAAATAAATACATAAATACCATTGCATGTGATCCCGACAGTAATTGCACATGAATATGTGTCACGACAGCACATAGATTGCACATGAATTTCACAGTAATTGCACATGAATTGCACATGAATTCCAACAGCAATTGCACATATGACAGAATTGCACATGGTTAGGTCAGTAATGCGAGTGTTCAGTACTAACAGTTTTTGTTATAAAGTCTGACAGCAGCAGGAAGGAAAGACCTACGGAACCTTTCCTTCACACAGCGAGGGTGGATCAGTCTCTCACTGAAGCTGCTCTTCAGAGCGGACAGAGTGTCCTGCAGGGGGCGACACTCATGGTCCAGCATAGATGTGAATCTAGCCAGGACCCTCCTGTCCCCCACCTCCTGCACCGAGTGCAGAGCGCAGCCCAGGACGGAGCTGGACTTCTTGATGACTCTGTCCAGCCTCTTCCTCTCCCTCTCTGTGATGCTGCTGCTCCAGCAGGCCACACCGTACAGGAGGGCTGATGCCACCACAGAGTCGTAGAAGGTCTCCAGGAGTGGCCCTGTCACTCCAAAAGACCTGAGTCTCCTCAGGAGGTAGAGCCGACTCTGGCTCTTCCTGTACAGTGCGTCTGTGTTATGAGTCCAGTCCAGTTTGTGGTTCAGATGAACACCCAGGTACTTGTATGAGTCCATTCTCTCAATGTCCCGTCCCTGGATGTTCACTGGTGAGGGGGCAGTGGGGTGGCGTCTGCGGAAATCCACCACCATCTCCTTGGTCTTCCCCGCGTTGATGAGGAGGTGGTTCCGCTGACACCAGTCCACAAAGTCCTGCGCCAGACCTCTGTACTCCGCGTCATCGTCGTCCGTGATGAGTCCGATGACTCAAAATACGTACTCAAAATACGTCCAATTGCAAATTATTTTAATTTCCGGAACAATTCCCAGTGCTTCCTGCTAAGTAAGTGTTTGTTTTCTTCCTGGTTCCTGGACCCCTGATTAGGAAACACGGTGCCAGGATAATCTGTAAACTGCCACTAAAATAATTCTAATTCTACGACCACAATGCTACGTAAATCAATTTGCATAGTTAGAAAGCATGTTCTTCTAAAACGGACACAAAGTCTGATCATAAATGTCTTTGAACTACTTTCCCATTTGTGTACAGGCAAAACTAATTTGAAAAGTTTTTAATAACAGCATAAACCTTTGACCGTGTTATGCCTTTGTGCCGTTTGGTAGAACCTTTTACACGTCATCCATCGCACACTTTCAAAACAAGATTCATGTTTGTTGACTCCAATCAAGCTCCCTGTGCCGAGTCTAAACGTTCCAACACTTGCGTAACGCGCATAATTTCACCACTTTTGGTAGCAACTCATTATACACATCAAGGCCAAACTGCTCTGTGCTTGATGTATTCTGCCTCTTGCGTCATGGAGATTCACAAGGAATGCTAAATCAGGTAATTAGACTTGGCAACAGGCTGAGCTGTGTAATCATTTCATAAGAACAGTCACTTTGCAGAAATAGTCAAATTACCTGGAGTGAAAGTTCTGGTGGCGAGACATTGTGCCCTCTGGTGTTTGTTGAATTATCTTGATAAATACATGCTTTTATACTTCGAGGACGTTTTGTGTCCTCAACTTTGAAAACAGGTGTAAAATCATCACACGTTTGTATTTTTCACTACTTTGAAAACTCAGATTCATATAATTACTTTTGCTTGACACGTACATACCAGATATGTAAAATATTTTAATAGTTTTTACCCCTTTATTGGCCAGTATGTTTTGAAATTGACAATCATTCATGCTGAAGGGATTGTTCACAAATGTAGTCCAAATTGAATGAGCTTTATGTTTTTATTAGCCCTTGGTATTAGTCAATGATTGGAAGTTAATTTAGTTTATGTAGTGGGAAATTTGAATAAAAACTTTTATGCTTACACAGAAAATGAAGAGAGATATATATTTTTTATACAGATTGAAGAGGCTGAAGAGGCTTTTCTGCTGCTGCGGTGACGTTTTATAATTTAAAGGAGAGAAAAGCATAGACACATAGCAGATTGTGTTGAAATAAAATGTATTATTCTGTATTCTTGTTTGGTGTTGAAAGTTTATTTTTTTCAGCACCATGGACAGCTCCACTCACGCAGCACTTGAACGCAATCAGAAAATTTATGACAAGATTTGAAACTTGCCAAATGCTTCATTTTAGAGATAAAATTAAATGAAGAACTCAATGGCACAGCTTTATGCAATATAATTCATGCAGTGACTTGAAAAGAGTTTTTAAGTTTGAAATGAAATATTACAAATGTAACGGATGGGATGAGCTCTAGTACTCAAAATCTTGTGGAAAAAATTGTCACAAAATTGTTCACAAATTACATTTTTTAAATCTTTTTTTTTCTAAAAACATGATCTGCCAAAGGTAAAAGGTGTCAAGTGCATGTTTAAATGCCAATAACAATACATACATTCATTTATTCATACATTTTCTACCGCCTGTTCCCGTTAGGGCGGCTGACTGGAGCCTATCCCAGACTTCATGGCCTTCATAACAATACAAATAATGCATAACATTTGTCCTTAAGATAAAATTAGGTGAAACTTCCTTATTTATTATAGAGAAATTTGAATACCAATTAATCTGTTTGTGGCTGCTTTATTTCTATATGGCAATAATAACAATAACTGCCATATAAGTTATAAAAATATGCTGCAATTTCTGTTCTGTAGGATGCGTGTGCTATAAAAGCTGTAGAGTAGCAGTTATATAGATATATTTTACAGATAATCAAAAACGACCTTGCGATCATTACATTTACTTTCCATCAACTCAATTAGTAGCCAGTTAGGTATTTTTCTAAATCCTATAACCTTCATTAACCTATGTTTCCTGCACATTCAGAAACACTGTCAGACACGTTTTTTGTCCTGAGTCACTCTTTCTTGAGCGGCATTACGAGAGTGCAGCCAATCATCAGCGATAAATGAGAGTCAGAGTGCAGCGGGCAAGCGAGGTACGTGGAGCTATCGCCACGGTAACGCTCCCAACACAACAACTCTTAACAGCTGTTGTGATGATGTGGCGCCATCATATTCAGTCACAGGCTTTTGAAAGAATAAGGAGACGCCTTAAAAAAAAAAATCCATTATCCACGATGAGGCCGGCTCGTTTACTGCCTGTTTTGAATTATTTTTATTCATAGTCCACTGTTACTACTTCTGCTGCAACTGCAATTTATGGGTTTTGAATTACACCACAACATTCACTTCTAATAGAAATTGGGGAAGGTAACATTTGCATTAGGTGGAACAATCAGGAGTTAGATCTTATTTTGGTTCGTGTTGACCTGCAGAAGAGAAATCCGATCATCACCAGACACGTCAAGACACAGCAAAATTGAGGTAAATAGATTGACTGTTGATAACCATTGTTGATTAACTGTACGGACACTGAACAGAAATATAAATGGGTGACGTGTCAGTGCGATAATGGACGGCCCTATGATGCAAGGGTCTCCACACGATTCCTACGATTCCTGGAAACTGAGAACATCCCGGTTCTCGCTTGCCTGACCCGCCAGTCCCTCCCACATTCTGTTCGAATGCATCTGGAGGGTCTGGAATCGGAGTCAGAGCCAATGAAATCGTCGGTAATCCATTTACCTATCCAATCACAGTTGAAGGTTTTAACCCAGCTCGTGACCCGGCTCGTGACCCGGCTCGTGACCTTTACTTCTGCTCTCGCTTCGGTTTGAACAATCAGGAAAGTCCGCTCTACTCGCCGTGATGAACGTGCGTTAGATGCGGGCGTCGTCGCGATTCAGGAGACATTTTCTGCGTTTGGGGACGGATAACGCGGAACACGCCTTGTTGACATGGGCTACGTAATATCCGGTTAAGCGTCACTTCTGGGTTTATGTGATTGGTTCTGTCTCTGCTCTAAACTCCGCCCTAGGAATTGAAATGCAGCGTTTGAGCCCCAGACCCACACGGTTTTGATAAGTAGTCTGTCAAAACGTGTTGGGAATGGCTGGTCAGGCAAGGTTCTCGCATTGGCCAGCTCACTCACAAGTCACTCACGTTTGAGATTCTCTGGATCTGCAAATACGACAGCGCGTTCCAGCTCCTGCCAATATCGAGATGCTTCAGTGGCCATTTTGATCCCACCAGATACTGACATGATCCCAATAAAGCAAACTTATTGACCTGCATGCCATTTTGACATCAACTTGTCCAGGGACTGCAGGTGGAAATCTATTTAGCTATAACATATTCCCTAATGTATTTATGTGTACATGTATATGTCAAATACCTGGTGACACGTGTCTGTGGACAATTTGAGTAACTATTGTATTTGGGAGTACAATGCATTTTAAACTCTTTCAAACTTTCACATTTTCTCTTTTAATGATGTCTTTTGATGTGTAAAATGAATTGAGAAAATGGCAATTTACCTCAAAGCAAAGCTATCCATTTTCTGCTTGTGTTCATTAATTCCTCAGGCATATTTCAAAAGGTGTTGACGTGGCAGTGTAGAACAGCTACAATTTGACAGATGCTCTGACCCAGTTCGGCTATTGTCAAACACTTTTTCATCTGCCCCCTATTCACACTTCTAAACCATCAAATTTGAAAAGCAAATACTGCATGCTTGTGTGTTTTAAAGCCCTCTGACCTTCCCTTCTTCTGGTCACCCGTGTTATTGTCCCTCGTCGCGCTTCATCCCCAGTTAGTAAAGACCTCTGTTGTGGCACTAATTGGTGTTTATGGACATTTAAGATGTTGCGGTGCGGTGATGAGCCGGCGTGTATTGCACACTCAATCAGGGCTTTGTGGTTGTGCCAGGTGAACCGGCTCCAGTGCTGTCTCTGAGCTGTAACGTCAGACTTCAGGCTCACGGTCCAAACAGATCATCAGCCTAGTCAAATGACTAAATCATCTCTGTATTAGTTGTCAGCGAGATGTCCAGGAGGTGTTCTGCCGTCTTGCCTTTAGTTACCGCCATGAAAATGTCTTCTATGTGCAACAGATTTGACTTTTATCTGAAAAACGGATGAACTGTGATGAGGCATCGGGTGAAATTGGAGTCTGCTACACTTAGCTTTATATAGCGCCTGTCAAGATACTCAAGATGTTATTCATTCACTCCATATTGGTGGTAGCAAGCTTCTACTGCCACAGCTGTCTCATACAGGGCAGGACCCGGCCTTGCATGAGAGCATTGGGAGTATTGTAGCAGTGTGCTAAATGGAATGTATTCATTTATTTACCTTCATTTAACTAGGTAAAAAACAATCGAGATCAAAACCTTTTTTCCAGGTTCGACCTTGGCTAATGTAGAAATTACAGCACACAATCATTAAAATATTTGCAACTTTACACTAAATGGTAACTATATTTAAGAACACGGATAATTCTGGCTCTTTGTTTTTTCCACCTCTCATTGAAACCAGCTCCCACAACTTCAGAGCAGATTGAAGAGAGTTCGGATGTCTTTGTGGTCCTCGTGTTTTGTGTGCCAGGTTACGCCCAGACTTCTCGGACTTTATTGTAATCCACCCACAAATTTAGTCTTGTAATTCACTTGTAATACACTGAACTGTTAAAATGTTGACTTTTATTTTAACTTCAGCTTCTAAAATCCCTTCATTACATAAGAACATATTATCTTCTGACGACCAAAACGATCTACAAATAGATCAAGACGCTTATCACTTGAAATAAGAGGATAATCTCATGTTCAAACTGGTTCCATTGGTAGATAATCATACTTGACAAATCACTTCTACTCAATTTACAATTTGCCGTGAAAAAGGCTGCATAACGCCGGCTTCAAAACTGCTCGTGTCATGATTTGGTTAAAGGCGGTATGGACGATTTTTCGGCGATTTGAGAACGCAGGCGGAAGTGCGCATGCGCACTCCCCCGTGCGGACTGATACAACACACACGTGCGTTTGTTTATTAGCCCAACGGAGCGCATCACATCGCTCGTCTCCCGTAGATTTCTGTCCACTTCTGTGTCAGCTCGAACTGTCTTTCGCCGTCTTCATTTTGCCCCGTACACTGAGGGAACTATATTATGATAGATCCATGCGCTTAGGCACGCGGAAACGTGGGGACGAGCCTGACGCGGCTGCAGGTGAGCGGTAGGTGCTCCCTGTGTGCCCCCTCCAGCCCGGTGGCGCGCTGCAACCGCTGCCACCGAAAGCAGCTCGTTCTAACCGAGCGTTTTTTATTTGGATTCTCCGCTTTACATAATAGAGAGGCGACAAAAGAATGCATGTTTTGCTAAATAAAGAAGCTGTGAATTGCGAGCCAACGTTTGATAAGATAAGATAATCCTTTATTTTCCACACATGGGGAAATTTGGGTGTTGCAATGCAGTAGATACAGGGGGAAGGACAGATAACTTATAGGAGATTTAAAAAAAAAAAAAAACACTCTTAATAGAAGAACTCTTATAAACAAAACAAAAAAAAAACTTATTAACAAGACTCCTCTCATATCTTAATAGGGAATGGAGGAAAATAAATAAATGAAATCAAAATAAAAAGATAAAAATAAAATAATAATAAAATAAAATAATAATAAAATAAAGTAAAGTAAAAATAGCTAGCATAAGACTAAATAATACTAATACTATTGGTAAGTAAACAAACACTCTTATTTACATTAGTTATATGCACATGAATATGACGGTATTGCACATGGTTAAGTCAGTATTGCACATGAATATGACAGTATTGCACGTGTTCAGGGCTAGCAGTGTTTGTTATACAGTCTGACAGCAGCAGGAAGGAAAGACCTGTTCGGTTCAAAAGGGTCGGCGGTGTGCGAGCGGCTTCTGTGATCATTAACTATCCTTGGCACAAAAAAGAGGGCAATGTAAAAAGTGCTGGAGCAGACTGCTGATGTCCGCTTGTTCTGCTGATTTAAGAACTGATAGCCTTGGATTTATTGTATAGTTCAGAATATATTGTGAGGGCAGTGGTTGGACATAAGTTTAAGAGACCGGATTGGTTGTTACCGGCGAACTCTGCGACGCTGCTGCGAAAAGTCCATATTACAACTGCCAAAATAATGTCAAAAAGTAAATGATTGAGCCGTGGAACAACCTGATGAGCTACTTTCACTACTGGTAAAGTGTAAAGTTTGTCACAATATTTTAAAATACTTTGGATATTTTGAATCACTTTTGGGTGAACACTAAGTTAAGCCTTCAGTATTTTTAAACCTCTATGATCAGAGGGCCAGTAAGGCAAATGTGTAGAGTCGTGCGTTGTGCAGCAGAAATGTAATCTTTTCAATCAAATGCAAGACTCGTGCCGCACGTCAATAAACAGGAAACAGCTGTTGCCGAGCTTTCTTTTGCTAATCGGTTCAACATACGCTACAATCACTGGAAATACTGTGGTTTATCACAAGATCAAATAAACGTTTGGTGGGATATTTTTTATTTTCTGTTTTTATCTGCTTTATCTGCTGTTTTGTGTTTATCTGAGTCTGCGTTCTCTCTTGTCCAATCCGCTAAACCGTTCCAGCAGCCGAAAGCGAGCACGATCGTTTTGGAAGCGCATGGTCGGCATTGGATTGCTTAAAAGAGACACATTTTGATATACTTTGGTGATTAGTATTGAAGTATGTCACAAGTAGAGTAGATGAGTTGATTAGTTTAAATAGCAATGTTGATCACAAATGACTTGACAAATGAAACGGGTTCATTCATTTCCTGTTCAAAACTGCAGAACTGATAAGCCCCGCCTCTTCATCGTGACATTTTAGAAAGCTGCATGTGTCACTCAGGAGTACAGGGATATGGGAGGACATAAGGGGCAAGTGAAAACAGCCTCGACTGCAGGATTATTCAAACATGCAGGAATCAAATTACTGTGAGTAAACCAAAAAAAACATGAAGACGGTGGGGACACTTTTAGACCACACAAAGCCACCCCAAAGTGAACCAGTGGAAACTGGCCACGCCAAAGTGAACCAGTGGAAACAGGCCACGCCAAAGTGAACCAGTGGAAACAGGCAACGCCAAAGTGAACCAGTGGAAACAGGCCACCCCAAAGTGAACCAGTGGAAACAGGCCACGCCAAAGTGAACCAGTGGAAACAGGCAACGCCAAAGTGAACCAGTGGAAACAGGCCACGCCAAAGTGAACCAGTGGAAACAGGCAACGCCAAAGTGAACCAGTGGAAACAGGCCACGCCAAAGTGAACCAGTGGAAACAGGCCACGCCAATGTGAACCAGTGGAAACAGGCCACGCCAAAGTGAACCAGTGGAAACAGGCTACGCCAATGTGAACCAGTGGAAACAGGCAACGCCAAAGTGAACCAGTGGAAACAGGCCACCCCAAAGTGAACCAGTGGAAACAGGCAACGCCAAAGTGAACCAGTGGAAACAGGCCACCCCAAAGTGAACCAGTGGAAACAGGCAACACCAAAGTGAACCAGTGGAAACAGGCCACCCCAAAGTGAACCAGTGGAAACAGGCAACGCCAAAGTGAACCAGTGGAAACAGGCCACGCCAAAGTGAACCAGTGGAAACAGGCCACGCCAATGTGAACCAGTGGAAACAGGCCACGCCAAAGTGAACCAGTGGAAACTGGCCATGCCAAAGTGAACCAGTGGAAACAGGCCACGCCAAAGTGAACCAGTGGAAACAGGCCACCCCAAAGTGAACCAGTGGAAACAGGCAACGCCAAAGTGAACCAGTGGAAACAGGCCACGCCAAAGTGAACCAGTGGAAACTGGCCACGCCAAAGTGAACCAGTGGAAACAGGCCACGCCAAAGTGAACCAGTGGAAACAGGCCACCCCAAAGTGAACTAGTGGAAACAGGCAACGCCAAAGTGAACCAGTGGAAACAGGCCACCCCAAAGTGAACCAGTGGAAACAGGCAACGCCAAAGTGAACCAGTGGAAACAGGCCACGCCAAAGTGAACCAGTGGAAACAGGCCACGCCAAAGTGAAGCAGTAGAAACAGGCCACGCCAAAGTGAACCAGTGGAAACTGGCCACGCCAAAGTGAACCAGTGGAAACAGGCCACCCCAAAGTGAACCAGTGGAAACTGGCCACGCCAAAGTGAACCAGTGGAAACAGGCCACGCCAAAGTGAACCAGTGGAAACAGGCCACGCCAAAGTGAAGCAGTAGAAACAGGCCACGCCAAAGTGAACCAGTGGAAACAGGCCACACATAAGTTCTGCCTTCTACACTAAAGTTATGGTGTAGTGGTGTGTAATGTGTCACTACGGTGGACAATAAAGTTGAAGTTAATTATAATAAGCCTCATAATGGCCAATAAATTACAAAAAACCTTTTAAGGATGAGGACATACAGACATATTTTAAATCTTAGATGTTCTATCTAACTCAGTGGTTCCCAAAGTGGTGGGCACTGCAGGGAGGAAGGCGAAATCGAGTTTGGCATGAATTTTCTATAATTTATTCTCTCAATTTTTACTAAATATTGAGCCCATAAACATTATTACAGTATAGACTTTTTACATGTAAATCTGAGAGAAGAAATTACATGTTATTTTGAATTGAATGAATTATTTTGGGTGGGAACGTTCGAATGGATTGGGGGGCACACCTCTGCAGACTCCGGGAACGGCTGATCAAACCTTTCTGGTGGACGCTCTCAATGAAGACACTTTTGCTATATGTAAGTTACAGAAAAATGCAGTTTAGTTAAAAAGCAACAGCTGCAACTGCGATTTATATTGCAACATGAATCATCCAATAAATCATGTCTTCACTTTTTATTCATCTCGGTTGTTGATGTAAAAGCACAGGTCGTCTTTTCAGCGCCCGCCATCCCTCGCTTTCCCTCTCTTTCTGTATTTGTTGACCTCCATAAGGCCAGTGTTTGATAATGACATCTCAGTCTGTGGTCATGACTCAATTACAGATGGCTGACAGACACACTTTCTCTCTCTCCTCTCTCCTGCAGTGCCCCAGTTACCAATAAAGATCTGTCTGAGTCTGCCATGCCAAACACTCGCTCTTCTGATTATTAAAATGAGGCGGTTTAGATGCCACCGAGCGAAGTGCGGCCGGCCACACACATTACAGCAAGTTATGAGAGGGAAAACAACAAAGACTTTGCTCGATTTGGGACGTCCGGATGTTGGTGCTGGAAAGGTTTTTTTTGTTGTTCTCTGTATATATATCACCTTTTATAAGCACAGTTTCCAAAGGGCTGCACATGGTAGTAATATAATACAAACAGCTCATATAACATAGAATAGAATAGATAGATTAAATAAATAGAACAAGTATAAATAAGTCTTTCTGTAATATTAGCCATCTGCTTGTTGTGTGTCAATATTAAGAGTCACAGTATTGAACGATAACACAAGTAGATCAATATTTTACATGTTTTCAATTGTTAATCACATTATTGATCTAAAACAGTTCACACGGTACGTACACCAAGAGCTACATCGACATGTAAAGTATGTAACATTACGCGTGTCTATTTAAAAGCGTCCATCCACGCCAGAGATGTGCTTACATATTAAATATTGATCGGTTGTGGCTGCCGTGTTTGCATTAATTAGGCTACTTACCTTAAAAGTTTTGGCTATTTCACGTGATGCCTTCTCTTGTCTTGAGTTGGGAAAAAGTTGATGTTTTCCCAATTTTCCCAATCAGTCCTCAACATCCTGGACCTGGATGCATGTTCTTTAAGTAGCTGCCATGTTTTTAGATAACATATGTGACTGACCGTGGCTAATCCAGTTACATGTCTACCCGGAGACATTTTGAGTTATTCACAGATTCTGAAAGTGTGAATTCAAAGCTTTCCAATGATGTCTCACTCATGTAGATCTGATAATATTTGAGTAAGTTGTGGTCATTTGAATGTATACAACTCTCAAACCCATTCACTGAGAAAACGGCTTCCAAAGTTTCTCACCGGAGTGAGCCCAGAGTCACAGGGGGGCTCATTTGCATCTCATTGAGATAAGCCCTCCCCCCTGTCACACTGACACCACCTTCCCCCTACAGCTGTCACTGAAGACTCAAGAGGAGTGTTATTGATGGTAACTGGACTTGAATCAGAATTAGAAGTTACTATATTAAAATGGAAATACTTGGATTACAAAAGGCCCTGAATAGAATCAAAGAATCAGAATCAGAATAGGGTTCATTGCATTTGTCGATAAACATAATTCACAGGTGATTCACCAACAATGGTGCACTGAATGATTCAACACAAACAACAAAAGATAAGATAAGATAAGATAGCCTTTAATGTTACAACGCAGTAGATATAGGGGGAAAGGACAGTAACTTATAGGAAGTTTAAAAAACACTCTTAATAGAAGAACTCTTATAAACAGATGCCAGGGCCAGGTATACGAACTGCAACGGGTCCATGGCTTTGAATATATGAGATATGAGATAATAGATATGATATGTACACCACCAGAGTCCAATTACATCAGAGATCACATCCTCATCCTCTTCTTCGTCTGTGCACTCTTCTGTGCTGTGACTCTCGGCTCTTGGCATCAAAGCTGTAAACAAATAACAGGACATTTAAGAAATGGCTAACTATTTCACATAAAACACTCATTAACTATTTATTTATTTTTTAACACAATGTGAGAGTTTCAATATAAATACCTGAAGTGCTGATAACTCTTGATCTTTGGAAGCCGTCTGAAGAAGGGACTCAGATGCTTCTGCCAGTCCAAGTTCTTGACAAACACTTTGCCATCCGCCGTTCCAACAAGCTGTGGGATATTGAGGTGAGACTCAGGAGAGCTGTTTTCCACTACCTGATGACAAGGGCGACAATGTAAAAAAAATGAGAACAGAAGAAACAGAAGAAACATATCTTAAGCAGAGAGCAGCACTGAAGTTTTGCCAGGCTAATGTTTACACATTACAGTAGTCAAATAATATAAACTAACCTCAGCGATGTCTTCCAAAGTGTCAACCCTGGTCTTCATGTATGCTCGCTTGATAAGTCCAAAGCCGCAATCAGGGGAGAATTTGGTGTGGCCAGCAATGAGGAAGTGGATGTCCATTGTGTAGTGAAGCTTGACCCCGTCTGCAGAGGGTAGTAGACAGAGAGAGAGAGAGAAAGGAGATTAGATTAATACACATGACATTTCATTAGACATATATGTCTCTATAATTGCTATTCTGCATTTGCACTATTATTAGTACCTGCTGTGCAAAGTCAAAGCTGTAATGCATCCTGATGACAGCACATTAGATTCTGTTGTAGAGATCTGTGCGTGGCCTGCAGCTTCTGATGTGTGGGAGAAGCTGTTTCCACAGTGATCTGAAGCTTGATGTACAAACTGCAGGCTCACCTGAAAAACAGATGTTGCTTATGGTTAATTATACTCTAATCATTAAAACATGAAAATCACCAAAATAATGTTTTACACTTACCAAGCTCCTTAGCAGACTTCACGTAGAGACAGGTCATGTCAGTCAGGGTGTCTTTGCCAATTCTGAAAAGGGGAAAAAAGGTTTAGGGTTAACAGTAATATGGGAATAACACGCTTCACAGATAACAGTTCACATTGTGACGTTAACGGTGTATTTAAGATGCAAAACGCGGAGATATTGGGACATCTGCCCTCGGCTAGCGGGGCTAGCTAGCTCACTTGAGATAACACGGCTCGTAAAAGCAAAACACTTGCAGAACAGCACACCAAAACATAAACATACACTCGAGTTTAAAACCGGCGCACATTAAAGTGATTAAAAGCGGGTGTTTTAGTCGCAAAGCTTACCTGGTTCAGCCGTCCTGTTGTCTCTCCCAACACCGTGCACAGAGAGACACACAGGAAGCTGATAATGGCCAGGCAAGCGCGTGATTGGTTCGAGTGACGCAGTGCGTGCGTGACGTGCAACGTACGTAAGCCACGTGACCAGAAGTGGTATCGGGAGTTGTAGTTTTTTTCTCTTCTCACGCCGAAAAATAACCCGATAACATAGCAAAGTTTAGATTACAACTTAGCTCCGAATAGCTGCGTTTAGCTCCGGGCTGTGGGGCTAACAGCCGGTTTAGCAGCATAAAACACACACAAAGCACGACCCACACAACCCACGGGCCAACCCACGCCGAAAAATAACCCGATAACATGGTGATAACAGCAAGTAGTCACATTAAGCCCGTATTGCAGAGTGCACTAAAGCAACATGTTAGCTTAGCATTAGCTCCACCGGAGCAGACAAGTAAGATTCTAAAGTGATCACGAGACTGCCTTAAAACACAGCGTTAAAGCAATAATTTAGTAGTAAAGTAAAAGTGTACCTGAGTAAACAGTTCCGTTGCAATGTAGTCCAGGAAATGTAAGCTCTGAAGACTGTGCTCTGCAGACGGTCTGGAGTCATGAGACGAAAACACGGAGCACGCAGCTGGACATGCGGATCACAGCTGATTGGTGGAAAATGTAAACAATACGTTGGCTAGAAAAAGGTGAGGCCCCCCAGGAGAGCAGGAAAAAGACCCGAAAACTCCACATTTTTAACAGCTTAATGTATACGTTTAAGACAACCAATAGTGTTATCTGAAGCACACAGGGGCTTATTCATAACTTCAACTAGCACATTCTGCAAAAAAACGAAAATCACAAATTTGGGGGGGAAAAAGTAAAATGCTGTTTTTGTCAGTTTCACCGAGGCCGACATGGTCCGACAATTGCCGTGGCGAGTCACATATTTTGAAAGGCCATCATCACTTTATTTTGACACCACTCCAGGCTATTTAGCAGGAAAACACTACCTTCTTCCTGTATTAAAGTCATCAAGAAGTCCAGCTCCGTCCTGGGCTGTGCTCTGGACTCGGTGCAGGAGGTGGGGGACAGGAGGGTCCTGGCTAAACTCACATCTATGCTGGACCATGGGTCTCACCCTCTGCTGGACAATGTTGTTTATAAGAGTTCTTCTATTAAGAGTGTTTTTTAAACTTCCTGTAAGTTATCTGTCCTTTCCCCCTGTATCTACTGCGTTGTAACACCAAAATTTCCCCATGTGTGGACATTAAATGCATATCTTATCTTATCTTATCTTATTTTTCCCTGCTAAAAATCCTGGAGACGCTCTGTTGATGCTGAAAAATTAGAACTCCAACCTACTTTGAGTGGCACATTTTCATGCCTGTTGGACGAGTGTATGACATTTGCTGGAGTAGATTGTCTCCTATAAAAAGTGATTCTTGTGTGTATCGTGCACTGCTGCGCTTGTTTTACTACTTTGGTGCAAATTAGGGGTTTCAATTAACTTCCTGATCAAAACGGCAGATGAGCTCCGCTTCTTCTTCATAGCATTTCACAGTAACAAGCAGGGGACGGTCATTTATGTGTTTTCATTTTTACATTTTACAAAACTACAGACATCAATATTAGTCTCAATTTTGCTAATAATCTCAACTAAATACGGGTATGCGGGTGGGGATAGGGGGTAGGTGAAAACAGCAATTTTATGAGCACTCAAGCCTCTATTGAAGGACAGTAAAGGGTCACTCAAACAGGCAGGAATAAGATAAAATACAACTTTGAGTAAACTAATGATTTGAATGATGATGAATAAACATAGCTGTAACAAGGTCAAAAGCATATTAAAGTTGATTTTGCACAATACGTCCCTTTCAACCACATCGACTCCACTGTCATGTGGGTTTGAACATAACCATTGAAGAACATAACTTCCCAATTATATTTTTTGATCAAATATTTTCCAATGGCTCAAACAAACTCAATTGTCCTTGGATTCGGAAAACAGAAATCTTGCGGCGTCTTTTCAAACTAGCAAACAATCAGGGTTAACGGCGTTGTTGTGTGATCGTTGTGCACCGCCAAAGACGATAAACGCATTTCTAATCTGATCTATTACACACGGCTGTAGTTGCTGGTTGCCTGTCGGTTTGTGTGCCAGTCAGTTCTCATTAATCCAACAGGAGTCTCATTACGTGGCGCATGATGACAGTGCACAGTGAACCATGCAGCGAGAACATGCATGAAACCAGCGCCACGTCCCCATTCATCATTCATCTCAGAGATCACGTGACATAAGCTACGACTCGACTCCGTGTTTCCCACTGCGCGTTGCACGAGGCAGAATCACGCTTCGCTCGTCTTTCCGCTCCTCTGTACGTGCATTCTGTGCTGCCAGGGATTTAAACAACTCAATTTGTGCCAGATTTGGACTAAGCAGTATTTATTTCCCTTTGAGCTATTTGGATGTGCAGAGGAGTGAGAGGAAGAGAGGAAATAGTACTGCAGTGTTCAGATGTTTAGTGTACGCTCTGGGCGAGGGTTCTGTAGTGTTTCAGACTTGATAAGGGAGGAACTATAACATACGTGGGACATTATTTTACATTTTGTTTGCTGTAAACTGCCAAAAGTGATCTACAATGGCGAAGTAATAGAAATAAGACCACTGACTTCCTCTTAAAAAAACAAGTAATTTTATCTTAGCAAGTAGTGAATTTTCATTGACTTTGTTTTATCGTTTACTCAAAGTCTATATTTTTTTAATCAACGCAAGTAAGAATAAGCATAGGAAAAAGTGAGCCGGGGTAGGTGAAAACAGATGGCAACTAGAACTCAGAGTAAACACCGTTATTGCTTAAAGGAGACCTATAATTGTCATTTAGGAGTTTTTAACCATATTATAATTGTCACCTACTGTAGTTGTACGTCGTACGTTGTAGTTGTTTTACGCTATACCGTAAAAAAAAAGGAAAGAGAGAGAAGGAGAGGGAGAAAGAGAGAGAAAGAGAGCCATACGGTAGGATCTGGCAGCGTCGTGTATCCATTTTGGCACAAATTAAAACGTACAACGTAATGTAAGGGCCCGGGGGAAAATAACACCGCAGCTTTCAACTCGGTAGTAAGTGGACTGTTTTAAATTGTCCAAAATGTGACATAATGTTCCACAGTTGTCACATATTATAGATATATAGCAGACAAAACTTTATAAAAGTTGATTTAGCATAAAAACATTGGAAACAAATTATTATAAAGTAAATGGAAAACAAATTGAGATTAAACCACTGACATTAAATACATATTTTAAATATAGCAGCAGATTGCCTCAGGACTAATGTGGGCTGCAGCACTGGCTTGTTTCCCAGGCAAACTGCTGTGAATGAGTGGGTCTGCACCAGCTTCTCTGGGGACATAAATAAAACGGATATAAATAAATCATGTCAATTTAGAGAGTAACATTTGAGTAAATTGTTGTTCTTTAAAATATTTTAGAATATGTGGTAAAATGAATCAACTATTATTGTACAGATTTTTCTAAATGTTTAGCCTTCAAGATATTTCTTCTACTAAGCATGATATTGTTGGTAATGCAATTTCACAGCATTGACCTTAAAATCAAACATTTCACATTAATTTGATCCAATAAGAGTTCAATCAAGACAAAGCTAAACAGAATCACAATTTCAATGGTCACAATTACAAGAAAATAAGTCACAACAGCACCAGTTATTTAATTAACCTGTGTCCTCTGCAAACGACTTTTAGAACAAACCTCTACAAAATGTTTTAAAATGCATGAGATCGTCGTGTTGGGTTTGCACTTCATTTTTCAGTCTACTGTGAAATGATTAAGGTTTTGTAATGTTTTTCATGGCAAATCCTATTAAAATTGCAATGCTGATATTGTGTTTTTTTATATTCAACCTTATCATGATCTATTATGAATATGCTTCACAAACTGGCAACAATTATTCTCTGCTCAAAGTATTTTCAACTGACAAAAATCATGTCTTTGGAGTTAAATAATGACACCACTTTCTAAGGCTATTGTGAACACATTTATTCACATTGTTTATTTATGCTGTCAGAGAAGACGCTGAGCTTGTCTCCAGCGTTTGTTTCATGTGGATAGAGATATATACAGAGATATAACCCGGTTAACAAATCTGCAATATGATGTTTAACAGTCATTTCTACCTGAGAATTTTGACTTTCTACAGCTCAGTTTTAAACCATAGTGATTCTACAATGATTTGATGTTACATGAATGCAACCGGTAACATTCTGGGCTTTGGTAACGGTGTAAAGCCCGTTTCCTAAATTGCAATTGTATTTTCCTCACTCCAGTCAGTGCTTTGAGGATGAGACAGAGGACGTCTCTGCAGCACTGTTTACAACAGCCTGCAGCTCGTAGTCAGGGCCAGTGCTTTGTTATCACACCAGAGAAAGTGAAGTGCCTTAAAAGCTTCAGATATCCTTTTCTCCCAACCCCAGAGTTCATAGATGGTTTATTTTAGACAATCCAAATAATAGGTTTGGACAGCAGCTATTGAGAGCTACACTGGAGGCCATGAGCCAACCAGACTCAATTATGATTAGAAAGTGTTTCACAAAGTAACAGTCATGGAAAATACAGCTCTGAAAATATTGATAAAGAGGTTAGGTTTTTGTTCAGGCAGTTTAATCTGTTGTGTCACGCAGAGCTCACAACATGCGGGATTTAAAATGGGTTTTATTGTTTTTTTTTAAATGAATTAATTAAAAACCTAATGAATAAGGAAGAAATCCCATTAAAGTTGAATGCAGATGTTCTAAAAATGTTTTATAGTGAGACGTAGCCTAATATAATGTATTTAATTAAGGATACCACAGGGCCAGTGAACCCTAATCCACACATTCAGGCTTGGTCATTGTGAACACATACTAATTGTTCGTCGATAAAGTTGTATCTTCATACTATATTCATATTCATGCATTTATGAATATGCATGATCTCCAGAGGAACAACTCGCTCTATAATGAAGACATCAATCAACTATCAAATCAAATGCAGCTTCCATTGTATCTTTGAACTTCTTTGCTATTGGCCTGTAATGTGAATCTTTGGCAAGAAATTACATACTTTTATCATTTTATCAATATGTCACAGGTTAAAATCGAGGTGGAGTTATGGAGTGGTGGAAATGTAAGTTAGTTGTGCCATGTTATAAACAATCATGTCCCAACTACCCACAGGGCAGCTCCTGTTTTTGGGGGTGCGAGTAATGCAGGGCTTCTGCACAGGGTACTGACAAAATGTCACATCTTCAAGTTGGAGCACATTAGCGTCTCAGTGTGTAAGGAAAGCTACAGTGTCAGTCTCAAAATAAATAACTCAATTAAAATTGAGGTACAACATAAACTCATTTAAAACATTTTACTGGTTAAAACAAGCACTCTGGATCCTGCCAGCAACGCCATAATAAAACTGTCACTGGTTCAAATCCGGGTGGAGTTATGGAGTGGTGGAAATATAGGAGTTGTGGCTAAATAACAATGCACACTAAACTAAAATGTGTGTGAGAGCTAAATTATCCCCCCTAAATTAATAAAACCCAGAGTTAATAAATAATACAATTGATGTATATAGGTAAGTTGTGCCATGTTGTATCACAAAATAAAAGAAGTGATCTAAAATAGCTAGTCTCGACAAGCAGCCAGTGCAGGGACATCATCAGTGTCTCCGAGCAACTGCAACAAGAACAGAGCAGTGCCAGGAACATGCACTTTTCTCTCGCATCCCTCAGCAGTAGGCTTAAAACCTGAGCACCACTACTTGTGCTGAGTACTTACACGCAAGGCAGGGCTTCTCCACCCTGCTGTTGCTGTATTTCGTTTCATGATGCTCTCCTGGATGCCTCAGTGTCTCGTCCTGCCCTGCTCCTCAGAGTCTGCTCCTCCTGCGATGGTGCGCCCACACCAAACTGCCACTAGCCCCACTCCTCCTCCACGCTCCGGTTCAATACCATCATCAGCCTCCTCCGCTAGCCTTTGCCTGTGACCCGTACCACCATGTCTCCATCCCGCTGACAGCAGCGACGCCCAGGCCACCTGCACCGCCCTCTGTCGCTTTTCCTGCACTCCCTTTTATCATTTGAATATCCTGCCACAGGCAGATTGTCCAGGGACTGAAGTATTTTTTAAATACATTTAATTTAGTAAATATTATATAAATCACAATAACTGGGGTCTTGAGGCCCTTAACCAAAAGATTTTCAACAAAAGTAATTACATTTTCTGTATTCGGGTGCATTTTAGAAGTAATATTATTGACTCACTACTCAGTTTGTTATGAAGGCCCCGTAGTCCCTAAATGTCTCTTCTCCAGCCTCAGTCTGAGCCCTTCTCCTGCTCTTCTACAGAATCAAGGCTCTGGAAAACATTACAGTCTGCAAACAATTGATTCTTTCTGTTGCATTTATAAAAACACAAATAAGAATTTAATGCATGTTATTTGTTGTCTAAATATTAGACTGTAAAAAGGTGAAGCATTTTGCTCCACAGTTCGCCGCGCCAACTGGAAGCATCTCACGTCTTGTTTCTTTCTCTCTTTCCACATTTTCTAATTGAATATGAGGTAATGTTTTATCATCTAAAGACTGTTTTGCTCCTCGTGGTTTGTTGGATATGTGTGTGAGTCAAAACTGTTCTTAACTGTGACACTTGAGTCCAAGTTTGAACTCCTTTGCCGGTGGGCAGGGCCCACTTAGAGAAGAATCAATATCTCAGTTCCCGGTCTTGATTTGCTGATTGAGAATGACTCTTGGATGAGAGTCGAAAAGTTTCGTTTTTCCTAAAAAACAGAGTCCAGATGACTACAACTGAATCTTTTTCTACAATTTGAATTAAAGAACTAAAGGCAGAGTATGCCTACTCTAGGTTGCCTGTTTAACTGGACAGTGCAGCTGCTGCGCAAAAAGCCTATTATGCCGTGTGTAATGAGACTGACAGACCCATTGTCAGAAAATGTACATAGTGCACTGTCCAATTTTGTCATGTACTACAGTAAAATCTGTTTATATTGTAAAGAAGCTATTTGGATGAAAATGAGAGAACTGTGTGCTGTCTGCATCTAATTAGAGTATTTTACTTTTCACCAAGAAGGAAGTGCGCTGTTAGCATGCTAGTTGTTGTTCGCTTTACGGTAGTGGCAAAACATGCTCTGAGAACTGTGAAAAGTATTTATAAACTCATTGCAGTTCATATTTAGGATGCTCAGAAGACAATGGGCAGGTGAGTGATACATGTGGACAGCTGCAAACTGTAAATTGGATCATTCTATTTTTCACATTCACAACTGCATAAAGATATTGGTCGTAAAGGGTTATGCCTGTCAGGTTGAGACACTCTTTTTATATCCACCAAAGAGTGTAGAAGTACAAATTTATAAAACTAAATAAAGTAATGGCATGATGAGAGTGCAGACTTGGGGCTGTGTGATGGAGCAGAGCAGACTGATGAAGGGGGGTTTCCGTGAGAGTCAGAGGCAGTGCGGTCATGCTGCAGGGCTCTGGCTGCTTTCCAAAGGCAGCGGTGCTTCCAGTGAACAAACAAAACACTGCCTTTAGCTGAAGATAACAATTCCTGTTTCCAAGAGAGGCTCCAGAGACAGAGAGGAGGAGCAGGAGCAGCTTTAATGTCCCCAAATTATGAAACAAGACAAAGACTGTCGCCTTAAAACCTGGTCCTGCTGTTTTGGCATGTGAAATGTGATCTCTCTCTTTTGTATTGCGTAGAGTAGAGACATTTTGTTCCAAATGCAAAAACTGTCTAATGTAAATTGGGTGGATCTTACGTTTCTGAAACCAAAATAGTTAAAATGTCTGGGGCTGTGTGTATAACAATTTTACATGGCAAGCCAGGTTACTGTTGTACCAATTAAAACATCATATTTTCCCAGATTAAAAATATTAATCTTCACTGCAAATTTATTTCGACATTGGCATTGTACTGGAAATCAGAACTACGTATCTGGGCCTCAGAACTCCTGCCACGATGAATGGATACCTCTGGAACATACCTCTGGCTGCAGGGAAGAAGTCCATCCCCAAAAAGTGGATAACACAAACTGCACCAACAACTGGACATATATCTATGTATATTTTTTAATGACATTCAAGCTTTATTTGAAAATGCATCTTTTTGACGGACATTGCGCTCTTTTTCTGTGTCATGTTCTATGCTCTCTGTTTTATGTGTTTTTAAGTTTAAGAATGGAAAAATATCATATGAAATTAAAAGATAATATCTCGTCTCAGTAGAATAGTTTTATCGGTTCATCTATATCAGACAATAGGTAAGAGATTATGTTTTATTATTGTATTATGTTTCGTCAGAAGTGTGAATGTGTGTGAAAGTTTGGAAAAGCTGCCACGATTCAAAGCGCACACGCCTTTGTTCCCTAATCTCTATCGCTTCTTTGATCGAGCGTTTGTGTTTCTGGGACTCTTGGTTGATGATCGGTGAATTGTCCCGGTCCATAACGTGGTTTATGTGATCTGATATTGAAGACGCAACAGGACAGAACTTGAGTCAGATCACTACAAATGCAATAACCGCTGACATTGTGTGACGCTTCTGACGAAGATGGAAGTTAACATCAAAGTGGAGGTAATACATCACTTACCTATTGTCTGTTATAGATACAATGATAAACCCATAATGTTTGCCTGTTGCCTTTTGTATTACTCTTCAGAGGCAAAAAGCACATCAGCACAATCGGTCCATTTGTACTATGAAAGCACTAGGATGACTCCATAAATTTAACATGATTCACATACAATTACCCTGTTCAGAAGTGCAGCACTGATTCTCTCCACTGATGTGCCTTTTAATTTTTCAGTTTAAAAATGGACAGGTAACCTTTTTGAACCTGTTATGCGTATCACCCAGACTAAAAATAGACCCTGGGTGACACGTATAAAGGATTCAAAAAGGTTGCATGCCCATTTTTGTCATTTTTAAACAGAATGAAATGAAAACCCTGTTGATGGCTTTTTATGTAAATCATGCAAACTCCTCACTTATGCCTGTTAAGCCAGATGTGTATTTAGTTTTAATATTATGGCAGTGTAAAAGAAAATGCATACATTTTGTTTTTCTTGGTCTCTAGTAGTAATAGGAAAGGTGTTTTAAATGGCTTGGATAGGCAAATATTGTCAGATGCAATGGGCCCCAGTTATAAGAGAAGCTCCAGTGTATGTACTTTCTTAACCAAAATGTTCTTTCTCAACCATGCTAAATGTTTGATATATTACAGTACAAAAATTCAAGTATAACAGAGTACAATTCAGGATTACCTTCATAATACAGCTGATGGATAAAAGCTTAATCCGTCTCTTTTAAACACAGTCAATGGGGAAAACTAAAACATGTACAATGCATTAACATGTGACTGGTTTCTTGCGGAATAACATAACGTTTCCACTTTTCGTCCCATTTCTTGCAGCGCTCCTCCTTTTCTCCCCCCCTCCAACAGGGTGCCCCCGCTACAATTTCTGAAATGTGCTGAAACGCAGAAGCGCCCTATCTCGGTGCGTCTGCCTTGGTTTATCATGCATGACAAACACCACTCCTTCTTCTCCCCTTGATCTCAAACCTGTTTTTAACTCACCTCTTTTTCAAAATGCAGCACCTTCGCCACCCTTGTTCCTCCATGTCTCCTTAACAGAGTTTGTTTCGCTGCTGGCAAATATACAGCCTGGAAATGTAGTGCCCGCCGCTGCCAGTGGACGTTAATAATTTATGCAGCAGCCATTGCAACAGCAGAATGAAAATTAAACATAGGTTTTAGCCCAAGCGCGAGAGGTGGGGGAGTAAACCATGCGTGACTTTACCAGAGTGAATGTGCAGATGGAGAGGAGGAAATATTACCTCTGTAGCGTCTAACATGGACGCTAATGTTTTATTCTTTCATTATTCAGCCGCTTTTCTATGTATCAGTGGCAATGTCTGTGCCTGGAAAAACAGAACAGTGGCTATGTTTACATCCACTCCAGAAATCCGAGTTATCAATGATTGAAGTGCAATGTCTGCTACATCTGATGTGAGTGATTTCTTTATGATTGTTATATAAAGTGTCTTCCAAATACAACAGTTACTAACATCCCAATTATTATTATTATTACCATTCAACCCACAGTCCACACTCACATGAACAGTCCCACATCCACACACACTGAAATATGAATGACTAAAATAACGCGAGGGACAGATGAACCAGTTGAGAAAGCACCATCAGAAAAAAAAAGTCTAAATGATTGTTAATGAGGTTTGTGTCATCCATTTCTTTGTTATGGCCTTTTTCCTCCCGCCAAAGTAGGGAACATTCCAAAAGTATCTGTTAATTGTGTCCATGTCAGGAGTTTTGAGGCCCAAGTACATAACTCTAACATTGATTGGGAGGCAATGTCAAAAACAGTCTGCAGTGCATTGTTAACTTCAGTCAACAGGACAGTCCCAGAACACGTGATTCTTGTTTTTGTTTTTTTCTTGTTGTTTCTCCAACAGTTAGCATTTCGTTGTGAATAAAGGGCACTTTGGAGGGAATTTTGCTGGAAAAATGTGTCACAATTTTTCATAACATCATGTCAAACATATACAAACAGCTTCCCTCTCATCGTACGTCAAAACAAGGTTATCTTCTCTTTACCATTCGTTTTTAATATATTTAGTGGAGTAGCTGTCCAGATTAGCAATAAATTGGTAAGATGATATACAATTCAGTCAAAGGGTTATCACGGTTTTGTTTTATTTCTTGGTTATAAAAACCCGTTATGTGTAAATAGCTATAAAAGTCCTGTTTCTGAAGGTCAAAAGATTCTTTCAATATAAAGCTTTTTACAATCTGGTGAAAGACTTTTACACCTTTTGTAATCCAGACCTTGAATCTCAGGTCAGTTCTGTTTGGTAAAAAACCTTTGTCATATAGGATTTTAATTATTGTTGTTTTGATTAGCTCCTTCCATTTTAAAAGCACAGATTTTCACCCAGGGATTCTTAACTTCCTCCAAATGACTCAACCATTCAATTTGATTTTTAATATTGGGCTGTTTTAAAGGGTCTCAATATTTTCATTTTTAAATCATCTATTTTAAAGTTGGTTGGCATTTAAATAAATAAGATCAGCTAACAAAATAAAAAAAAAGCTTTCTCAGCATCCAGACAAGCTTTGTTTGATTGTTTTTGTATATTGATCATTATGTGTAAAGATTGTCTAATATTATCTTGTGTTTGTTGTTTGTTAATAAATCCTGTCTGATTATTGTGAATTAAATTTGGGAGTATTTGTTCCATTATTTTGGACATAATTAAGGTGTGTATACGATAGTCCACATTTTTAACTGAGATTGGTCTATATGAGGCACAGTCAAGTGGATCCTTCCCCTCTTTAGGTATGAAGCATATGATCTACCTTTATGTAAATAGGAGTATGATCACTTATTGTACTCTATTGTACCTATGTGTTTGCCTTTGTTGATGATAAAAAAAGTTCTAGAATAGATCTTATGTGGATGGGGAAAAAAATGAATATATTGGCGGGCATTAGGATTAATTTCTCTCCAGATATTGATCAACCCTGTATTATGTATTAATTTATAGATTTACCAGTATTTTGTGAGCTAGCTTGAAAGTAGCACATTGCCAGCCTGGTTCTTGCGTTGGTTGTTTTTTTCTTTTTCTTAAGACATTTTGCAGAAATAAGCATCTAAACTCACTGTTTGTCTGCTCCCACGAAGAAATATCAGGTCTCCCCAGGTGAACGTAATAAAGATGGATTATTTCCACAGTACGACCGCAGCCTGACAGACACGTCCGAACTAGACAGCCATCATCCTGGATGATCTGAAACATTAAAAAGAAAGAAAGAAATCAGGAAGGGAGAAAACACCTTTCAACAGCTATACACTGTATATATCATCAGATTTTGGTAGCTAAGCAACTTGGGGCTTGGTCAGTACTTAGATGGGAGATGCTGGGAAAACCAGGTGCCACAGTGGGGGGCCTTGGCTCCAGTGCTGTTGCCATGTCCTTGGGCAAGACACTTCCCCTTCATTGCCTAGTATGAATCTGGTGTGTGTGATTAGTGGTGGTTGAAGGGGCTGATGGCCCCCCAGTCTGTCCCAGGGCAGACAGAAGTAGCTTACCAACACCAGGTATGGAATGAATGAGTGATGCACTATATGGCGCTAAATGATTCATATAAAATAAAAACTACAATTGACCAGGAAACACAGTCATGAGTATACTTCTTTGTAATGTGAGGGGAACGTTGTATCCTGTGTTTCCCCATGCAGTTTCCAACCAACTACCATGCAATGATGTGATGTTAAGTGTGTACCGCATCATATCCATACCACATGTTTCTGTGCAACCCCTAAGCAACAATGTCTTCAAAGCGTTGGGTACATGAGAGCAGGGGAAACAGGAGTAGGCGGCTGAAAGGATTTGTCGAGGAAGACAGAAGAGAAGTACCTGCAGCCACAGTGCACAAACTCAGCACCTCGCGTCACCTGATCAGGCAGAAGCAGAGCCGATGTGGCATGACCTGGGAGAAAGAGGAGGCAGTAAAGGACAAAGACTGGACAGCCCCCCCTGCAACACAAACAGCATATTACACAAGCCAAATATGCAGCTAGAACTCACAAAAATGGAAAGGAACTATTGTTAAAAATCAGATCAAAATGTATTTGTAGAGCATTATATGTACATTACAATATAAAACCACCATGCAAACAAACAAAGCATAAATGTCCATTTTACATTTAAATTGCAGACGAATTCATGCACAGCAGGACTAAAACACTGGAAATATGCTAATACCATTAATAAGAGCCAAATCGTCAGCTGTTCCCTCCAAGATCTGCTAAAAATCCATTCCAAAGAGCAGAAATGTGAGTTTTGACCACCAGGCCGCCAATCACATGTGAGAACAGACTTAGATTTATAATACCCAATAAAAAACATTGTTCATTGTGGAGCCAGGTCTTGATGAGTTTTCAAGAAAGTATTACTAAAAACGCATCCTATAAAAGTTCAGAATAACAGATAATAGATAGAGATTTTTAGGAACGTATCAGAAAGAACTGATGTTACTGAACACACACTTTTTTCACTGATCAATTTAGTTTTATTGTCAGCAGATCATAAAGATACAAAACTTACCCAAATTCAAACTATTGTATATGTATGTATTTGCTTAAGTATTTTTGCTGACAACCAAGCAAAATGAAATAAAACCAATACTTCAGAGAGTGCATTTACTAATAAAAAGCATCTTATATTTTGTCTTGAATGTGTGTTTTTTATTGATATCCGTCTCATTTTCTTGACATTTCATCTTTGATATCACTAGTTTACTTGTCTCCCCTAAATAACTTTATGTAGTTGATATAAGCCAGAAAATCATTGTGGAATGTTGCACCACTCAAATGCCTATTGAATTCCTTCTCACACAATATATATTCTGAAACCCAACACAGGGGTAATTAGTCTAAATCAAATCAGCAGATGGCTTTTTCTCGAAATGTGTTGATCAAAGTTAAATTGAGCTGAGGAAATGTTCAGGCTGCAGCCAAAAGGACGGGTGAAAATGAAATATGAAAGTCACACCTATGTCAAGAGCAGAATTCTTTTTAAATGAACACATGGAAAGACAGACGCCTCAAGGCCCAATATGACACTTTATGCAAATGATCATTTTGGTGTATATAATAGAATGAATGAAATACGCACCTTATTTTAGCCTGACATATCCTTTTGATGTTGCAAGAACAGACGGAAGTGAATTGATGACCTGGAGGAGCAAAAGTGGCTAATGAAAATGACAAAGCACGGTATAACAAAAATATATTACTCAAACGAGCCGGTGAACTTGAGTTTTACTGTAAAAGGGGATGTCTCTTGAATGTTACATGAGCGTATACATTCGTTTGAGTACAAGGGTGATGCGCTGGAGGTGAAATGGATGACAAGATTTAGCATTTAAGTAGAAGATTGAAGACGTATGTTGGCGAATTGAAAGCTTTCTCTAAACCTAAAAATGAAATATAGGGGTAATTGTTATATATGTGCCCCACCGCCGCAATTGTCGGACCATGTCGGCCTCGGTGAAACTGAGAAAAACAGCATTTTACTTTTTTTCCCCCAAATTTGTGATTTTCGTTTTTTTGCATTATGTGAAAGTTGAAGTTATGGACCAGCCATTCGATGTATCAGATAACAGTATTTGCAGCATTAAAAGCATAAATAAAGTCGTTTAAAGTGTGGTGTTTTCGGGCGCTCTCTGGACGTGCAGAGGGGTGTGACCGCATTTCCATATGAACAGCTGCGCTATTGTAGTCAGCCAATGGGCTGAGCCGCCAGCCGCATGGCTACTTGATAAGCAGCAACACAGGGAGCAACACGCGCTGTGTAACATCAGTTGAAAAATGGGTCCTTCTGCTATCGCTTCGGGGTTTAACAGAGGTTGTTACAGCTTCACGCTTTTGGATTATTTCTGCGAAAAGTCCGCTTATCCAGATGACTATCTAAGTTCTGAATCTGAAGATGAGCGCAAGTTTGCCCGGGCAAGCTTTTTCATAGGAGGCACAGAAGTCTGCAGAAGTACTTTCCTGTTCCTCATGGCGTAAGTAATGATTAATATTAAATACGCCTGTTTTAGTGTGCTGTTGTGGTTGTGTTTGTGTTGTGAGTGCCTGTTTTGTTGAGCCATCACAAGCTAGCTAGCCACGTAGCGCCGCTAGCCCAGAGCCGGCCGTGTCCCGCTCCTCCGCCTTTTAAGTCTTAAATACGACGTAAACGTCAGAATGTGAATAATGCAGAATAAATGGCATCACAAACACGCTTGAAAGTTATGTTTTGGTGTGCTGTTGTGGTCGTGTTTGTGTTGTGAGTGCCTGTTTTGGTCTAAACCTGGTGAGCCATGATATCACAAGCTAGCTAGCCACGTGAAGCGTGTTATTCCCATATTACTGTCAACCCTAATCCTTTTTTTCCCCCTTTTCAGAATTGGCAAAGACACCCTGACTGACATAATTAAACACTATGACGAAAATGGAGCAACACCACGGTTGAGGAAGAAGCGCGCACAGCCACAGCCACGTTCACGCAGGTTCATCAGCCATGAAGTGATTCACACCGTTGTAGAGTTTATCAAAAACTATGCAGAAGTCCATTCCATAATGCTACCTGGTCGACATCCTGGCCATACGGACTGGCATGTGAAGTTGCTCCCAACCCATGTGACTAAGGCCTCAGTTTGGCGTCTCTACGTGAAGTCTGCTAAGGAGCTTGGTAAGTGTAAAACATTATTTTGGTGATTTTCATGTTTTAATGATTAAAGTATAATTAACCATAAGCAACATCTGTTTTTTGCATCTGCAAAACTTCAGTGCTGCTCTCTGCTTAAGATATGTTTCTTCTGTTTCTTCTGTTCTCATTTTTTTTACATTGTCGCCCTTGTCATCAGGTAGTGGAAAACAGCTCTCCTGAGTCTCACCTCAATATCCCACAGCTTGTTGGAACGGCGGATGGCAAAGTGTTTGTCAAGAACTTGGACTGGCAGAAGCATCTGAGTCCCTTCTTCAGACGGCTTCCAAAGATCAAGAGTTATCAGCACTTCAGGTATTTATATTGAAACTCTCACATTGTGTTAAAAATAAATAAATAGTTAATGAGTGTTTTATGTGAAATAGTTAGCCATTTAAATGTCCTGTTATTTGTTTACAGCTTTGATGCCAAGAGCCGAGAGTCACAGCACAGAAGAGTGCACGAAGAAGAAGAGGATGAGGATGTGATCTCTGATGTAATTGGACTCTGGTGGTGTACATATCATATCTATTATCTCATATCTCATATATTCAAAGCCATGGACCCGTTGCAGTTCGTATACCTGGCCCTGGCATCTGTTTATAAGAGTTCTTCTATTGAGAGTGTTTTTTAAACTTCCTATAAGTTACTGTCCTTTCCCCCTGTATCTACTGCGTTGTAACATTAAAGGCTATCTTATCTTGTTGTTTGTGTTGAATCATTCAGTGCACCATTGTTGGTGCACTGAATCACCTGTGAATTATGTTTATCGACAAATGCAATGAACCCTATTCTGATTCTGATTCTTTGATTCTATTCAGGGCCTTTTGTAATCCAAGTATTTCCATTTTAATATAGTAACTTCTAATTCTGATTCAAGTCCAGTTACCATCAATAACAACACTCCTCTTGAGTCTTCAGTGACAGCTGTAGGGGGAAGGTGGTGTCAGTGTGACAGGGGGGAGGGCTTATCTCAATGAGATGCAAATGAGCCCCCCTGTGACTCTGGGCTCACTCCGGTGAGAAACTTTGGAAGCCGTTTTCTCAGTGAATGGGTTTGAGAGTTGTATACATTCAAATGACCACAACTTACTCAAATATTATCAGATCTACATGAGTGAAACATCATTGGAAAGCTTTGAATTCACACTTTCAGAATCTGTGAATAACTCAAAATTTCTCCGGGTAGACATGTAACTGGTTTAGCCACGGTCAGTCACATATGTGAGATACTGAATGATAGACGTGAATCAGAAGATAAATCCGCTCCAAAAATCCTCAATCATCGTTAGCTAAAGCTGCTTTGACTAATGATACCAAATTGTTGTCGTACCAGACTTGCAAAGCTTGAGTATCATTTACAAAAATAGAGGAACAAAGCAAGTAGCAGAAGTATGTGTTGAAGGTTGAGAAAAAAGATTGAGCTGTGCAGAGGGACCTTGAATGAGTTGTTATGGCCCCGGGCTTCAAGCCGTGTGTGTGTAAAGTCTTGCTTTTATTCACCTTATTCTGGAAGCTCGTCTGTCTTATGACTTAATCCTTCTTCCAGTTGTATAGTTAACATAGAGCTGCCAACCCTGAGAGAAAATAAGTTCTACAATAACTAAAAAGTTGTTTTCAAGCTGCCCCAGGAAATCGGTGCATTGTTGACTTGTTGTCAACCTTTCGACTCTGCTCCTTCTTCACCACCAACAGTCTGATGCAGCCGCTGCACAGATCCGCCAATTTGTCAATCGCAACGTTCCATCCTTCCCTCAATCGTGAACAAGACCCCGAGATACTTGACCTCCTCCACTTGGGGCAAGGACTTCCCACCCACCTGAAGAGGGCAAGCCACCTTTTCCGGTCGAGAACCATGGCCTCGGATTTGGAGGTACTGATTCTCATCCCAGCCGCTTCACACTCGGCTGCAAACCGTCCCAGTGCATGTTGCAGGTCCGGGTTTGATGGAGCCATCAGGACAACATCGTCTGCAAACAGCAGAGATGGAATCCTGTGGTCCCCAAACTGGACGCCCTCCGACGTTTGACTGCGCCTAGAAATTCTGTCCCTAAAAACAATGAACAGAAGCGTTGACATACGGCAGCCCTGGCGGAGTCCATCTTACAGTGGGAACAGGTCTGACACAATTACTTGGTTAATCTTCATTCCAACTTCACAGGAAAAGCAATGAAAGCTTACAAAAGTTTAGATGCGTACAATTTCGTGTCAGGGTGGGTTAGTGGAGTCCAGCTGTGGAAAGTGCTGAATAAGCCATTGTTTTTAATCATGTCGAAGGTGAGTGCAATTTCAATTCCATTTTTTTCATTTATTCAGGAAGTGGCACTGATATATTTTTATATTTATACATTTTTGTTAATTGATCAACAGCAGCTCTGTCAGTCTCTTCTTTTCTCATCTGTTTACACTGCTGCCTTCTCTCAAATGTCTCCAGCGCTCGTGTGCCTTTCCTCTTTTCCGGTGAGGACACAAAAGAGAAAATTGATGACACATAGGCAGGTGACAGGGGGTCATCACTTTACCTGAAAAATACAGATATGTAGACTATCATCAGTCACTTTCTGATATAAAGAACGGAAAATGCTAAGCATGGAAAGATTTAGCATTATGCTAAATCTTTCCATGCTTAACACAATCTATCTTTAATTTCAGGCCTGTTACAGTTCAATACAATAGCTTTTGGCTCAAAATACTAATCGTTCGGGAAGTGATCGCTGCAAATTCTGCTGGTGGCACTCGGTTTCCAGACTTTTCTCTTCACCGCAGTCACCCATCTCGCTCGCCTTTCTGGGTCTTTCTTCCCCTGTCGATTGGTACATCCATACGCTGAGCACGAGATTACCATGTTTTCGTAGTTGTGTTTGAGGTGAATAGATGTGAATAGAGACGCAAAAGTTCAGTGTCGGCAGTGTTGTCGCAACGCTTGCTGGGTTGTTTGGCCGTCCAGACGCATGTGTGACGTCACCTTCTGACATCAGCTGCACGAGGTCTATACAAGCCCATTCTATACCGGAGTTTTTCTGCTTTGATTTACGACGAAACACGGTTCAAAGAGGCCCAAAACTTCATTAATGATGTCGCACGCTTTACTCAAAGTCTGAGGAATAAAGTCTGGCGGTAATGCAACACTTGGATGCCAACCGCCATAAAACAACATCAACAACAACAACAACATCACAATGGTGAAGGTTGATGTGGCAGTTGATGCAGCAACCGGAAAAATAAACGGAGAGAAGTTTTATCCGATACCGAGAAACCCGGAAATAAGAGCGCGATGGACATAGACTTTTATATCTATATAAATATATATATATATATATATATATATATATATAAGGCGCTGGTACAGCTGGCAGCCCGGTGTAAACGCTCTCTCTTCTTTCTCACACTTATTGTGCTTTATCTCCTATATTTTGTAAATATAGTTAGTATATTTTTTCTATTTTACTGTACGATAGGGACACGCGCTGGAATAGTTTTTTAATTCAACTGTTTTTGACTTTTTTCGGCTGGATTTGAGCGTTTTTCGTTGCGTTCGTTGTGTTGTTGTGACGTGAGCTAGCTCCGAGCGAGCCCACCAGCCCCCCCCTGCGCCCTCCGGCCGCGCTAAAGTACGGCGTGTCGTCGGTACACGTTTATATACACGTTTATATGAAAGAGAAACTTCACGAACGATCGGGACACGCACTGGAATCGCTTTAAATTAACTTGTTTTGACTTTATTCGGCTGGATTGAGTGTTTTCGTCGTGTCGTGGCGATGTGTCTTGGCTCTGAGTCCCCCGGCTCCGGCCCCGCCCCCCGGCTCCGGCCCCGCCCCCCGGCCGGCGCCGTACCGCGTTTCCACAAAGGAGGAACTCATGAAACTGCGGAGAACACCCGGAGATCGTCACGTTATCCCGTCGCAATACTGACCTAACCTAATACTGATGTGCAAATCTGTCGTATGTGCAATTGCTGTTGGAATTCATGTGCAATTCATGTGCAATTACTGTGAAATTCATGTGCAATCTATGTGCTGTCGTGACACATATTCATGTGCAATTACTGTCGGGATCACATGCAATGGTATTTATTTATTTATTTGTCAATGGGAGTTCATGTGTCCATGTGGGACAATAAAGGAATATCTTATCTTATCTTATATATATATATATATATTTATATATATATATATATATATATATATATATATATATATCTGTTCTGCGCACGCTGTAGAATTAACATCAGTTTGATTTAGGCTCAAAGTAGACTCTTTGTTGATCGGAAGCTCTATCTATCGGTCACTCATGGAGTGACCGATAGATAGATACTCGCGGAGCTGACAGCTGTTCAGCCCGGTGGAGGTGACTGAACCCTGGGCATGCAGACTGTCATGCACCGCTGTCTGCGCTGGAGCTCCGGATATACAAGTCTACCTGTTCTGCGGACGCTGTAGAATTAACATCAGTTTAGTAGACACTTTGGTGATCTGAAGTTTTATCGGTTGTCACTCACTAGCGCGCGGACGGAGCGGCTCGCGGCACAGGGAGCTGAGAGCTGACAGCTGATCAGCCCGGGGCAGGTGACCGAACCCCGGGCATGCAGACTCACGCACCGCCTGCCTGCGCTGGAGCTCCGGAGAATAAACGCTGTAGAATAACTTCAGTTTTATTCAGCCTTTGTTTAAAATTGGGACTTGTGAACCATGGGACCAGTGGGTTTGGAGATATCTGGAAGAGTCGGTGATTTAGGCATAACACATGGATCTGAGTTGATTGATCGCAGCTTTTCTAAATATGGACCTCTGTGTAGCTCATCCAAGGAGTTTGTGGAATCTGAAAGCTCTGGGGGCTCCATCATTTACGTTTGAGATCACTTTCCATGCTCTATCAGTGCAAAGGAACGTAACAATTGACGGACAAGGGGCGGCAACGTATGACAAGGGGGCGGCAACGTATGTGTATCACGTGGTTTTGTGACGTCGGTGAATGAGCTCTATAAAGCTGGTCCAGTGTTCCACGACCAGGACGAAAACCACTCTGCTCCTCATGAATCCGAGGTTCAACGGTCAGATTCTCCTCTCCAGTACATTGGAATAGACCTTACCTGGGAGGCTGAGGAGTGTGATCCCTCTGTAGTTGGAACACATCCTCCGGCCCACCTTCTTGAACAGAGGGACCACCACACCGGTCTGCAAGTCCAGACGCACTGACCTCGACCGCCATGCGATGTGGCTGAGACGTGTCAACCAAGACAGTCCTACAACATCCAGAGACATTAGGTACTCAGGGCGGATCTCATCCATCCCTGGAGCCCTGTCTGGAGATTTGGTCGACTGCTGCCCAGATCTTTCTGCACCAGCCAGGTCCCATGGGGAAAGATCACACACCCACCCACCCACCTCAGGCCTGGCTCCAGGATGAAGCCCCAGTAACGTCAATTCGGACAACATAACTGGCCTCGATGTTTTTCTCCTCATAAAGGGCTTCTGAAACGCTCTTTGACTCGTCACCTAGGACCTTGGGTGACCCTACCAGAGGCTTGAAGCCCCCGACAACATAGCTCCTAGGATCGTTCACGCGCTCAAATCCCTCCACCATGTTAAGGTGGCGGTTCAAGGAGGGGCACAAATAAATTAAGCTCGTTGAAACTGTCTGCAAGTATGCTAATGTTTATTAGCATAGCCACGACATAATATGTAAACTATCTGAAACAGCTCACTGCTCAGTCAAGAGTGATTTCTGAAAGTCCAATTGTCCCTCCTGACAACAGGAATCCATTTCTGGATTTTGGGTTATTGGGTTATTTAGCCATGTTAAAGAAGTGAAATCCTTTAATTTTGAGACTTTTAGTTAACTTTCGTCCTCAAGATGGCAATAGCAACAAGTATATGACGTCACTTCGGACCCCTTAATAGTCTTTTATCCTCTGCAAAACAAGAGGTGTGCTGTTAGCATGCTAATGTTTGTTAGATTTACTGTGACTTAAAAACTCTATTATAAGTGCTTTTCACAACTTTAAAATCTTCTCATATAATAATCAAGAAACAAATTAGGACCAATTCAGTTCAGAATTTCATTTGTCATGCTTTTAGTAAAAAAATCAAGTACAGCCCTTTGATTAAATTGTAATGGAGAAACTATTATCAACCGGCCATTTCAAACAATGAACAGCGCTGTGTACGTTATATGAAGAAATGTCAGCAAATATCCAGGCCTTGGGAGATATTTAATTCACTTCATATTGAGTTGGACCCAATCAATGTTTAATTTTCCAGTAAAATAAGAAAGAAAAGAATAATAAATTACAAAAGCCCATTGTTGACAGCCAATCTTCTTTTCTCCTCTGCCTCATAGCTTCACTCGCAGTCAGCTGATTGCGGTTCTTGACCCTAAACGAGAAGCCACTATATCGTCATCTATCAAATTTTCATCTTAACATTCATCTTAATTGGTCCCTGTGCAGAGGTTATGTTCTTCCTGGTACACAGTCTAACCATCACACATACATGACCACAGCTGATCTCCCGGGGGCACCGCTAACCATCATCGCTTGTCTGTATCCCCTTCTATAAAGGAAGACACAGTGACACGCTGCACTCCTCTGGGATCCATATGAAGTGAAACAATGTGTCTTCTACGGCAAGAAATCTCACATTTAAGTACGTGTTCTCTATATACAGTATTCATTATGTCCTGCAATTACAGCCATCCTTATAAGAAATGAAAGATGCTTGAGGTTGGGTGCTGAAAGACAGTAAGGCAGCTCCCATTACGCACATAACGCACAGTGCAGGGGGCATCAGGTGCGCCGAGGGGCCCCAACCTGACCAGGCAGTTTGGATTGAATGAACCAATAGGCTGCAGCTGCAAGATTCCTTTTGCAGTGAAACTGGGAGGCTGGAGAACTACTCTGAGAGGCTGGAGTAGAACTACTGTCTCAAGTCGTTTATAAATTCAAAACTAATGAGGACTCGAGTTTCGCCGTTCTCACTCGAAATCAAGTTTGAGATTGAGGACGGGCAGCTCCACAAGCCACAGATTAAACATGCAGCGAGATCAGTGGCACAGCAGGAAACACGTATGTATTACACAAAGCACGAGGAACAAAACGGTCGATGGAAAATTGGCCTCATATTCAATTA
The DNA here is from genome assembly GCF_026437365.1 of Eucyclogobius newberryi. Classification (NCBI taxonomy): domain Eukaryota; kingdom Metazoa; phylum Chordata; class Actinopteri; order Gobiiformes; family Gobiidae; genus Eucyclogobius; species Eucyclogobius newberryi. The sequence continues at coordinate 26,071,147 of NW_027315834.1, forward strand.
TAAACTGCGAAATAGATTGAATGAAACAAAATGTGTGATGTGTCCAGATGACACCATGGCGTGCGCAAAGCCACAGTGGTTCACCTTCTTACAAATGTCTAAATCATGATTCTATAAATGCAAAAGAAAGTATCAATAGTTTGTCACCCGCAGTGTTTTCTAGAGCCTCGATCTGTTCTGCAGAAGAGCAGGAGGAGAAGTGTCGACACATAAGTAACATAGATTTGAGTTTGGACTTGGAAGTGTAACAAACGTAAATATGATATGAGCTTGACTTCATTTGGACTACAATTGGACTTTATTTAGAATTAAGTTAACCAACATAATGTGAAATTAACCTGGTTTTAACTTAGCTTGGACTGAATTGGCCTCCATTTGGACATAACTTGCAACGCAAATTGGATTAAGTTCAGACTGAAACTGGAGTTAACTTTAACTTAAACCCAACTGACCTTAATTCAGAATTGAACCCAACTTAGATTTAACTTGAATTCAATTTAGCGCAGACATAACTTTAACCTAAATCAGACTTACTTTAAACTCAATTTGACAGTATTTGGCATTGACTTAAATTGGAACGTAGCTGTGATTTGACTTGACAAACTCTTCTTGCGCAACACTCAGAACCCAAACCCCCGACTGCTGAGCTCCGGATACAGAGGGCTCAAACTGAAACGCGTCGACTCGACTTTGACAGTGTCTTGCGGTGTTGCCAAGGCACACGTTGAAATCCTCTCAGAGAAAAGTTGTTCGGCTTGAACTCGCTGTGCCTCAGAGGGTGACACAAGGCCCAGGTGGAAACAGCTGCCCACACACTGCAGTAATGGCCAACTGCTCAGCCACTGTTTATTTCAGCTCTGGAGACTCACTACCACGTTGCTGTTATGTTATTTATTCATACATAGCTTGATTTATATTCTCTTAAGAAGCACCGCGATGACAGCGCTGGCTACAGTGTATGATGCTGATTTGATGAGTTGTCTAAACATACAGCCGAGTGCCTATAAAGAATGAATATTTCATTAGTTTTAAATGGCTCTCCAAGCAATTTTAATTGAGTTGCCTCAGCCTCAGAGCCACGCACAAACACACCAGGTCTATTAGAGTTCCATTGTCTGTTATAAGAAGTCTATTAAAGTTAACAGGGGCTCATAACCTTCACCAGTTCATTCAGTGGCGGTGCTATTGTTGTGCTGTCGCTGCATTGCCTCCTCATTGTGGCTCTCTCTGGCCTGTGTTGTCAGATGTGAAGGGGCAGAAACACATTTGGTTCGCGTTCATTATTCATTTTTAGAATAAAACAGCTCGTCATCCTGCTTCCCTGTATTTGGGCCCCTGCACAGTCGGGGAGAAGGGATGGGCTGTAACTGCAAGACTATTACACAACTAGATACTACTTTCCGTATTACTGTGAACATCGACAGCAACACAAGAATGTTCATTTAGCTAATGAGAGAACTAACTAGTGACTAATAATGAAATAAAAAAGTTAATAAATGTAAGAATTCCATCATTGTTTCAGTGTTGCATTTGATAACTTGGATTTGGCTTTGACCTTGAGAATGTCCGACCTTGTGAGTAAAACAGGCTGGATCGGCTTCTTTGGGTTCCAGGAGGTCCACACATTGGAAGCTTTTTAGTGTATAAAGTTATATGTGGCTGTGGACCTTCTTATGGGTCATTATGCCCTGCGCTCACATGATCTGTTTGGTTTGTCTGTCCCTCGTGTGAGGACCAAGCGTTCTCCTATGCTGCTCCTGCAGCTTGGAACTCCTTTCAAACAGAGTTGAAATTGCGTGAAATGGTCTCAATCAGGCGTTTTTGTTCGATTTTAAACGACGAGAATAAATATTTTTTAAATGTCTGCTTTTAAATGTAAATTTCTAATGTTTTTAAATATGTAATGTTTTGATATTTAAGTGCTGTTATATATTTACTTTGCCCCAGGTCACCCTTGAAAAAGAGGTTTCGATCTCATGTGCAATTACTGTGCAATTACTGTGAAATTCATGTGCAATCTATGTGCTGTCGTGACACATATTCATGTTCAATTACTGTCGTGATCACATGCAATGGTATTTATGTATTTATTTATTTATTTATTTGTCTATGGGAGTTTTTATTTATTTATAGGAGATATTCTACTGAAAGTGTTTTTCAGACTTCCTATAAGTGATCTGTTCTTCTGTATCTACCTCTGTATCTACCTGCGTTGCACCAATGAAATTTCCCCATGTGGGACAATAAAGGAATATCTTATCTTATCTTAATTCAAACCTATAAAATAAGTAGTATTTGAATGCAGCAGTTTTACAACAACCTGTCATTGAGTCTTTAGGCTTGCTAAACATTCCTCTCGTCTTGATCCGAGTATGAATGTGGTGTACTAGTGATTAGTGGTCGGAGGTGCCAGTGATACTACTGGTTCACTTAAGAGTGGATTGGTACGGTCCAAAAGTATCTCCACTGTCTTAAGTGAACCACACCGGCCTGAGCAGTCTGGCTCATTTTGGCTCACAGTACGTTTTAACTAAAGTGGCTCAGAAGCACAGTGAGATGATTGGAGAGAATTTAATGTCTCACCAAACGCTCAAAGACTTAATCTTGTGATAAACCATATTTCGAGTGAGTGTGATTTATATGTTGAGCCCACAAAACAAAGACAACGCATGTTAGCAACAGCTGTTTCAGCTGTTTATCATGTCAAGATCAAAAATATTACAATATATTTATTCTATCAGCAAAACCCAATGGAGTACATGGCAAAAAATATACCATACCAGTCCAATTACACCATTCAAACTTTAACTTTATTAACATAACACAGAGAAACAAAGTCTTTTAACGATTTCCCCAAAGCATCGTACACCACGGTTTGTGTATAATTAGATGCATCCTCGCATACATGCATGAATTTTGGCGTTTTCCCGTCTTTCTAACGCTTTACCCCCCTATAGCCTATTTTAGTATGTGCATTTTAAACACCGATGCGTTCCATAAGAGTATATCACAGCGCAGAAAGCCTCGTGTCGTGTGGCAGACTTTACCAGCGATGATTGGAAGCATATTTGTGTGCCACTGTAAATAACGTTCCCCACAGAGATAGAACTGGCACGCACACGCCGCCGCTCCATCCATTATTCATTACCAGATGTTGGTTTATATTGGTTTCCAGGTATCCACCAGGACCCGGTGGAGATCGCGACATCCCTGTGGTTTTCGGAGTCATTTACCCGACTTCTCAGTGGAAACATCACTCTGCGGCTCCGAGCACGTCGTCCATTCAGAGTCTGCCAGGAGCGGCCCAGAGAACGCGCCTATCCGGACAATTTATGATCTGAAGCTTTGGCGGGACAGTGGCTTTTCTTTTCAACCACTTATCTTCGGTTGCTCTGTCCTTTTAGAGCAAGCGGAGTTCAAAAAAATAAAATAAAAAAAAAGAAAGAAAGAATAGATGAAACTTTGTATAAGAGTGTATATTAAATGTGTAAAGCTCAGAATCACACTTTACGTTTCTAATACAGGGTGTGCCGTCTGTTTGTTGATGATCATTGTCTTGAATGTCCTCCATGTTTGTTTGTTTTATCAACCAGGTGAAGCCACCGGGCCAAGTCAGCTCTGTGGAGAGGGAAGCCCACTCACAGTACGAATACATGAGTTTACAATAAACTACCAACTAAATATTTGCGAATAATTGCTGAAGATTTTTTTGTTTATGATACAGACACTTTGGTGAAGCAAATATGGAGGCTACATGATGTTTCTACTTTTAGATCACATTTAAGACCCAATATGGCAAATATGTATTCTGAGTTCTAGGATGTTTGAGAGTGGTGGAAACTTCCCAAGACATAGTGAGTTCACTCCATTAGATAAACCGATGCTTGGGATGAGCGGCGGAGGTCTCAGAAAGTATAAAGAGAAAAGAGCCTCAAACAGAGGGACAGGAAACAAGATGTGGAGACAAAAATAATGTGCTTATACAGAAGTCATGAGGACACGTCTGGTTATTTGTTTTTACCTTTAACTGTAACAAGTATGTGAAGGAAACATTTGACATACAAGTGAAGCTGATCAAAGCTCTAAAAGAGAAGTGACAGTGAACCGGGGGAAAAAGCCCGACATTTTTACTAAACTTGTAGATTTTTTTTAGTTTGGAGGAACAAAATTGCGCTTGTCCAACTTTCATGTTGGCCATTTACTGCAATTAGGATGGTGACATCAATACAAGCTTTAAGACCCCAGTTAGATCAAAAAGACCACAAACCGTTAACATTTTTTAACAAGGAAAGTTGAACCATCACACGTTACACAAACACTACACAAAACTCAATTCAACGATTTTGGACCAAAACGTTAGACTTTAGTATTGTATAAAAGTTTTCTACTATTTGGTATTTACTACAATTTGTATTTTACATGTGTCAAAGTACTAATATGGCTCAAGGGTCAGACTCTTACTGGGAGCATGCAATAGCCAAAAAGAATAAATACATGACTCAACGACATTCATCTCAGTAACAATGAAAATTTAAACTGCAAACAAAATCCCGCAGACAATTCAAACGTAATAAATCCTGCCTCAGTTTGTACAGTTTGTCTCTTATTACGGTGGATTCTGACCTCAGCTTTTGTACGTGCCGATTGTTGCACTTGTGAACGCTCTGAACGGGTGCTCCAGATGCACCAAAGCCACGCCCGCGCAGCTCCTCTGACAAAACAAAGAGCCACTATTAGCTGAACTTACTGGAATGTGTCTTTTCTGTAAATTTAGATTTTGGAATTTGCAAAAGAACGACTGAAAGGAAGAAATGGTCAAAAAGAGGTTAGGCATATTAACGTTACAAGAAGAATTCATCACAGAAAAGAGAAGGTTTTCTTTCATCATCTTCTTGATTTTAAATATTTAGGCCCGAGCCCCAGCAGGGGGAGGGCCTATTGCTCCCGCAACGCTGCCGAAGGCAGCGTTGCAACTGTCTGACCAAACATGCGGGCGCAGCCCGCATGTTTGGTACCCCGTCGCCCCTGGCAAGTACAGTGAACTAGCCCATGCCGAAGGCATGGATCATGCATACTTACTCCTGCTATGACAGAAATAGTCAACAATTAGTGAATGGGCGTAGCCCATTCACTAATTGTTGACAACAGCAGCGCGAAGCGCTGCATTCCTCCAAAAACCCTCCTGGCATCGTCCCGTACGCGAGAATCCATGCCGCAGGCATGGGCCATGCTTGTATCTGCTCAAATCAATGGAAGTCTATGGGGAGTGGGCGGGGCATCCCGACGGAATAGGGAGTGACGAGCGCGTAAGCGCTCGTAATGATGATTCCACCCCATGGCGGCATCGGGAAGGCTTAGAGCTTTCAAACGATGTATCATTTGTTGTTATAGTAAAAACGGCTATATTGTTTTTGCTAAAAATATTATTATTATTATTATTATTATTTTTCTTGTTCTTCTTCAGCGCTTTGATCTCTAATTTGACCCCCTGAACATGCTCAAAAACTCACCAAACTTTGCCCAAAATTCAGAATCGGCGAAAAATTTTATTTTTTCTGGGCCATTTTTTTTTTCGTTAAAAAATGGCGCGACAGCGCCACCGACAAAAGTCAAAATACATTGCGCCTATGGGAGACGCCCCGAGGTCAACTTTGGCGTAAAGCTACGAAATTCGGGACACGCATTCCTCTCGTGAGGATAAACAAAAAAAATCATTGTGGCCACGCCCCCAAACTTACCCTATGGCCGCCATCTTCCTTTGAAAATGAAAACAAGCTGAGTTAGCCATTTTGTTTACGTCAAACTTTGACGAACTCCTCCTAGGGCGTTTTGCCCACCGACTTCAAAATCGGCGTACGTCCTCTGGACAAGTGGGGCATCTAAAGTTATTCAATTTTTTGAGATACCTTTTACGGTCTGTGTGCGGCGCAGCCGCAAAGTTGGACAACTTATTTTGGAATATTGCAGGTCTAAAAATTGCTCCCATTTGATCAAAACCAGTCCGATTAGGACCAAATTTGAATCAGTTGTTAAACTTTCTAGTTTGGACCAGTTTAGGCTGACAAAATTGAAATGGCAGTGATAGCGCCCCCTACAGAGTGACCTTTAAATTAACATTGAAGGTCAAAAATTAGTTTTACCAAAATTGTCTAAACTTTACCCAAAATTCTATTTTGCCGTCCCGATCACAAAAGCCAATCACAAAAATGCCTAAATTTTTACGCCGTAGTCGTAGCGATGACAGAAACCTCCCATGTTATCCCTATGGGAAAACCACAAAATCTCTCAAATTACCACATTTTTATGTTTTACACTTTAACGAAGTCCTCCTAGTGCGTTTTGCCCACCAACCTCAAAATCGGTGTACGTCCTCTAGACAAGTGGTGTATCTAAAGTTATCCAAATTTTAAGGATAACTTTTACGGTCTTTGTGCGACGGAGCCGCAAACGTTTCCCAGAATTCTGACTATTTGGCCTTCAGAGTGGCCTATAAACAATAGAGTTTTTCCAAATGACATGATATTTTGAACGAAATTCTAATTTGCCATCCTGATCATACAAGTATGAGAGCCAAAGTCATATTTTGTACGGCGTAACCGTAGCGTTGACAGAAACATCCCATGTTATCCTTATGGGAAAATCGTAGAATCGCTCAAATCACCACATTTTTACGCTTCACACTTTAACAAACTCCTCCTAGGGCGATTGTCCGATCAAGTTCATATTTGGAGAATATCATCTACACAAGCGGGGCATCAAAACTTACCCATATTTTGATTCTAAGTGCTACGGTCTCTGTGTGGCGGACCCGCAAATATATGTCAGAAATGGGAAAACAGCGAAATCTCTAAAATCACCACATTTTTACGCTTCACACTTTAACGAACTCCTCCTAGGCCGATTGCCCGATCAAGCTCATATTTGGGGAAAATCATCTACACAAACGGGGCATCAAAAGTTATCCATATTTTGATTTTAAGTGGTACGGTCTCTGTGCCGTGGAGCTGCAAATATACTGTCACAAATGGGAAAAACGCCAAATCCTTGAAATGTTCACATTTACGCTTCACACTTTAACAAACTCCTCCGTGGGCAATAGCTCGATCAAGCTTTACTTTGGGAAAAATTCTCTACACAAGCGCGGCATCAAAAGTTATCCATATTTTTATTCCAAGTGCTACGGTCTCTGTGCGGCGGCGCAGCAAATTTGACTGACACTTGTGTTCATTTGCACTGGATTGGCCATGTCCAATGTGTCGCCGTCTGTCAAGTTCTTTTTTTATTCAACACACAATAAGGGCGCCATCTTTATCAAGTCGAAAGCGCAGAGTCGGAAGGCCGGCGGCCCGCGAGGGCCGTTGGATGCCGCTTGCGGCTTTAATTTATGTTGTATTTTCATTAGTTTAGATTTTTTTTTTTTTTTTAAACATATTTTACTTGTGCTTGTTTTCTACTCTGTGCAGCACTTTGGAGACATTGTGTTGGTAACATGTGCTGTACAAATAAAGGATTAAAGGATTGGATTTACTTGGGTTGTTTTCGTTGGTTAGCTGTTTAAATTGTTGGATTGAACACTGCTTTGACCCTATTCAAAAACAATAATCATATTTTTAGGGAGTACCTTGATAACAATATTCAGACGATATTACAGTTTGACAATCGAAAAGGAACGTGTGTAAACATGCTCTTGTTCAGGGGTGTCCAACTTTTTTCACCGAGGGCCACATTTTGAAACTTACACGAGCAGAGGGCCACAAACAACCCGACAAGGAAGTGAATCATTCGACATTTTGCATTTGACATAGTTTCAATTAGCTGCCACACCTTTAATAAGACTGAGAACATTAATATTAGGTTGGTATAATATAAAATTATTTGAATTTTTCCAATTGTACAGTAAAAAAGTATTACTTTTAGTTTTTTGGGTCAGGACTGAGGGCCAACAAAAATTGATTTGAGGGCTGCAGTTGACCCCCGGGCCATAATTTGGATACTCCTGCCAGGCTGAGAAATAGATTTTCAAAGTTAGGGGCCAGGGGGCCCCCAACCTAAAAAAGTTAGGGGCCCCCCAGCAATTTCAGGGGCCCACAAGCGCGCGGCATCACAGCGTCATAAGAACAAGATGAATTTGTTGTTTCAAACCTCGTTATTAGCATGTAAAACAATTTAAAGTACTTTTATTTGATGTGAAGGAAGAGCACAAATACTGAATTCTATAAACCAGAGATCATGATGTTTAATACTGTTTAATTCAATATAATAATGCTTCTTAGATACAAAATAAATACTGTTTACAGCATCTGACACAAGGAGATCTTGTGGAATATATAAAATCACAGCCTACAAAATAAACTACTAACATATATACATTGCCCCGATGCTAACAACTCCAAAGGGGGCAACACAGCTTTTGTTGCAAACAACTTTAAAAAGACTGAATTGTGGACTGAGTAGAGATTGACGCCCGCCAACCTAGATATCGCTTTTGGGGCAAAATTAGACCAGGCATTTCCGAGTACACCCGAACAAGACCGAACGCAGCGGCCAATCAGATGCCCTCTTTCATCAAAATTAGATCACGGACACCACTCGGCCAATGAGAAGCGAGAAGACTGCGAAGTGGGCATGTCTGTCAAAACGAAACTTAAGTGATGAAAATGCCCCAAAAAAGGCCAATTTACTAGTTAAATCTTGATTTTTTTTTCGAGGAATTTAGATACAGGGGCACGGAAGGCCTCCTCCTAATTCAAACCGCGGGCCCGCCGGAGATTTGACTGCTTACGGGCCCCGTCTATTTCGCGGCCTGCCTGCTCTAGCTGAAGAAGTTGAAGTATCAAACATGTGAAATGACAGTACAAATACTTTAACACTAAAGTTCTGTATTAATTCAAACTGTTCTTGCTGATTTTTTAAAAAACTATTCAAAATCTGCAAATCCTCACAATACATTGCCCCTCATCCCTCTATTTTTATCTTCTTTTTTCCCCATCACACTATATTCATTCATGGGAAACCACTCAAACATGGTCATCAACTACCATATCATGTAGTGCAGCTCTAACTGGCTTTGCCTCCATTTCCCCATCTTCGCAGGGGGCTTTTATGGGAAGACATAAATAGAAACGTGGGATGAATCCGAGCATTTTTTTGTGTCTTTTTCTGTCTTTCAGTGCCACTGCTGCCTCTGTCTTTGGCTTTCTGAGTTGCATTGCTAGTTTCTGCCCCGGAGCGCTGCGTTCCCTTCCGCTCGACTGCTCGCGTCACATGGGATTATGGACACGTACACCACTGGCCGTTTTTGTCGTGGAAAGACACTCGCAGTCACTGAGGAAAAAAACACTCGCCCTGTTCCCCGTGTTGAGACAGCAATTTTTGTTGTTTCCATTTTTGAGTCATGTACACCCAAGGAGACTTATAAACATTTTAATGGAGGACAAGAAATGGGCTTTCCTCTAGGCAAAGACCAAAGCTTGTGTGGTGCTTGGAAGATGGAAATCAGATTTAAAAAAAAATATTTACTACAATATTTGCTGTAGGTTTTATGTCAGATGCCCTTCTTGGTGATTCAATAATAATGTATGATAATGTGGCTATAACTGCCCTGACGTAGATTGAGGAAAATGAGGCTGTCCATCCACCACCAATCACTTACATGGCTCCGAAGTCATGTGACACTCGTTACTACTGCCATCTTGAGCACGGAAGCAGCTTGATGCACTGAGGGCTGTACCAACAAGTCTCAAAAGAAAAGATTATTCTTCTATATCATCCTCAAAGACCCTGTTTGATGCCAGAAACTGCCATTGGACCAGTGGAGGGACACAGAATCTGCAGTGATGCTAGTTTACACATTACACTACTATGTTGATTGCGTTGCTATGCTAACAAACTATTTCCCTAAAATTCTGCATTTTTGGGGGTTGAAACTTGGCATTCTATCATTTCTCAAAATTAGTATTTGCAAATGTTTTATTAGACCATATATTATCTCACAGGGTAAAATGAGGGTGAGGGTTATTTGGATGATGCTTCCACCACCAGTTCAACTTTGTTTCATCGGATAAAAGCTTTTTGTTTCATATGGTCTGAGAGTCCTTCAGGTCCTGGTCACCTCCATGACTAAGGCCCTTCGCACATGACTCCTCAGTTTGGCTGGGCCCAGTTCTAGGCAGAGTCTTGCTGGTTCCAAACTTTTTACGAATTACGGAGGCCACTGTGCTCAGAGGAACCTTCAGTGCTGCAGAAATGTTTCTTTCCCAGATATCTGTGCCTTCATACAATCTTCTTTTCTGTCTCTAAGCTCTTCACACAATGCCTTGGACTTCATGTCTTGGTTTGTGCTCTGAGACCGGCGTGTGCTTTTTCAAATCATGTCCAATCAACTGGATTTACCACAGATGGACTCCAATCAAGCTGTAGAAGCGTCTCAAGGGGGAAAAAAAACAATGTGTCTGAGCTCAATTTTGAGTGTCATGGCTTTTATCCAATGTTTTTATGTTTTTAAAGTTGTCATTACGGGAATATCTTTAATACTTTTGTTGGGAATAACGCTGTAACCTGAAAAGGTGAAGAGCTGTGAACACATTCTGTACTTTGCATACTGTTTTTCATGAGTAACTGTGGAGATGGGCTGCAACAAGCATAAGACACAATGCACGGGTCAGAAAGTAAATTGATTCACAAACCTTTGAGTCGGTAAGAGCCCTGCAGCCACTAAATATCCATGGGTTTTGAACTATGAGAAATTTGGAGCGTTGCCAAAGCAATTAACCATTCAAAACTAAATAGTATATATGTATATATGTAGTATAATATGTATCTTTTGAATGGAAAAAAAGTCCTGAGAATGTTGCTTAAAACCGGAAGCTGAATCCCATGAAAACTGACAAATCTTAGTGATTGAACTGAGAGAACAATTTGGGAAATATCCATCATTTTCAGAGAGACGAGTTAAAGCTATCGCAGCGTAGAGCAACGTCAAAGACTCAAACACCATCATGTCAACCACACAATCCTGCTGTGCGATAAGACGGCAGTTCTGAATTCTTCATCATCTTTTTTCTCCAAGCACGCACGTCCTCTTGTCTTCCATCCGAGCGAACATCACTCCAGTACTCAGATATATAACTAAGAGTTCTCAGGAGCCCGTACAAGTCAACGAAATAAAGATTGCATGCGCTCGCGATGGACAGGCACTCTGAGGTCTGCTGAGGTCGGAAACGTCGGAATGTTCCAGTAGCTTTTCTGAAACGCTCTGTCCTCTTCGCTGCCGCTTTGCTTTCCCGAGCCATTTGTCGACCTCGCTCTAAACATTTTTGAGACATTGTCGATATCCTATTTGCATAATTTACCCAACGCTGAGCTGAAAATGTTTTTGATCATATCTGAAAGTGTGCCATGTAACTTTTCTGTTGGAGGTCTGCCATCTGACTTTGCTGCCTGCGATGTATCTCCATGGAGACGAGCACCGGGCCAAGATTCGGATATGTAGCCTTGCACATGATAAGAATGCATGTTTAAAAAAAAAAAAAAAACGTTTTCTTTTTGGAGAGATACATACACGCAATAAATACATGCATAGATACTTTAAATAAAGTTTAATGTCATAATGTGGAACTTTCCAGGACCTGCAATGCAATAAGATCTCCATAGAGACAAGCAGATGGATGACCCTGGCTTTTTATGTCATTAGTGTTGCTTTAGTTATATTTTGCGTAGTTATAAGTTGAAGATGAACTATAGTAAACATAAGACTGTGTAAAACTAAAATGAAATCAGCCCCTCATATCTGCAGTTATATAAATATGGAATGATTGATTCCAAAAATGTCTGCAATAGATACAAAACTTGTGACATAATGAGGTTGGTTTGGGGGCGGAGAGACTGAAGAATACTAATGCTGCCCTAATTAGCCTCTGTGCTTTTAACGCTTGATTTTAGGCCATGTTACGAGATCCCTCAAAATTACTCATCATCAGCGAGCCCATTAAAAAGATCTTGACGTGCAAACTCTCCGTCTAAAGAAGTAGTCCCTGCACAGTCTCGATTGCAGACTTTCCATTGATTAGCTCATAGTGGATAATCGGACTGAATCTCATTGTTTGCTTCTCACGTAACAAGAAAAGGAGACTGGAGACTGTGTGGGTGGACAAATTAATTGCTGGAACATTGCATGGAAATGTAGGTTCTTATATATGTCACCTTTATTGACTATGAAAAAACTTTATTGGTTCAAAGGTGGAATTACTGGACACAGTAGCTCACTTATGGCAATATAGTAACAAGGATAGAATAAAGTAAATAACATACCGTATTTTCCGGACTATAAGTTGCACCTTTTTTCATAGTTTTGGCCGGGGTGCGACTTATACTCCAGAGCGACTTATATGTGATATTATTCGTTATTTTCACACTGGCAACCACAAGAGGGCGCTCTAGGCTCTAAGCGACGCAGAAGAAGAATCTGCACTTCCTCTACCTCTGGAGTTTGTGGAGTTGTTTAGAAGTGACACAGAGGAAGAAGAATTCAATGGATTTAGTGATAAAAATAAAGTGGTAAACTTGTTAGCATGTTCTTTATGCTATAGTTATCTGAATAACTGTTCATATGTTACGTTAACATACCAGACACTTACCACAGTTCTGTCTGTGCCTCATGTAGCTGAAGGTGTTAGCATTAGCATACGTACACCTATTCACCATGTTCTCTCATCTGTTATTATTCTAAATTACATTTCAAGATAAAATGTCGGTTCTTTGTTTTGGATTTTATCAAATAAATGTCACCAAAAAATGAGACTTATATATGTTTTTTTCTCCTCTATTATGCATTTTTTGGCTGGTGCGACTTATACTCCGGAAAATACGGTATATATCTGAATGTTTCGAGGATGAGGGATGTGGAGGTATGATGCAAATATGAAAACGGTGCTTCGACATGACATTAGTTATCTCTGACATAAGGGTGAGTTCTTGCACAGTTGTATAGAATATGGTGAGAATGTAGTCCTGTGTCGCTCACTGTGGGAGCAGTGCTGTCGGAGTCTGTGGCAGAATGAGCTCCTCTTCTCCTCTATTTTCCGGCGAAACGGGTGAGCAGGAGTGTCCATGATGCAGAGCGGTTTGTCTCATGTCCTCCCGTCCCTCAATCCAGTTTGCAACCGATCTCGTGACCGGCTTTACGGATCAGTCTGTCGATACGACCGTCCCTTTCGCCGGCGCTGCTCCCCCGAGAGACCACAGCGAAGTACAGAGCGTTTGCTATTGCTTCTCACGTAACAAGAAAAGGCGACAGTAACAGGGAGATGGCTGGAGGCCTGCCATTTATTTATTATACTATTGAACACAAAGGAACATTACCAGACTGTGTGGGGGATCAAATTAATTGCTGGAACATTGCATGGAAATGGCCATCACAGACTGGTAGAACATCTCCAGTAACTCGCTGCAGACATTAAATACATTGTTCTTAAGTCTTAGAGGTTAAGGTACACTTTATTGTCCCTGTGAGGAAATGTGTTCTCTGTGCTTTTACCTATTGTGCATGCTCAAGACACCCGGAACCTTCTTCTTGTCAGGTGAGAGTGTTTGTCTCTGTGAAGAAGTCAATGCTTTGCCCGGAATGTTCTATAATGGATAATACATGGAATTGAACATAAGAATCTCCATGGTGACAGGCCACTAGCCCAAGTTACAGGTCAGATCTGTGTTGTATCTAATATTATTTGACAGTTTAACACAGTTTATTGAGGAAAAAGGAGTTTACTATGCTTTTAAAACCAAAATGTATTTAGTTTTGAGTCCCAAGTCAATATTTTAGAGTTGTGTGCAGTTGCAGAAGGGTTATTATCAGCTGGGTTTTGGTGTCACCTGTAAAAAAAAGCTTTTATCATCAGCTAAAATATAACCATATAAACAGCACAGACGCTCTTTTCGATTGCAGTAATTCATTGGCCGCTTCATTGGAGTTCCGCCCCTTAAAAAAACAGTGTAACTGAACTTTATTTTGCGTGCGCTCCCACATAATGTCGTCCATGCGTATTTAATTTCCTTTACACAGTAGAACACAATCTTTAAACACAGGCTTTTTGGTTCCGGACACGGACTCATCGCAGCTGAATATACGCTGTCAAAGGCGAAAAGCGCAGGCCAGGCCCCGAGCTTGTACAGGCCAATTCAATTACTCCGGACGGCGTCTAATGGAGAATGAACTAAGCAGGCAAGGGGCTACTTTGGGATGGCTCTGCTGACGACTGCCTCTTGTCTACATGATCAAATTTACTGAGACACACAACTATTGATTGGCGTCAGGCATGCCAGAGGAGGAAAAAACCTTTTAAGATTCACTTTTGCGGTCGGCCATCTGTCGGAGATTGAATAATTGCTATAGGTGAGCGTGCATTAACATTCGAGTGCAGCACGCGCGCACACACACACACACACACACACAAAGACATACTGAGCAATGTAATTTTCTTATCGCTGTAAGCCACGATGCCTAAATTGGCAAGGGGGGCTTAAGATACATGGGTCAATACGCGGAATCGATGCTCCCCGTTTCGACAAAAGAAAGGTGAAAAGACGTGTTTGGGCATTTCTATGGCCACGATTGCTCTTATCTTGGTCTGAATGAGAAGGTCAGGGGGCAAAAAGCGGCAACATAACCCTATCTACACTGGAACAATATTCTCCTCCTCCTCCCTCGTTCCCTCCCTCCCTCCCGATTGTAGCTCAATGCTGTGGACACAACAGTCTTATCTAGCGCTGCCTCGCTGTCAGTGAGAGTGGTCTATTTTGGGTTTTATCTGTAGCGGGGGCTCGTTCGGGGCTGCGGGGCTGAAGTAGCGGCGGCAGATAAGGCCAACAGTGACACTCTAACCTGTGTCTGTGCGGTCAGGGTGGGAATGGATGGCGCTCCCAGTGCAATCAAACCTCTTCCTGTTAGCGGTCGATGGATGGATCAGGATCACACGCTTGAAGAGGCAGAGAAAAGACTTGTGGACAAATCCGTGTGGCCTGAGGGTTGTGGAGGAGCAAAACTATGTGGCTGCGTTCATACAGAGGGTACAAATGTAGGGCTGTGGGTTTTTAGTTGTTTGGTAGGTGATTGTTCGATGGCGTCGCAGTCAACCAAAATGTTGTTAGCCGGATAGTTGTTTCACTGGAGTTATAATGATGTGGGTAGTTTGGAAATGTTGAGTTTATTCTGACTTTTTACATGTGAATATCTAGTTTGTTATAACTTTTCTGTATGAATTTGTATTCAGGTCAGAAATTTGGTCTGATTATAGAGATACTTACCGTATTTTCGGGACCATAAGTTGCACCTTTTTCATAGTTTTGGCCGGGGCACGACTTATACTCCAGAGCGACTTATATGTGATGTTATTCG
The DNA here is from genome assembly GCF_026437365.1 of Eucyclogobius newberryi. Taxonomy (NCBI): domain Eukaryota; kingdom Metazoa; phylum Chordata; class Actinopteri; order Gobiiformes; family Gobiidae; genus Eucyclogobius; species Eucyclogobius newberryi. Next base: position 26,086,538 of record NW_027315834.1, read on the forward strand.
TTAATGTCACACTGGCAACCGCATTTCAAATGTTGATTTGTTTCACACTGGCAACCACAAGAGGGCGCTCTAGGCTCTAAGCGACGCAGAAGAAGAATCAGCACTTCCTCTACCTCTGGAGTTTGTGGAGTTGTTTAGAAGTGACACAGAGGAAGAAGAATTCAATGGATTTAGTGATTTGGGGTAATACTGATGCTTTGGTAAACTTGTTAGCATGTTCTTTATGCTATAGTTATCTGAATAACTGTTAATATGTTACGTTAACATACCAGACACTTACCACAGTTCTGTCTGTGCCTCATGTAGCTGAAGGTGTTAGCGTTAGCATACGTACACCTATTCACCATGTTCTCTAATCTATTATTATTTTAAATTGCATTTCAAGATGAAATGTCTGTTCTTGGTCTTGGATTTTATCAAACACATTTCCCAAAAAAATGTGACTTATACTCCAGTGCGACTTATATATGTTTTTTCTTCACTATTATGCATTTTTTGGCTGGTGCGACTTATAGTCTGGAAACTTGTATTTTTGTAGTTTTGTAGTAGTAGTTTTGAGAGCTTTGTCAGCACGAACTGGTGGGTTGCTGGTTCAAATCAGGTGTATGAAACTTAACACACCTACATTGACTAGTCTTTTTAAATTTTAACTGGTAGTTTTAACTGGTCGTTTGTGAACCTGCTCAACTGGCTACTTCATAGCATTGATAGGAACGTCCATGGTGTTTGACACAAGCTTCTACAACTCGATGGCCTCTCTGATCCAGATCACAGATTCTGGAGGTGAGCTACGGAAGCATGCGCCAAAGATCATGAACCGGGGCAACAGAACGTAGCTGGGACAGTGTGGTCAGTGGCGTCAAAACTTTTGTAAAACAGAGCCAGGAAAACAGACTGAAACGTCCCACTGTTTGTTTAGTTGTAGGGTTGACGCAGAGACACTAGAGACATTTGGATTACGCCAATTTTTTCTCAACATTGTGACCATAGAACGATTTGCTGAAATAGATGAAGCTGGCATCAAGTCCCCGCAATTTCAATACAGACACTGGAGGAGCTCGTCAGCAGTCAGTGGTGGTTGCAGATGAATAAACCATATACCGTATTGTCCGGACTATAAGTCGCACTGGAGTATAAGTCGCACCAGCCAAAAAATGCATAATAGAGGGGAAAAAACATATATAAGTCGCACTGGAGTATGAAATGCGGTTGCAAGTGTGAAAATAACAAATAATATCACATATAAGTCACTCCGAAGTATAAGTATAAGTAAAAATATAAGTATAAGTCAAAACTATGAAAAAATTTGTGATTTATAGCCCGGAAAATACGGTAGTTCGAATATCATTTCTAAATTCAACCAAACAAAGACGTAAACAGTGCACTTACCACTCAGCCTGATTTAACCCACATACGGTTTTAATAATAGACAATGTTATTTGTTTAACTCTGACAGACAGAATGAAACGGGGGACGCCACGTGTGCGATCGCCCGCTCATTCCGTGACTATGGGCATCATAAATAATCCCTAAATCTGGGAGTTTGTTATCTGGAGCTGGCATATTTTCTTCAATGATGAAAGATACACAGTGGCTCCAAAAGTAGGTCACCCTATTCCCTCGGTTTCAAATTATCTAAGTGAGTGAAGAGGAAGAGTTTTGTCCCACTTGCTTTGAACACGTCATCACATTTGTGGTCATTGAGATCTCATTACCGAACCTTTTTAAAGCTTTCAGTGTCACGCGCGATCCACAAACTCATCTTCAGCTAAAACAATGGGATGTGGGCGGCCCGTGATGTGGTTGTCATGGACGCGCTGCAGAGCAAAGCCGTTCAATTTAATTTGGCAAAAAGTGACTGTTGATAAAGGAACAGGTGGTATTTACTGTATACACTTAGTTTTCTCACTAGCAATATTGTAAAAGTACTACAACGCCAGGCAACCCGAAAGGTCAAGAGGTCAGAGGCCGAACAACTGCCTGACTTTTATCCTATGGGCTCTGCTACTACTTCAGCTGACAGGTTGACTAAACACAGGCCTAGACTTCCCGAAATTGAAATTACAAGAATATGTATACAGTTTATCATTTTACCTGCTAAATAACATTCCTCTCAATCCTAAATCTGATGTTACTTCAACACTTACTCGCACAGTTTTCATCCAGTTTTGTGGTGTGCGTCCGAGATAAAAATAGCTAAATGAATGTGTGGATCACAGCACACACTGAGGCAGATAAATGTGAAGGGAAACGCAGAAAGCGAAGAGTGCAGATATGTAATAGCTTTAAAAAGCGAGCTATCTTCTCATAATCCACATGACAGGTCGCTTTGTGTTGTCCATTCAAAGAACTGTAGCAGATTTTCTTCATTGAATTGTTGGTTATTTTTGGTCTGAATGACTCAATTATGGCTCAGCTTAATATCGAGGCTTCACTGAAGAAGTTATAATAAGGCAAGATGAGCATTTGGAATAATGGTCAGCATGTTTTTATTTTTATTTGTGCACTTTTCTTTGTGTAACGTTTTATTTAATTATGCAGTTTCTAATCTAAAATAGTCTGTGAGGAATTCCTGTGATCCATTCATTCCCATGGTGTTTTTGGACCTGGATAAATGAATACCAGATATTGTTATGAACGGGTATTTTAGGATATTTTTTAGATATGTTAAACTAAACTAAATAAATCTCCAGTTCATTACTTATTTATTGGTTTATATTGCAAAGGACATTCGTATACAGGATACATAACATAAATAGCAAAGATAGCTTTCAGTGCCAATACTAAATAAAGTATTTTACCATTGGTTTTATGGATGGTTTTATCATTCATCACTAACTTCATGACTGAGACTGTGTTTGTGCCATGTTGTCATGAGCACCAAAGGAAACATCAACAATGTAGATGTAACACCTTTAAAACACATTATAGTTTTATAATTCAAAAACAACTGTGATACTCACTGTTGCAGAACAAAGCAAAAGGAGCTTGTGGTGTGAACCAGTACGTGACACAACAACCCTCGGTTTTATGACCTGCTTCCCCTCACGTCTATGAAGAAGAACACAGAGGACACCACAGGACCTGACCAAGGACCTGACCAAGGACCTGACCAAGGACCTGACCAAGGACCTGACCCCTGGGGAGAAGTGGAATCGTCCACTTTGTTCTGCTGAATGGAAAGTTTCTCAGGACAAAGCTCTTATTGACTATGTTTCACACCTGAAGATTGACTTTGCATCGCATCAGGTCGGAGACCCCGGGGGCCCCTCCCCCATCAGAGGTGCGACCTCTCGCCTTATGCTTCAGGCCTCAATGCCCCTGGACAAAGGACACAAAGATCGGTGGATTAAAAATGCCTCCTGAAACATCTCTGGACTAACCACATCGTTGGACTCGTCAAAAATCTTCCAACACTAAACCCTGCACAAAGATCAGAGCCGCGGAGAGCTCCGAGGGCCCAAGGAGCTCAGACAAGGCCTTGATCCACATCTGAGCCTTCTCTGGGGTACGCAAGATTCACATTAAAGTGAGGTTCCCCTTAGATTTTTCTAGAATAAAACTTACTTTTCAACACCAGCATTTATCTAAACTAAGTTGACCCCAGGTGCCTGTGTAACCAAACGTGTAATTAATTGCTTTGATAGTTTTGTTTTTTAAACCACACAAAATCATTCTGGTTATAAACCCTATTAATTTATTTTCTAGAGTTATAATTGTCAGTCAATGAATCAAGTGCTCCCCTTTCCGAAAATGTCAATGCGTGGGCTTGAATGTTTTGCTGAACAAGCTTCAGATGGTGCGCCTTTTTAATTATAAATATGCGCATTACCTGTAATGGCTTGTCCAAGAGAACTGGCATTACATTTCAGCACAACTGTGTGAAGAGGAAACGAGACCAATGCCCCATAACAACAGATTCGAGTTGAAAGTTATGAACAGACCATTGGCACACAGCTCAAGGGTTTAAAAGAACATTAACACATCTGTGTCTAAAACAACACATTTACTGATAAAACCACTGATATCACAACAGCAAATACACATTTAAGTCTTTACACATGTGAGCAGTTTGCATGCATAAGAAGTAACATCATATCCATGTCCTGGAGTTCAGTCCTCCGTGTGATCTGAAACAGTCTGTGCACATATATTCTATAGGCCTAATGTACAGAACAATCCCACAGTTTAACGCCCACGTATCACTGCACACACTGTCAGTGGAGTTACGACTACGGTGAGGCAAAACACCAACGTTTATTCTCTTCATTTCTGCAGAAGCTGAGGGGAAGTTCAAGATCTCTTCACAGATGATGAGGCCACGTTGCTATGGGCGTGGCCACGTTTCTATGGGCGTGTGTAGCGTGGATAGCAACATATGCGGCTTCACACATGGAGAGACATTCAGCATTCATAGCAATCTTCACTTTGGAGAGCGTTTTATCAAAATATGCATTTTATGACATGAAAAAACTGTCTGTATGTGTGGCGGAAAAAAAAGAAAGCGTTAATAAAAATATCTGGCTATGTGAAGCCGGCCGATCATGAAGCTCACATCTCCTCTGCTTTGTGTGTTGCAGCTCTGAGGCTGCAGTGACTACAGACAGTTGTGCAGAGGAATACAATCATTTGATGTCAATTCTATTACTTTATTGAGATGTATGTGTTGGAATCCTGACAAGTTGTGTCTACTTGGGTATTCTTTATCAGATTATGTCATGGAGGAAAGTCGTTAATCTGTTTCTCACTTTCTTAATCCTGATTCTAAATCTAAATGCCTTGTGTTTTGTAAGATGTTTGCATTGGTCTGATAAAGGTACGTTCTGTGGTTCAGTAATGCTGTGAGCCGTGCTACTTGGCCGTATGTGGAACCCTCCAGCCTTCAGTCATCACCGCGCACGACAATGAGTCCATCGGGCGACATCATGAACCACAGTGACCTCTTTACTTCACATTTGAAAATAATTGGATGTGCATTTGTATGATTCTAACTGAGGCCCTGAATTTGAGTGTTGCTTTGAAGATAAAAATATTCTACATTTCAGCAAAAAGACTGCGCTTCAAATGGGTTTTCCATTGTTGCTAAGCAACAGGAGAGCAGAGTCCAGCTCTTCTCTGTCTGTATTAGCTTTAAAAGCGTCTGTGTGGACCGAAATGGGGTCTTTTTCTCAATATTAGGAGAGGATTTAAGGCAGACACTCACCAGGGATTATCACTGAGAATGTATTGAGATCAGCACTTTGCCTAAAACAACTGAAATTACAGGATCTGCATATGTTAACTGACATTCTCTTGTGATCCTTGTGCTTTGTCTGGGCCTGTGCAGTGTTGTACCTGTGCGTCGCCTCTGTGTCTGAAACAATGAGCTGAGGATGAGCAGAACAATCATATCAGTGACACAGCAGCCTCTGCAGAGCCAGCTGCTGATACAACTGATTACATTGGCTCCGACCCCTCCAGTGTTTCACCTACACTTCATTATTCATCTCACACGAACCACTCGCACCGCTGCTGTTTCTGCTTCGGCCACACTCTCTTATGCGCTTTCCAAATGCACACGCCGAGCGGGATGCAGCAGTCGCGGCTTATATAACTGTACCTCTTGAAGAATAAAGATGAGTAATCGCGCGGCCCTATAGTGTTCCCAAGAGGCTATAATGCTCATTACTCACCGCAACACTAAGGACTTACACCCAACAATAAAATATTCACACTTGTGCTGTGCTTAACCTTAAAGCTAATTTTTGAGCATTTATTTAAGGCAGTGGCCATGCATTGCTCTGTGCATGATGAAGCAGTTCTGCCTGGTACAGGGCCAAACACCAAAAGTACTGCTCCATTCAGGCTCTGCGCAATGTATATGGGCAATACATAGAGTGAGCGAGGATGGTGTGGAGTGAAAGTAATTTACTGATACACATTTACATCAGGGTTTTCTGCAGCCAAGTAGCAGATGTACCAGAGTTATTTCCCCCATGTATGTGAGCACAGTTTATTCAGCTACAGCACAGATGTATTGAAAGAAGCTGCTGTTTTATTCTCTGAAAGTGCACTGTTGTAACATGCTAGTTTGTGTTTGCACGCTTCTCTTGTATGTCATTATCTGTTTTGTGATTTTAATGCAGTGTTTTCCTGTTGTGTGAAGCCTCGTGTGCAAATGGCGCTCTCCAAATAAAGTTCTTGCCTTCACGGCGGAGCGTCGCTGCCGCACTCATAGCTCGTGTTTACATTTTGACAGAGATTGATCGTGGACGCAGTGAGAGGAGGGTTCACTCTGCGACCGAGATTCCCAAAAAAACAAAACTAACAGGTTTGATATAAATCACTGCTTGTCTTCGGTCGTTTGACGGTTCTTCGGTTTTAGTCTTTGTCCCTGTTTCACCTCGAGACGTTCGAGACATGATTTTGAGCCATGACTCAACAGTTTTTCCCACGATTAGAAATCTTTAGAGAGTTAGTCCTTCTAAACTCATCGCGGGGGATATTTAGGATGATAGGAAGGCATTAGGTGAGTGAGCGTCACACTTTTAAATGAATTACTTCTGTTCTTCATGTTATAAGACAGTAAAAAGTATTGAAGAAGAAAGTGTAAAAGGTTCAGATTTAAACACATTAATGTGGTGGTTCTTTGTCAATTTGGATTTTGCATTAATTCAGAGAGCATCGTGTTTCCACATAGTTTCAGCCTTATTGAGACATGAAATCAAACTATTTCATTGTCTTTCAGTCCAGGCCATGAAAGCATTTTGGGCAAACATTTGAATAATCTTTTAAACATAAAAAATACTAAATACAACTTTTTCCAGGTTGAACAAACTATTACGTTGACTATAATGTCACTAATTTACTTACACTTTTCTACAGGCGGAATATACTGTTATATTGTAATATGTAATGGCCTATAATAAGGAATATTGTGTGTTCTAATATTTGTGCAATTAAATTCTGTTCTCGCGCAAAACTAAACTAAAATGATCTAAAAGAATCGTTTTTGTTGTGTTTGTGGAGTTTAAATTTGTTGTAATAATAATAACTTATTGGATGGACATGAGCAGCAGTTGTGACATAGAGGTAATTCCACTAACTGTTACCTAGCAACCATAATGTTAACAAGGACCAAAGCTTGTCTAATTTACACATGATTATGATAAGACTAATACAGATATATGACAACCCATTTATTTTATTTAACAAATGTTTAAACATCAAACTGTGTGGTCGTATATTGTTCCTACATTTCGGTACAGGTATTCAGTGCTACATCCTGTATGTTTTGTACAATTATTTTTTACCACAAACAGCCACTTACAGACTGACGTAAAACTATAATAAATATTTAACGAAAGGTTCTAGCCCACCAAACCAAGTCGTCATTGGAAAAACATTAAAACTTGTCATTTGGATTTTTAGCCTAACCATATTTCCAACCAGAAAGGCAAATTATGAAAAAAATCTTAACATTTTGAACACACATCCTGGAGAAGCAAACAATCTGGAAAGAATTCTGATGAAAAACATGAGCACAATATTTTACAACACCTTATTCAGAGGTCTTGAACAACAATATTCCATTTTACTTTTAAACAATGTGTGTCGGATGCAAAACTCCCACAAAGAAACCTGTGGAAGGTTCTTTTGGCTGCATCAAAGAAACAAACCATAAGGAACGTGCTCTTCTGCATTTCACAAACACAAGCTAAACACGATGAACCGTTTGCTTTCCGCAGAGAACTCCTGAGCGACTGTCTCGCACGATAAACCTGTTGCATGAACGCTGCTGTCGGGTCAAACGGACACGACAGGCGCCTTGGCCTCCGCCCCGGGATTTCGACGCCTTCGGCCGGTTTACGTTGGCACGTCCTGCACGCACACACCGGCGGGTCTATTTTAAAAGTCAATACGGGATCAATAAGTAGCTATTACGGACCGTGCGCGTGAGCCGCCGAGGCCGATCCGAGCCCCTGCGATTGATCGTGGGCTGCGGGGGCTTGTTGCAGCATATGTAGTGTCCTATATGTCCATACGCTTTGCAGATACGGGGCTGCACTCGCCGACTGAGGGAGGAGGGGGTGATTTAAAGGCAAACGTTCGCGGCACAGCGTTCATGGTGATGACTAATGATGATGGCTCGGTGCTGCTTGGCTCCGGGGCTCTTTCTGCATTGCCAGGACGTGCGCGCTGAACGGCTCTTCAATGGAAATGAGGCCTCCATAGGGGACTCTGCGTAGAAATAATGATATCTGGACACATTCGGGACAATGATGATAGGAATCTGGTTTGAAAACGTACAGTAAATACGTGGGTGGTTGTGTCTTTTAAGCTCATGTGTTGTACTATTATCATCAGTCGTATTATTTGACTGTTGTATGTATTAACAGCATGTGCAATGCCTTAAACCGCTATACCACCAGAGAGCACAAGAACATGTTGATGTGCAATTCAGTTATGAAAAATAAAAGGAGAGATTTATTGGATTGGGGAACAACAGCAATGTGTTTTGTATTTTCAGTATAGTTATAAAGTTCAGTTCAGCAAAAGTACGATAGAGCCTGAAGGCATATTTAAAGAATATACTCGTCCTGTTCTGTCCTGTACTTGTTCTGGCAATGGTAATAATACGACTATTATGGCTTAGGAGAAATCTGTTTAGGAAATCTAATTCTTCACGGGAAAGTTCCATCTATTGAAAATGCAATCTACTGAACACTGAAGGTAGAAAATGATTTTTCCGTTGTGCTAACCCTGTTTACAGAGAAGAAAAGTGTTATTATTGTAATCAGACAGAGACAATCATGTTATATTTCCAGTGTCGCAGGTTCCATATTTGGATAAATAGAAATATGTACTTTAAGAGTAATAATATATTTATGGTATTGTAGAAAAAGCTTGTATAGCAATCCGGACAGTGTTTTAGAAAAGCATCCAAGAGTCATTCTAAATCTGCGGATCTAGTCTCTGAACCTCCTGCACCAGTATCCATGTATTTCTACACCAGTATCCATGCATTCCTGCACCTGTATCTATGCACCAGTATCCCTGCACCAGTATCCATCCATCCCTGCACCAGTATCCATGTATTTCTACACCGGTATCCATGCATCCCTGCACCAGTATCCATGTATTTCTACACCAGTATCCATGCATTCCTGCACCTGTATCTATGCACCAGTATCCCTGCACCAGTATCCATCCATCCCTGCACCAGTATCCATGTATTTCTACACCGGTATCCATGCATCCCTGCACCAGTATCCATGTATTTCTACACCAGTATCCATCCATCCCTGCACCAGTATGCATCCCTGCACCAGTATCCATGTATTTCTACACCAGTATCCATGCATCCCTGCACCAGTATCCATGTATTTCTACACCAGTATCCATGCATTCCTGCACCTGTATCTATGCACCAGTATCCCTGCACCAGTATCCATCCATCCCTGCACCAGTATCCATGCATCCCTGCACCAGTATCCATGTATTTCTACACCAGTATCCATCCATCCCTGCACTAGTATGCATCCCTGCACCAGTATCCATGTATTTCTACACCAGTATCCATGCATCCCTGCACCAGTATCCATGTATTTCTACACCAGTATCCATGCATTCCTGCACCTGTATCTATGCACCAGTATCCCTGCACCAGTATCCATCCATCCCTGCACCAGTATCCATGTATTTCTACACCAGTATCCATGCATTCCTGCACCTGTATCTATGCACCAGTATCCCTGCACCAGTATCCATCCATCCCTGCACCAGTATCCATGCATCCCTGCACCAGTATGCATCCCTGCACCAGTATCCATGTATTTCTACACCAGTATCCATCCATCCCTGCACCAGTATCCATGCATCCCTGCACCAGTATCCATGTATTTCTACACCAGTATCCATGCATTCCTGCACCAGTATCCATGCATCCCTGCACCAGTATCCCTGCACCTGTATCCATGCATCCCTGCACCAGTATCCCTGCACCATTATCCCTGCACCAGTATCCATGCATCCCTGCACCAGTATCCCTGCACCAGTATCCATGCATCCCTGCACCAGTATCCCTGCACCATTATCCCTGCACCTGTATCCATGCATCCCTGCACCAGTATCCATGCATCCCTGCACCAGTATCCCTGCACCATTATCCCTGCACCTGTATCCATGCATCCCTGCACCAGTATCCATGCATCCCTGCACCAGTATCCCTGCACCAGTATCCCTGCACCTGTATCCATGCGTCCCTGCACCTGTATCCATGCACCCCTGAGAATACAGAAACATGGAGCATTAATGTGCAACAGCCTCGTTCATTTGTTATTTAGTTTCTTTGTGACATTTTCACAACATGGTCCTGAACGGCATTGAGTTTCTCAGCAGAAATGAGTCACCTCTTCACTCAAAAATAAAACCAGAACCTGACCACCTTCCTGGTATTCATGCCGTTCAGCCTCCTGTTATAGGTGATATTTTGAAGCGTTTTGCCTATTCAAAGACATAATATTTTCATTTGGAGTTGCTAATCGCTATGGCAACAGTGCTAGATTTGTATCAGGTTGAAATCCCTGGAAAGGTCAATAAAAGCAGCGGTGATGTTTCCACAGCTTATCCACTATGAGGCACAAGGTATGTTTCCATAGCAACTTCATTTGCCATTTATTCTTTAACATGAGCAACCAAAATTTGCAGGATATCTTCAGAGATGTGGCGCTGCGTAGCAAACATGATAATTACCTCGTGGAAAAAAAGAAATGGCTTTATGCAAACCATAAAAAAGGGAAAAAAACAACAACATCAACAAATACATTATGAGAGAGACGTGTTGCATTATATGGGACGCTTGAGAATGCTTAAAATAAAGTTCCTTATAAGATATTAATAAGCACTAGTAATATGTTGACGCACTTATATACGTCATAGCGTTTGTAGATGGCTAAATATCAATAAGCCGTCAACAAAAACAAACTTATGTGATATTAAACCATGAACAAGATGTTTGAAAGAGCATTGATAAGATGTTTATTAAATGGTCTTCAATAACCAGGTGATAAATGCTTGTCAATGTCTTATACGTGCTCAATAACAAATACCTAGTGCTTATTAGTGCTTATTATTAGTATTTTAAAGGAAGTTCATAAACAAGTAATGACAATGTGGAAAAATATAAAAATCTATATTTGTCTGATTCTACGTCAAATAAATTGTGATACTAAATTATTTTGATGTAATAAAAGCCACTGAAACTATTTTGTGATGTCGGGTGCATTTACACCAGATTAGTTCTGAAGTAGACTTGGTTTGGCCATTTTTTTTAGTCCTGGTTTAGTTCCGGGTTTAGTCCCAGTCTAGATCCTGTTTTGATGTATTTAAACATGGACACAGCAGAGGGCCATGACGAGTGGTCAATACAGTGAATCGTTCAAAAAGAAGATTTCATCTGAAGAAACCTTAATATCAGGCTTCTCTTACACCTGTTAATTCCTGTTAATTCCAAAAAAAAAAAACAATTATCTTGTATTATTATAAAGTATAATAAGTATAAGATATTACTTTTGAATATTGCAAAGAAATTTTTGTTTTTTGAGAGATGCAAAACATACTCCCCGGGGTCTGTCATGTGTCCAACAGAAAGAAATAAGGTTCAGTATTAGAACGGGATATAGAATCATATCATTAGTTATGGTAGTTCACAGTCTGATGAATGCAGTAATAATATACATTCTTACATTGTGTATGTAAGATTTTGGGGAAAATGAAAAAAAAGTTTAGTTTGTTGCTTGAATTTTATCAGATTTGTTCTATTAGTTATATTAGTGTGGTAAACAAGTATCTATAGTTACAAAGTCACTCATATTGAATAACAGACAAAAAATTACTCTTCGATTTGCATGCTGAATCGGCCATGACTTAAAGACAGTTTTACACTTTTTGTCTTTTTAAAACTTTTATTTAAAGCAGCAGGTCCAGTTTTGAGAGAATCTCTTTTGTGAGCGACCTGGCCAAGGCGGCACCAGCACAATCCACACACAAACTATTCTCCTTCAGCGCTTATCGAGAGACACTTCAAATGAAGGTGTTTTGTACATTATTCCAGGACCTTCTGCACGCTCTGTGAAACATGGAGACAGTTGGGACGAGGACACGCTGTCAAAGTCTTTTCTAAATATGTTTCTAAGTATGAATAATTAATCTAAAGGCTGTTTGGGCTCACTGGTGAAGAGCTGTTGCTGACTGTTGTAAACAAGGGAAAATAAATCATATCAAAAACATATTTTCTATGTATTGTGCTGCTGAAACTGATAAACAAATGCACATTATGTTTCTTGCATTATCTCAGAAAAATATGTAAATATTGATGTATTACTTAAAATTAATATACGTCACTTCTGTTTTTTTAGTATATCTTTTAGCTTTTAAACTTTAAGGGTCAAACCATGATATTTTTACCAAAGTTTGCAATAATACATTAAAACATAAATAAATAGAAGCAGATAAATATCTGCTTCTTTCTTGAAGTTTTATACAACAACAACAACAACAACAACAACAAAACACAAGATGGTTCTGAACACATTTTGTTTGGACTTGTTTTACACACACTGTTTTACTTTTACGACATGCCACACTTCAATTTTATATTTTAATTAATTTTATCTGGTTATTAATATATAGGCTATAAGTCTACCTTTCACATCCTGTTTTATGCCTTAATATTTCATGTCGGCGCGTGCTTTTAATGAGTGCAATAAGAGTCTGGACGTCCCACAGGCGTCTGAGACAGAGGTTTTTTGTTTGTATTGTGTTTATTTTTGTGGTTTTTCGCGTATAACTGAAAAATATTCACACAAAAAATCAAATCATAAGCTTAATTTCCTCACTTGGATTCACAACACACTGACAGCCACCAACATAAGCCACGATATCGTCTCGTGAATATTTGACTGTGTTTGGGAAAAGTTTAACCTCCCGCTTTTGTCAGTTTTATCCCACAAAAAGCCCGAGCTCGTCGTTACGGAAACAAGACTCATCTAGAGCTTTTTATAGTCTCGTGGATGGCTGAAAACCTTCATGCAATTTTGATGTGACCCAAATATTTCTCTTTCTTTCTGCTGACTACAGGACACGTTGCCATAGTGAATTTACTGCACTCTCTAAATATATTCTACACAAATCTAATTATTCTCAAATAACTTGAAAATACATGTAAAACTTGAAGGTGTCTAAATTTGATTGTAAGTTATAGAATTAGTGAAATATTGGTTAGTTTATAAAAGTGGGGACATATGTTGAAAAATGTATAATACCACAATTGTTGTTTATTTAATAATGCAAAATCAGAACATTAAATATGTCTTTCAAATAGCCGTGAAAAAGAGCAATTTAACAATAAAACAAACTATGTGCTCTTGACTATAATGGTATTTTGTGATATATATATGTAGCTGAGTCTGACATGGGTAGTAAATGATAGCTTTTTGAAGAAATTGTACTTTATAGAGTAGTTTTGAGACATATATGACTCCGATTGAGTCACATATTTGACAGTGTAACAGTACTCTTACTTGAGTAAAAGTATTTGTTTCTTCTTCTCACTGTGAGTAAGTCTAGAAGTGACGTAAGCTTTATATTGACAACAATAAACGCTTTGAACGCTTTTGTTTCTTACACCGCTACTTCCGATCCTTTTTTTTGTTTTTTTCTCATTTTTGTTGTCGGTTCATTTGCAAATTAGAATCTTTATTAAAGGCCAATGCGCGCACTTTGGAGCGTGGAATTTGTTTTGGGTGCAGCGTTTGAAAGGAAAGCTCACGTCAGAAAGTGTCCTCACAAACAAACAAACATCAGCAGAAATGCCAGATTAAATAGCATTAAACAGCATTGTTTTTCCCAGTCCGGTACTAGTTTCTTCAAACACTTTTTTACTCTTACTTGAGTCATTATTTGAGTAATATTATCTTAACCATAATGTAATCATTCACTGCACTGTTCACTTTCTGCACTAAATATGTAAATTCAACTGTAAATGTGTGTATACAGTAAGCCTTTTATTTTTGATCTTACAGCCAATTTGTATTATTATCTAGAAGCCTATTTTATTTTATATCTTACAGGCGATTTTTTATCTAATAGCTTATTTTGATTTTTTATCTCATAGCCTTATTTATTTTTTATCTTATAGCCTATATGTTATTCATTTTTTTTATCTTACAGCCTTTTTTTTTTTTTTTTATCTCATAGCCTTTTTTTTTAAAATCTTATAGCCTATTTTTCTTTTCTTTTTTTTAACTTTATGCAGGTTGTTTTGAAGTCCTATGTTCAATGCAGCTTTACTCTTTACTAGTACATTTTTAATTACTACACATTTTGGCTTCTCTACCCACCTCTGACCTGAACACGCCCCAGACTTATTCCTCACTTTGTTCATGCGTTCCGAGCGTCCGGAATCAGCAGTCTCATTTTGACCCCATAAAGTCAACACATCTGTGCTGGGGAAAAACTCATTTTTACTTTATTCCATGAACAAAACCATCAGGTCCAGAAGCTTTGGTAATTGGTGCATTCACAGTTGCACTTTACTAAACTAGAACTTTGACAAGACAAGAACTAGAACAGGACTAAAGCAGGACAAAAATGGGCAAAATTTAGGAAAAAATAATGATGAATTACTCATACATGTACAAGATATTAATATATTTCCATCGATATGTACATTTTCGTCACTATCGTCCTTAGCTTTATAGTGTCGGAGAAAACAATGCAACAATTACGTATGTTTCAAATGATTCTTCCATACAATTATTTCAACCACTTACTACGACTACTAGTACTACTACTACTACTACTACTACTACTTTTTGTTGACCTTAATGCTTCCTGAATTGGCTCACATCCTCCAGAGACCTACTTTTACCTGTAAAATTAAAATTCTCTACCATTATAACCTGGATAAATAACATTGTGGTGTGTGGCAGCCACGTTCCAGGCAAACTTTTCCCACATCAAACATGAAAAAATACCCCGGATCGCCGTGCAAACAGGTAATTCGAAACGGTTTGCGCCGCGGGAGATGATCGAGATGCTCCCACTTGACACACAAGATAAACTGTGACGCATGACGACCACAATCACCACGAAAAATGTATTCCGGCGGGAAAAGCACCGCACAAACGGTGTCGACGTTTGTTATGGGGGAAATCCAAGAATATTCCATCATTTGGCACGTTAGATACATCCATATACCATATTTTCCAGACTACAAGTCGCACCTTTTTTCATAGTTTTGGCCGGGGTGCGACTTATACTTATATTTATACTTATATACTTATACTCGGGGCGACTTATATGTGATATTATATGTTATTTTCACACTTGCAACCTTATTATATTTCATACTCCAGTGCAACTTATATATGTTTTTTTCTTCTAATTTTTTGGCTGGTGGGACTTATCGTCCGGAAAATACGGTAACATCATTTCTTATCACTATTTGTTGCATCTGAACTCGTCACTCATAGCGATCAAGCAGGGAATGGACGCGGCATAAGGTTTCAGGACTGAATCAAGGCGTCGTGGCACTTTAAAACCACAGATCAATGCGACTTTTTGGACTAATTGGCAGCATCGACCGCTGTTTGGGGCCCTCGGCTTCACCACGCTTCACTACGCGGCCCCTCGATGGCAAACGTCTCCACGCCCCGTCGCCTTAACGGTGAAAGCGCCACACGTGTCCGCACCTTTCCGCACCTTTCCCTCTCTCACGCTCGTAGTTTAGTTCGGAATCCGGTGATTGCTTTCTCGTTAGGGGCCCCGGTCTTCTGCTTTAATCCATCTTGAGCGACGGGGCTAATCCTGGTCGGGACGGGTGGGATTACGCTAACTTCTGTGGACATGTACTTAACCCAATACGCTCGCTGTCCCTGATCTGCCCGAGTCTTTGCACAGAAGAGCTGCGTGTTTGTATTTTTTTACCGACGGAAGCAAAAACAGACATTATGTAACCGCGTGGGGATCGAGCATAACATTATAAGCAGCAGACGTGATATTTAATGCTCTCAGGTTCAAGAATGTGTCAAAATGAGTGTCGTATAAGCGGAAAAGAGCTGGTTTAACCCTGTGACATCATTAAGTAGCTGTAGAAGATACACCTGGTCAAATATAACACCAATTTTATTACTTAAGTACTGAATTATACGGTAGAAAAAGCTTCAGTTGTAGTCATCTGGTTAGAAAAAATAGACGTTTCGACTCTCATCCAAGAGTCATTGTCAATAAAAGAATTTAGCTCGAGAACTCCGATATTTATACTGTTCTGTGGTAAGTCCCGCCCATTGGGCGGAGCCTTCCTGAAGTAGAAAGAGTTGTTTGTTTCAACAGAAACCCCCCTTGTATCTACCGAGCTAGCCTATTCAGAATTTTAATGGGCTATTAGAATCCTCTTTGTCTTTGTGAGACCCTGGCTCAACCACCCTGAGCACCTGATTAGCATCTAAATGTCCTTGTCCTGGTCCTCTACCTTTCCAGGGGTTCAGTATACCATTATAGATACCAGGAAGATAGAATCTTAGCCCTCCATTTCAGTTTAAAGAAGGTCTTTCTTTTTTAACAAAAATAGCTTCCTTGACTCCTCTTTCAAACCATCTTTTCTCCCTGCTTAAAACCTTCACCTCACCGTCTTCAAACGAGTGATTAGAGGCTTCAAGATGGAGATACACGGCACTCTGAGGTCCTGAACTTGTATTTCTTCTGTGCTGATAAAGCCTCTTGTGTAGAGGCTGTTTCATCTCACCTATGTAACGTTCTTTACAGCTTTCTTCACTGCATTGGATCGAATAAACTACATTGCTCTGTTTTTGAGTCGGCAACTTGTCCTTAGGGTGAACCAGTTTTTGTCTTAAAGACAAAAACTGAAAGAGGAGTTAAGGAAGCTATTTTTGTTAAAAAAGAAAGACCTTCTTTAAACAGGAATGGAGGGCTAAGATTCTATCTTCCTGGTATCTATAATGGTATACTGAACCCCTGGAAAGGTAGAGGACCAGGACAAGGACATTTAGATGCTAATCAGGTACTCAGGGTGGTTGAGCCAGGGTCTCACAAAGACAAAGAGGATTCTAATAGCCCATTAAAATTCTGAATAGACTAGCTCGGTAGATACAAGGGGGGAGTTTCTGTTGAAACAAACAACTCTTTCTACTTCAGGAAGGCTCCGCCCAATGGGCGGGTCTTACCACAGAACAGTATTAATATCGGAGTTCTCGATCTAAATTCTTTTATTGACAATGACTCTTGGATGAGAGTCGAAACGTCTATTTTTTCTAACTGAGTCCAGATGACTACAACTGAAGCTTTTTCTACTATGGAACACGCCTGGACGAATGAGGGATTACACCGACACTGAATTATACGCTAAATACGTTGCTTTACAAATCATTTTAAATAGGTTTTGTGAATGATAGCTTCAAAAACAATACATATACGTTTTGAAGACAAGAACAAATCGTATTTTAGTTTGAAACTGTTCAGTCCACCCTGAAAAATAAGAATAAAAGATGTTAAAGATTAGAATCATACATTTGGTTATAATGGTGAATTGGAAAAATGAATTCATGTACTGTAATTTTCGGACTATAAATCACACCAGCCAAAAAATGCATAATAGAGAAGAAAAAAACATATAAGTCGCACTGGAGAATAAGTTGCATTTTTTGGGGGACATTTATTTGTTAAAACCACTATACTATACTGTATTACTCTTTTATGTAGTGAAGTTAAATATATTTGTCTTTCATATTTACTGGAGTCACAATGGAGTACTAAACCAAAATATTACTTAAATAAAGAACAAATAGTAAAACAAAAATATAAAAAAATACAGCAACTTAAGTGCAGTCCACAAGTAAGTACTGAACCAAAGTATTTATACGGGCTGGTTTACTATTTTTTGTCAATACAAGGAAAAAAACACACTTTTTCATGAGGACACCGTCAAATACAAAACATATAAATCCATAAAAATGTCAACAAAACAACACAAGAGCACTGGCATCGTGGTTTAGTCCTTAACAAGTGCTTTAGACGCATGAAAAGGCAGGAGACGATCTCATTTAAATAGAGTTTTGTTCCACTGACTAAGCAAAGTTGTTGTTTTCCTGATTCAGTGTTGATTCCGTGTGACCGTAATATAAAGATAATATAATGTAAATACTGGATCTGATATTCAAACAAACAAACAGACAGTTGTTGATACTGACTTTAACCAGAAAAACATAAAAACAGGTGCAGTTGTGAATATTGTAAAAAAGAATATTACTATAAATACATTACTTTTGCCATGCAGTTGCCCCCAAAAGTAGAATACCCAATACTCAGCATGATATAAATCTATATACATTGATATTTTAGGACAGTTTAGACACAGTATGTATATTTCCCCCCAGGTACTATACAAAATGTATTGACCAATAACATAATTTAACAATCTGTTCGTTGTAAACTGCGATACGGACCTAAAATGACTTTGTTACTGAAACAGGTCCACTGACTTGACCGATAAGCCCCGCCCCTTCACAGCGTTGTTTCACCGTAACAAGCAGCAGATTGTCATTTATGTGTTTTTATTTTTGAGGTAGCTACAGCACATATTAGACCTCTGCATGCATCACTTCCATTTTCAAATAATCACAGGTAAATAAGGGGATGTGGGGGGGGATAGGGGGTGGGTGAAAACAGGTATTTTCAAAACCCTTGAGCGCCAGTCGCAGGACAACGCAGGATCCACTCAAACATGCAAACTACAACTTTGAGTAAGCGAACGATGAGGAAATGCTGTTGTAACAAGCTCAAAATGTCAATAAAGTTGATTTAGTTTTGAAGAATATGTCAATTTTAACGTTTTGGGGCCCGATACATGAAAAATACTGTAATATCTGAAAGGTTAAATGAACAACTGTCCCCTGTTTGTCTGGAGAAAAACACATAGCTAAGAAACACAAGTCTTACTAATCAAACGGGAGTAAAACATGTATTTATGTTGTGACATTTGAACTACCAGTTGCAGTTGCCCGTGCCGTGTATGTACAGTATTCACACACAGCTCAGTTCTTTTGTCCACATTCCAAAGTACCCCGTATTTGATGGACAAACCCACGGTACAATCCAGTGCAGACAAAGCCAACACAGCAGAACGCTCACTCGCTGCAGAGGCCAAAAGAAACAGCCTTTTTTTTTTACCAAATAACACAAGTACAAGCTCGAAATAACGATCATCTGTACGTTTGGTTAGCATTAGCATTGGGTCATGGACTGATGTAGCCTTAAGGAGGGCATTTGGACCATGTGTTTGGGTATTGATTTGCAGCTAATATGATTTCAAATATAAAGTACAGCATTACTTACTTACTATAGGCTTGTAGGGTTTACAACGCCTCCATACAGACCCTTTAAAATATCAAAAAGTAGAATTTGTGTTTATGTGTGTAATGTATCTGAGGATAAATGAAACACTATTGTGGAGTTGACATTTCTGTAAGTGTTTTTTCTTGTAACGCGAGTCTATCCTAATCTCCTATTATTAAATATGACATAATTTTTCATATTTTGTGATATTTCAATGTCGTTTCTTCATTGAACTTACATTACGTTCCACTTTACTTCACTAATCTCGATTCCAGAATTCAGAACGCTTTTATTTGCAAACTTTTAAAGGGTTTATAGACTGAATATTTCTTTTCTATATACTTTTTTGTCCTTTTTTTTTTTTTTCATAGAGTTAATTTTGATTGCATAAACTATATTACCGTAACTATGTTTTATGTTTTTTCAGACACACAACTTAATTAAGCCTGTTTATGACATATTTACTCTCCTTGAGTTCATACGGTTGACAATCCCACAAAAAAGCAGGATAATTTCAATAATTTAAAGCATAAACCCATTTCTTCAAACCCATTTCTTCAACCTGGAGAGTCATTGCAAACTGGTGCGTATAAACATGCTTTAAATAGTGTTTGTACATGTCTAAGTATTTTCATTTTGAGCATGTCGATGTGTTTGCAAAAAAAAAACATTAAAATGTATACAATTCAACCGAGAAAAGATTTCAAATTCAAATTACCATATTTTTCACCTAAAAATGCATAATGGAGAAGAAAAAAAAAACATATATAAGTCACATTTTTGGGGAAGATGTATCACTAAATCACTAAATCCACTGAATTCTTCTTCCTCTGTGTCACTTCTAAACAACTCCACAAACTCCGGAGGTAGAGGAAGTGCAGATTCTTCTTCTGCGTCGCTTAGAGCCTAGAGCGCCCTCTTGTGGTTGCCAGTGTTAAAATAATGAATAATGTCACATTATAAGTCGCACCTCGGCCAAAACTATGAAAAAAGGTGCCACTTATCATCACTCTTGGGGAATAAAGAAAGTCTTAAAGGCTCAACACCCAGAGCAGAAATGGACCAAACAGTCTCTCTTTACAAAGTCATCAGAGACTGCGTGGTCTGGTGAAATGAGAAGAGGAAATAATAAATAGTTTAAAAATGCAGAGCCGACCTTTGAAGTCCCCGCCTCAGTTAAACCTGTTAATATTTAAAGCAGGACATTCCTTATTAAAGCATTAGCACGACCCGAGAGAGATGAAACGTTTGCTTTTCAACTTTTGGGTCGTTTCCTTTGCTTATTTTCTTCCGACGGAGACTTTTCCGTTACTTTTCTTCATACGCCGTACATTTTTCCACATTTCACCGCAGCAACGTCATCCTCATTGTAGCTGCAGTTAGTCAAGAAATGCACATTGAAATACATATAAACTTAATTATCGCCACAGTCATACATGAAAACAACAACATTTTATACGGTTCAGTGTATTTTAGCTTTACGGAGTGCCATGATTTAATAAACACTGGCTAAAAATGATGAATATTATCATGAGACAGTTTCAGACCTTAGACCACAATTAAATATCCTACATCATTCAAAACCTTTTCCGCAGTGTCTCATTTTTGTACCGTATTTTCTGGACTATAAGTCGCACCAGCCAAAAAAATGCACAATTGAGAAGAAAAAAAAAACATATATAAGTCACACTGGAGTTTAAGTCACATTTTTGGGGAAATGTATTTGATAAAATCCAAGACCAAGAACAGACATTTCATCTTGAAATGCGATTTAAAATAATAACAGATGAGAGAACATAGTGAATAGGTGTACGTATGCTAACGCTAACACCTTCAGCTACATGAGGCACAGACAGAACTGTGGTAAGTGTCTGGTATGTTAACGTAACATATTAACAGTTATTCAGATAACTATAGCATAAAGAACATGCTAACAAGTTTACCAAAGCATCAGTTTTACCCCAAATCACTAAATCCATTGAATTCTTCTTCCTCTGTGTCACTTCTAAACAACTCCACAAACTCCAGAGGAAGTGCAGATTCTTCTTCTGCGTCGCTTAGAGCCTAGAGCGCCCTCTTGTGGTTGTCAGTGTGAAAATAACGAATAATATCACATAAGTTGCTAAGGAATGTAGAAAAAGGTGCAACTTATAATCCCGAAAATATGGTAGTTATGTCTGTAGCTTTCACAATCACAAACCTTTCCACACATGTTTAAACACACAATTATATGCAGATTTTACAACTTTTAAACTACAAAATAACACATACAAGAATGGCGTATTACAGCAGGACTTTGACATTGGAAAACAATTGCACGTTTTGTTTTTAGTGTTGTGTGGTGCATTGATAACTCGA
Organism: Eucyclogobius newberryi; assembly: GCF_026437365.1. NCBI lineage: Eukaryota > Metazoa > Chordata > Actinopteri > Gobiiformes > Gobiidae > Eucyclogobius > Eucyclogobius newberryi. The sequence continues at coordinate 26,108,288 of NW_027315834.1, forward strand.
TAACCCACAGTAAAGTATTAAACATATCTATCTCGCATTCGTTCGATTACCTTTTTTTATTGCTCAAGAACATACGTTCTTACTGAGGATCTAAACGTGTAATTATGCCCTGTGGTGTTGTCTCTATGGTGATGGATAAGTTCAATGCCATGCTGTGGAATATTCTAGGCACAGGAATAACGTCTTCTTACAGAAAAGCAGGAGGCGGAGGATTTGCATAGTAAATTTTTAAAGTGGAATGATAAAACTAATTATTATTTAACTTCCCTGAATTATTGGATTGGATTGGGGACTATATTACATTGAAGAAGAAAACACGTATTTATTTTTTTTGGAGATACAGATATATTTTTTTAAACGTTTGATGACTTCAGACAATAACTGAAAACAGACTGAACTGAAGTCTCAGTGTCTTTTTGTACAATAGGATTCAATATAGTAAAATTAGATAAAAATAAAGATAAATAATACATGTGATATTGAGATTATTGAAGCACTGCAAATCATCTTCGACATTTAAATTCCACTTTATATCTGGGACATACAACTCCTGGAATGGAAACAGTCGTTGGATACATTTGGAACACACTTTTGGTTAAAGGAGAAAAAAAAAGCTATCACGAAAAGGACTAAAAGAAATGGACTAAAATTAGAATAAAAAAAAACATGTGACATTGCGATTAATGAAGCAATGAAAACCATCTTCAACATTTACATTCCTGTTTGTTTCTGGGACATAAATCTCCTGCAATGGAGACAATCGATGGATACATTTGGAACACACTTTTGGCCAAAGGAGTAAAAAGAAAGAAATGGATGTCACAGAATAACCCGACCTTCAAGCATTGGGCTCAGAAACATCGGACGTTTTGAAAATTAATAAATTACCTCTGTAAATTTGGAAAATGGACATATTTACAACACATCTGGATACTTTATTGTTCCCCCTCTCTGTTGTGTTTATTGTTGAATGTTTTTGTCTTGTGTAACTCAAAATGACCATTATTCATATTCAAAATAGGCTGATTGTAATGTTGATGTTGTAATCAGTGACGTAGAACATGTTTGCATTAGACCCATTTATGTCACGACACTTAAATGTTACGTAGAATGGAACAGGTTTTTATGCAGCAACACATTCCGGATAGTTGTTTTGTCATGTGATTCGTCAGAGGATTGAGTTAACCACTTTACAAACAGGTAATTGGTTCCATTTTAGAGGAGATTATGATGCATTTTGAGACTCAAATAAAAAGGAAACGCTCAGAACTCAAACATTTGTACCCTCGGAAATGAAAATGAGCGAACAAAATGAATGCTAGCTCGTTAATACTAGCTCGTGAATGCTAGCTCGTGAATACTAGCTCCTGAATGCAAGCTCGTGGATGCTAGCTCGTGAATGCTAGCAGGTGAATTCTAGCTTGTGAATACTCGCTCATGAATGCTAGCAGGTGAATGCTAGCTCGTGAATGCTAGCAGGTGAATGCTAGCTTGTGAATACTAGCTCGTGAATGCTAGCAGGTGAATGCTAGCTCCTGAATGCAAGCTCTTGAATGCTTGCTCGTGGATGCTAGCTGGTGAATGCTAACTCGGCACAGGCTTTCCCTTGAAGTCCGTTGGCGGTGTTTTAGACACCAACAAACAGAGGATCCAGACAGACGGACATTGAAATGACACGTGATAATCGTCTTCATAACAAGCCAAAACCCCGTCCGCTGATCACAAAAGCACAAAACGATTCTGTGGTAAACAAAGAGGAAGAGTGGACCACAGAGCTGTAATTATGCAATTACACCGAGACAATGATTGTGTTTTTCTTTTGTTTCAATACGATTTTTTGGGGGAGATTTTTCCATTCCTCTTTGTCACATTTACTCCATCAAACATTAAAAAAAAAGAGAGCGAGAGGAGAAATTAAAAAACAAAGATGAAGAGGCAAAGAGAGAACAAGCAAAATAGAGAGGGGAAACAAAGAGAGAGAGATGAGGGGGCAGAAAAAAAATTACATAATAACATAAATAAGAAGAATTAGCAAAAGAGAGTGGAAAATAGAGAAACTAATAGAGGGAGAAAGCAAGAGAGACAACAAAAGATGGAAGAAGGAACAGAGAGGTGAGGGGACAGAGAGAGAGAATCTGATTAAAAAAGGCAAGAAACTAAGCAAGAGAGAGAATAAAAAGACAAAGAAATCGAGAAAGCAAAGAAGAGACAGGGAAAAAGAATAAAGAGATACATTTAGTAAAGAAGAGAGGGATGAACGAGAGGGACATAGAGAATGAGAGGATGATTCTAAAGAGAGAAAATAAGCAAAAGAGGGAGAGGAAAATGGAGAGAAAATGGGAAAGAGGAGGACTGAGGAAAAAGAGGAATGGAATAGAGATCAAATTAGCAAAGGAGAGAGAGAGAGAGAGAGAGATGAGGGGAAAGAGAGAATGAGATAGAAAGTGAGAGAATGAGAAAAAAGACAGAATGGGAAAAAATGAGAGAATTCCAAAAAGAGACAGAGACAAGGGTGAGAAAAAAGGAGAAAGAGTGAGAAAAAAGTGTAAGTGATAAAATGAGAGAGCGAGAGAAAGTGAGAATGAGAAAAAGAGATAGAGATAAAGAACTAGAAAAAGGGAGAGAAAGCATGTGAAAAAGAGAGACGGATGGAGATAAAGAGAAGATAAAGATACAAAAGAGAGAAGATGAGAAAAAAGAAAGTGGCAAAGAAGAGAGGATGAGCAAGAGACAAAGAGCGATGGAAAAGGAGAGTGCACATGAGGCAACTAGTGAGGGAGAAAAAGTGAAAGAGAATGAGAAAGAGAGGAAAAAAGAGAATGAGAAAGAGAGGGAAAAATAGAGAGAGAAAGAGAGGAGAAAAGGAGAATGAGCAAAAAAAAAGAGAGAGAAAGTGAAATGGAGAAAGACAAAGAGAAAAAAGGAAGAGAAGAACAGGTCAAATACAATTGTGAAAAAAAAAAAAAAATCTGATTCAGATTATGCATAATAAACTAAAATTTTAATAAAATGGGTAAAAAAGAAAGAAAAAAAGAAGAAAAAGAAAAAATGACTGATGATTTTTTGATGTGAACATATTGCATATTATTTTACAGTAGATTTCACTCACACGAGAAAGCATAAACCCATGAAAGTGGTCTCTTTGGCGCTTCGGGTTTCAAATGATCAATGCCCAAAATAAAAGCGTAATTGCCTAAGATGGACTCTTTAGATTTAGATACGACTCATCAAAAACACACTGACTGGATGCAATTACATTCAGCGGCCTCTTGTATTATGGTCATTACTAAAGCATCAGTTTAGCTGTGGACAAACGCACCGTGTCGTTTATTACAGTACATTACAGAACAAAGGCATGAATATTGGTGAAATAGAAAGCATAAAGAGAACAGGTGCGCTCTTGTTTAACAGAGATACTTCACTGGATATTAAGAACTTGATTGTGTAGATGCACAAAATAACACTATATTTAACCTATTTAACCTGGAATTAGGTATTTCAATATTACCCCAGCATTCTTCTTTGACATAAAAAAGCAGCATTTTGACCAAAGATTCTTACTTATGTTCATGGCAGTTTACATCATTTCACTGCACCTTTGGGTGTCAGTCATTCGTTTGGAAAGCCTGGCCGTGCTTTCCTTTCTATTATCAATTTTTTCATTGCCTCGAGATGCAGCCTGGATTTTCCTCACCACATCAATTGACATTTTTCTCATTTGGTATTCCGTGAATATTGTGACCTTAAAATGGGAGAACTGGACAAGCCTATGTCATTTCTGTCCGCAGGACACACAGAAAGGTATTCATTAAAGCAGAGTGCTGTGCAATTACTCCACAGTATCTGCATATCTCAAGTGTGCGGCGGCGGCGGCAGCGGCAGCGCTCAACAAGAATGTAATGAAAACTACAGAAGAATTGAACATACCGTTGTATTAGAGAACTGCATTGGGTATTATTCAGATCATTTGTCGGTAAAATGTGCATAGCGAAATGTGTCAGGTAAAAAATCTATAGTTGAATTAAAAAAAAAAACATTCAGTTCAACAAGTTTGTTGAGTCCCAGGCCTAAAATGATTTGCTAATGTAATGTAATTGAAGACATGCAATAGGCCTGCGATAGTGCAGTGGTCTGATGACAGAAGCCATCCATTTGGTTGTCATTAAAGGCTATAATAATAAGTATTATTTCAGTGTGAATTGAATAGAATTTAATCATTTTGAACTGATTTTAACGTTTGATGTTCTAATTGATAGTGGAGTCCTGGGGATTCAGTGAGACAAAGATGTAAAACAAAACCTTTCAAACACATTTCATAATTGGACGTCCAAAAAGCTATGGTTGACACAAATTGCACCTGTCAGAGAGAAGTCATTAGTGTTTTGCATTTTACTTTTCTGAGTGACGTTCTAGAGCAACAGTTTGTCAGAGTCGACAGGTCACGGGCACATCATCTCCCACTAAAGAGACCAATTGTAATATTTTTTTTTTGCAAAATTGAAACTTTTTTATTTTCAAAAAGCAACAGATTACACAGTTAACTTTCAGCAAATGCAGTCCTAACTGAAACTGTTACTCACATTCGGGACTTCAAAAATGAAAGACACATACATACTTACACACAATCTATCTATAATATACAAAAAAGAATAGATAATAAATATTAAAATGGCCACAAGAGAGAAAAAAGTAAGTCATTTGAAAACAATCAGAGCAAATGTTAGGGAAAGTATAACAAGACAGTGTGCCTTAAATGTCTTTTTTTGACTTTTACATTTTTTACAAATTGTGCAAGTTTTTTGTACTAAGGCTCTGGTCTTGAAGTGACAGTCGAATGATCCAAATACACCCGTACGTATAAAGAAATGCTTGCGGTGACACCCATTCATACGTGCCACCCGTTGCGGCGTGGCATACAGTGGGGGTGGAGCCAAACCAACGCAGACTTAACATGGGCTGCTGAGCGTTCACAGGAGTGGAACCAGCTCGTCAAATCAACATGCATTTCAAATTGATGGAAAGTAAAACAGAAATCACTTAGAAAAAAAAAAAAAAAAAACTTGAATAAATAACAAATATGACAGTATCAGAACCGTTAAGGCAAGAACACCCGGAGTGGCATCAGCAATACTGTGACGAGATGAGAGCGTGTTGTGGGAGATGAGCGAACATTTAACGACTTCTTCAATGTCTTTTTTAAGCACGAGGTTGATCTTCGAAAAGCAACTTTCCAAAAAAAAAAAAAAAAATCCAAACATCACTTCAACTTGTTTCCTCTTTTTTTTCGTAATCAAATATGATGATTAAAAATAACAATGCCGGACACTGAAGACGTATGGGTCGTAAAACTACAGGAAATCATCTCTTAAGTTCTTAAGTTGCAACTTCAAAAAGTACACATTGTAAATCCCCCATCGGTGAGCCCCCTCCCAGGAAATGAAAAAGATATCACTTACATTAAAACCATTTTATCCTCTCGAGATGGTGTATTCCAACAGTCACCGAGTTTTGCTTTACTTACAGCGATTGTGTAGTCTGTTGCAAATTAAAGCATTCAATGTTAGTTTGGAAAAAGAGAAAAAGTTGTCCTTGCAATTCAATTGCCAACTGTAGACCAAAAAAGCATCTTTACATCTTCTTTTAGTGCAACTCTTAAAATGTAAAACATTTCCAGTGATTCCTTGAGCGGTGTCATTTCTTTGTTTCTGTATTTTTTTTTCTTTTCTTATTTTATTCAAGTCACACCTCACAAATTTAGCATCTTCAAAATATCCAAAGCAAGACGTTATCATTGCTTGTCAATTTTTAGTATTTTTTATATTTTATTCTCTGCATTTGCATGGCCTTTCCACAGAGTATGGAACAAAAACAGGAGAAGCTCCTCACTTCCTGTATCTAATTCTATTCCCCTCAGCCTCCATGTTGGATACCATTATATTCAATCACTCAAGCAGGGCCTGACAGTCCAGCTTCTAGCTCCAAGCCCGGGTCAGAGCAGGAGACACAGAGGAAGAGAAAAGAGCGCTGTACAGATCAATCTGGGAACACAGAGACCCAGAGAGAGCCTTCATATAACGCAGTAAGGTTCCCTTGGTAACCTGGATTTTCTGCAGTAGAGGAGAGTGGTGCTGAAGCAGCGCCGCAGCTCCCTGTTGGAGAAGATGCAGATGAAGGGGTTGACCCCAGCCTGGGCAAAGCTCATCCACACGGCTGCGGTCAGGTAGCCCCCAGGGACCACTGGGCCCCTGGCAAACACCCTCCAGTAACAGGCCACCAGATAGGGCCCCCACAGAGCCAGGAAGAAAAAGGTCATGATGTAGAACATCCTACTAATCCTCTTCTCCGTTTTGAACTCGTCCAGCACCAGCAGGCGGCGTCGGCCTGCTGCGTTGCTGTTCTGCCGAATGCCCAGCAGAGTGGGCGGGGTGGGCCCACGACCAAACCCCGCTAACCAGTTAGCTGCGGCCTGACCGCTAGCTCCAGGCCCGTGAAAGGTCCAGTTCTGGCTGACAGCAGGCACAAACTGGACCGGTTTCATTTTCCGGCGATCGTGAACAAAGAAAATGAGCTTGAGGTAAACCAGCTGTGTGGCCAGGAGGATGAGCGCCAGCAGCAGCATAAAGCCCAGCGAGTCGTTGGCCCTGAAGGAGCGGTGCTGGAACGTGCACTGGTCCTCCTCACGGATAAACGAGTACGTCCCTACGTCCAGCACCGGGGGGAACGCCATCGCCACCGACAATGTCCACACCATACAGATGACCGCCAAGCACGTCCAGAACGTCAACCGCTTGGTGTAGAAGCGGTGGTGCGCAATGGCCAGGTACCGCGTAACGCTCACGCAGAACAACATGAACGCCGTGTGGAAACAGGACAGCACCCCAAGGAAGGCGATGACTTTGCAGGTCAGCGTGCCGTACGTCCAGGCCGACCCATTCTTGACCGAGGTGAAAACAAAGGGGAAGCAAATAGCGGAGCGCAGGATGTCCGACGCGCACAGGTCCAGCAGGAAATAGTACGGCGCTCGGTGCAAGCTCTTGTCTTTGACCAACAGGATGGAGATCAGGAGGTTTCCGACCACGCCGACGCCAATGATGAAACCCAGGGAGGTCAATTTAAGGAACGTGGCAAGAGGAGAGACATTCTGCAAGATGGTGTGGTCCCCTGCATGGCTATAGTTCGCCATAGATGGAGGAGGGATCATAAAGATAGCGGGGATAGCTTCAGCCGAGTATCATGATCTAGAGGCAGCGAGGGGAGGCGTTACATCCATTTGGCGGTGTGCTTTGAAGAGGTTTCCAGGCATAGAGGCGACCTCAGCTCTAAGGCATCCTTTGTTCCTTTGTCTCATCACACCTTGAAAAACATCCCTGAAAAATATCACCCACCAATCAACATTCAGTGCCATAACATAACTGCACATCTACATCAAATGCTGTAACAAGCGGATAAACAAGCGGTTTATTTCTGTCTGTGTGTCATGTATTTATAATTCATATCCTAACTAAATTAACTTACTACACATCAAAATCATAGGGCTATTGATGACATATATGCAATGTGTGAAAGGGAAAACAATTTTCTTTCATGAGGGCTTCGGAATTCCCAGAACAAAGCAGCATGAAAGAAAAAAAAGGCACATAAAAACGGCGAAAATGCGTAATATGCTTGATTTTTTTGGGTCAATTTTCTTTTATTCCCCCCCTCCGCTCATCCACTTCGATAGCCCATATGTCATGGTTTTGAAACGCGGTCCGTGCCATGGCTTTGAATCACACCCTGCAGAACACAGGAGAGGGGAAGGCAGCTCTAAAGCGGTGGATGCCTCACACAAACTCGCCCCCTCTCGTCGTTTATTAAGCAATGTGCATAACATCTCCCGAGCGCCCCGAATGCGTAATAACGCGCCGGTGTTTGTCTGTTTTGCGCCTGATTAAAGGTTAACTGGATTATCAGATGTCGATCTCATCAGGGCGTTAAGCGACCCCTTGTTATATACCTCCATTTTACACCGCATTTCTGACCGCGGAGGGGGAGAAAAAACACACGGGACAAAACCGCATACGACCCAAACGCGTTCCGGCCGCTTGTGCGCGCGCGGTTCCCCCCCTTTATCCGCCCGTCGAGACGCGCGCTCACACGGATCTACTGCATTGTCGGTGTGCACACTGTCTAACATCTACTTACGTGTCAATAGATTATGCATCCTCCGAGTGCCAGTCGTGTCGTTTACGCCCGCTTTTTGTGTTTCTGTTTTTTTTTTTTTTTAAATCCGACACGGACCATCCGCAAAAACAGACCCCTCCGCCGCCGTCGTTGTATCCAAAAGCCCCGTCAGACTGTAACGTATCCTCGCGTCCATTAGACTAAAGTCATTCCCAAGTCTCCGCGCTGTGTGAATCGCCCAGACAAGACAAGGCCAAAAAAAAGAGGAGAAGGAAAAAAAGAAAAAAGGGCTCAAACCAAGACGCTCATCTCGATGCTCAAACCGGTGAAAAATCCCTACCTGTTGATAATCCCCGGTCCTTTGTCTCCGCGCGGTTATTTACATTGCACCCGTCGGTATTTGATGTTTTTTTTTTCCTGAAAAGCCCGATTTGTTGCCTGCCTACCCTGCCTGCCTCCGTGTTTTTTCCTCCTTTCCTCCACAGTGAATATCCTACAGTAAACGGAGCTCAGTGCGCATGCGCCCTGCATCCCTATTTGTGATCCAAGACGCGTCTCGTGTCTTTTTGCAGCAGCGGCGGCGGCGGCGGCGGCAGTGGCGGCGGCAGTGGCGCCTCTCTCACGGTAACATGTGCTCCCCGGGCCGCGTCACGGCTCTTCCCCGGTTCTTCCACACGGATCGCATCACCGCGGCAGTGTGGTCTCCTCCCGTCCGCCGCGGGACACCGGCCCCTGTAACGTTTCAGTTCGTTTCATCACTGCGTTTTATCGTCAACAGACTCTAGAATCTATAGATGGTTGAAAACAATGCAGCAACAAGGTTTGTGAGTGAGACAAAGGAATGACATGTTTTTGTTCTAATGTTGCCAAGGCTATTTCTATTTATTTATTTATTTTTTCTATATATTTTACTTAAGTTATGTATTTTATTTCTTTACTTGGAGTGGGTAGTTAATATTTACATTTGTAAGAGTAACTTTTTCATTAAATTGTGCTTTTTTTTGCAGTTTTCAGACATGTTTTACTCCTCGATCAATATATTTCACAGTGTTACATTATACTTAGCTACTTAAAAGCTTTGGTTCCTCTTATCATATATCGTATAGGTTGTGACAAAAGCTTTCTGATGGCAATATTAAATGATTTGAACATTTCTGTATCTGGCATCGCTTCTTCAGATATGATTGCAGTTTTTCTCATTTTGTGCTCCACCTTCTGAAATGACCACATTATTCAATGTTTTATACTTCACATTACCACAACACAACAGTATGTAACTCTCTGGTGGTGGCAAGTCACCTGCATTATGGAAATATGAAGTATTAAGCAGGTGGAGCCTTATCAGGGCCGAGTAGGCAAAACAACCATAAAAAAATATGCTTTTATTTTACTGACCATTTGTTTTTGCCTTAAAGTATAGGCTTATGGGCCTTTAACTGCAAATTATACAGCCCATGTTGTGCCCAGAATAGGATACTCATTCCCTTTTGAGTATAGTAGTTTCTCCAAATAGACTTCTTGATTACACTTGAACGGTTTCCTTTGTACGTCTGGTATTTTGAAGTACCGTGACTTTATTCTTATTTGAGTACTTCTATTGACTACTCATAAATAGCCTTTCGTTGTCATCATCCACATGCATTAAAAGCCTGTACTTTACATCCCCAACACACTGTATTTTCCGAGCTAACTGATGTAAATCCCGCTGTCCTCGTACATGCCTGACTGCGAACAGGGGCCACACAGATACAGGTTCCCTGTACCATGCATAATTAATGAGCACTTTCCCTTTGTCCCGTGGTGTACCGTCGGCCTATGACAAATTCATAAGGGTGGATTTCCCAAACATTACAATGGGTGTAACAAGCAAAACAATTGAATTAGCCAAAAGTTGTGTACATCCAGCAGACGTAAACTGCAGCAGAGACGGTGCTGCTGAACTACGCATGAAATAGAAATGAGAAGGATATACAACATGATGTTATGCTATCGTTTCCACCGGTTTCTATATTTTATGAGGGGAAAAGCGTGCTGTGGTTGGCTCACGTTGGTATCTAGAGTAGCATGTTGTATTCAATCAGAACATTGCCTGTTTCACGTTTACACGGCCTAAGCCATAACTAGCATATGCTTTAGATAACACTGGGATGTAAACAAAAGCAGCATATAAACAGTGCATGGGCCTATTGTACGTCAAGTGTGGGAGGATTAAGTACACAATTTTGTTACTTAAGTACAACTACAGATGCAGCGTCAAAAGTATCACATTCACGATATGTTTATATATATATTAAAAAGCCAAATGCTGTGATCTTGATGAAGAAATGTGTTTATTTCTGTAATCAGAAGCATAGAATCGATTTCTTTAATATTCTTTATCATTTATATATATGATCAATGCCAGGACTTTGCAGGAGCCTAATACCTCCAGGCAAGATGTCCATTTGCTAAATTTAATCAACATTGTTTAATCTACTTCTCTATTTCATTGTCACCCATCGAGAAGACCGCTGTTGTCATTTTGGGAGATACAAAAACGAATGGAATTGAAATAAAAATAAGGTTAAGAGGGAAAGTAATTGAGAAAATCAAGACTGAACCACAGCTGTAACTATTTATAAAACATGTACTCTTCTTTTATTGGTTGTGCACATATGGAATTATAAAACAACAAACGTACACAACATATAGAACTTTCTGCTTCTATAATGAACCATTTCAGACAGAAGGTTCTACAACAAAGGGTTCCATCAGAAGAAGCTTTTCAAAGGGTTCTATTTTGGAACCCCTCCTTACAAAAAGGTGCATCCACAGAGACAGGACATAGAACCATAAAAGGGTTTATATAGAAGTGTCAGATCTAAGAGTGTTGAATATATTGTTGTTTTTTCTCAGTGATATTAAAAAACAAAAAACACATACTGGTGCTTTAAGTAATGTAGAGATCACCATGGAAACAAGTACTTTTAGAATTGTGTAGCCTACATACAGTTATTCCAGGTTGTAGTAGTAGTATTTCATCTGGAGCGGTGGTAACAAAGACATGTTTGATTTTGTACATTTTCAACCCTTCATTCAGTTATGAGGAATATTCAGGCCAAAAAACCCAGAGCTATAACATATTGAGATGACAACTGCCATTGCCTGTTATGACATCCATTTTATTATTGCTGCACTTTTTTTTGGCTTAATGTATAGTTTTACATCAGGGTAAATAATGCACTTTATAAAGAACGAAGGCTTTGACAACACAACAATGCATGAAACAGACAGGGCAGTCAGAAAGCGGAAGTTCTCATTTCCGGGAGATCCAAAAAACGTGTCCAGCGCGTGTCGTGTCGCGTCCTAAAAGGCACAGCTGAGGTGCGTCTGTCTGACAATGAGCTCTCTGGAAGACGCGCGGTGGGACAGACGGCTACAACAGTCCCAAAAGTCCCCTTCTTCTTCTCCTCTTCATCATCATCATCGTCACAGCCGCTCGTTCCTCTTCCGCGCGTACCAGCCCAGACACGCGCACAAACCCACCCCGGTGAGCACGGAGCCGAGCAGGAGCGCGATGGCGTCCCCCGCGTCGTACGCCTCCACCGCGGGGACAAAACACGCGAGGAGAAGCCACGGGGACAGCGCCCAGCAGCCGGGGAGCTCGAGTTCGGGTGCCATGTTGGAGTTTTTCCGCTGTTGCCGTGCGCGTTTAGGGAAGAAGAAGAAGAAGAAGCGTCGGCTGCGTCGAGTCACGTGACAATAACAGAGCGCTGCACTTCCGCGTTCGCTCAGCCAATAGCGCGCCGCTCTGGTTTCTACGCAATAGGGTCGTACACAAGCGCATGAATGTAGAATATTAATAACTGTAATTTCCCCACAGTGCTGATTAATTTTCTCTTATCTTATCTAATCTTAGTTTATCGTAACTTATCTTATCTTGGCTTACAAGATACAGATTGTTCTGGATTTAAAATGATAAATAAACATGATAATAATGATCATATAGGCTGTTAACATCAGACGGCTCTCACACAAGTACATAGTAAAGGCGGGCAGGGTCCCCACGTCTTGTTGATTTTAATCTTACAGGTGATATTGACAAAAATGTATATCTTGATATATTAAGCATTGACCATATTCAAATTATATTTTAACAATCCTTCAGAAATGAACTAAAATGTGCCTGGAAAGTCTAGCAATACAACAAGTTGCAATATTATCTGTTATACTTCCACCTCCTTTTTTAATGTTGCTTAATTATTAGGTTGCATCATAAATACAAGCTGGAGACGGCTGGTGTGGAGTATGACCTGGCAGAGTGGATCCTGGACTACCTCACAGACCGACCCCAGTTTGTGAGAGCTCTGGACTGTGTGTCTGACACTCGGACCTGCAGTGTGGGGGCGCCCCAGGGCACTGTCCTCGCGCCCTTTCTCTTCACCCTTTACACTGCAGACTTCAGACACGACACGGACAGCTGTGTCCTACAGAAGTTCTCTGACGACTCTGCCATCATCGGACTCATCACGGACGACGATGATGCGGAGTACAGAGGACTGGCGCAGGACTTTGTGGACTGGTGTCAGCAGAACCACCTCCTCATCAACATCATCAAGGAGATGGTGGTGGACTTCCACAGATGCCACCCCACTGCCCCCTCACCAGTGAACATCCAGGGACAGGACATTGAGAGAGTGGACTCATACAAGTACCTGGGTGTTCATCTGAACCACAAACTGGACTGGACTCATAACACAGACGCACTGTACAGGAAGAGCCAGAGTCGGCTCTACCTCCTGAGGAGACTCAGGTCTTTTGGAGTGACAGGGCCACTCCTGAAGACCTTCTACGACTCTGTGGTGGCATCAGCCCTCCTGTACGGTGTGGCCTGCTGGAGCAGCAGCATCACAGAGAGGGAGAGGAGGAAGCTGGACAGAGTCATCAAGAAGTCCAGCTCCGTCCTGGGCTGTGCTCTGGACTCGGTGCAGGAGGTGGGGGACAGGAGGGTCCTGGCTAGATTCACATCTATGCTGGACCATGAGTGTCGCCCCCTCCAGGACACTCTGTCCGCTCTGGAGAGCAGCTTCAGTGAGAGACTGATCCACCCTCGCTGTGTGAAGGAAAGCTTTCACAGGTCTTTCCTTCCTGCTGCTGTCAGACTTTATAACAAACACTGTTAGTCCTGAACACTCGCAATACTGACCTAACCATGTGCAATACCTGTAAATAAGAGTGTTCTATTTTGTTTTTATTCTGTTTACTTACCTGTTATTACCTGTATTACCTAGTCTTGTGCTAGCTATTTTTACTTTATTTTATTTTATTCTATTATCATTATTTCATTATTATTATCTAATTTTTATCTTTATCTTTTTATTTATCTATTTTATTTTAAGAGTTTTTTGTTTTGTTCATAAGAGTTCTATTAAGAGTGTGTTTTTTGAAACTTTTTATAATCTGTCCTTGTAACAACGAAATTTCCCCTTGTGTGGATATTAAAGGATTATATTATCTTATCTTATCTTAAATAAACAGTGTTCTATTAACACAGTTTACCCACATCAGAAGTGAACATATGTGGAAGATTCTGTGGGAAATGTAATATGTTGTGTTATGATTACCACTGTTGTATCTGCTCAGATTTGACTTGTTTGTATTGTTCATATTGTTTGCTTGTTTATGTCACGCAGCCTTTCCGATCCCAATGACCTGAAAAAGATCCTGGCTAAACAGTTGAACAACTGTAAAATAATTTAGGCCTATGTGTAGTATTTTTTATTTTTTTTGTCAAATGGCCAGCAGGTACACAGCCAAGTGCTTTTTCAAATATTTTAATAAATTCACAAATAATTCAACTTGTGTGTAGAATTTTGATGCCAATAATTAATTGCATTTATTTAGAAATAATTTAAATTAATTATTTTAGAATAAATAATGAATTTAATTGGAATGTAGAAAAAGTGAAGCGCTGTGAATACTTCCCGGATGCACTGTAAGAGTAAAAGTATTTACATGAGTACCGAGTAACACAAAAATCATATCTGAAGGAAAGGTGTAAACGTTCAAAGCATTTGATATTGTTAACTTTACTGAGTACCACCTACCTCTGCTCTTCACATGTGGTTATATTTAGCTTGTTCATGGTGACATTCTGCATAAAGGTTTTGAGCCCCGGCTTTTAGCGAATAATAAATATTGTAAAGTCGTCTTTGTCAAGCAATTGTGTAATTATTGTGCAATAGTCATGATCAGGGAAATGTGTGAATATATCGTGAGGGTAATATATTGTTCTGTCCCTGTATCTGTACTTTTACTTAAGTACCAGACGTCTCCCACCACTGCTTACTGAAGGCCAAAAACATCCACATTGTCCCATATCCATCCGCGTCCATTCTCTTGAAAACATCCGGACGCTAATGGGCTTTTGATAATAAATTGTCTGGTTTGCGACACGGTGGGGTGCAGGTGGGGTCCGTGTCTCTGCAGGCTCTCCGGGGGCACTTTGCCTGTAATTTAATTAGCGTACACCAGCCAAAGTAAAATATTGACCTTGTAAGGCTGCCATAGTTCTGTAGCTGCTGGAAGTGAGGAGATGAATGGTGTTCCTCTTCATATACTGGCACGCGCTCACTGCCTGGCCGTTTAGCAATTTGTCTCTCACGCAACTTTTAGCTTCTGTCTGAATTCCATGGCAACGCTATAACGTGCCAACACCGGATATTTGTTCCCTGTTATGGATATTCTTAATTACCCTCCCTCTCTGCTGTTTCATGCAGCTACAGACAACAATCTAGGTCAGGACCAGGACTAAAGCAAGGCCAATTATCTGCTTTGAGCCAAATGATTGACTAAGGAATAATTGGACTTCAAAATAAAAACAAACAAGGCCGGTTAAATGTCTAACTTATATTGTGTATCATATCTGATTTTTCTATGACACATTTAAAGACATACATACAGTTCTAAATCCTTTATTACCCTTATTATTACCACCTAAAATATCAAAGGACCCTAAAAGCGGAATACATTTTCTTCTAAATCAAACAGAACGAGATCATAATATGAGAAGCCGCGCAAACCATGATTATTGTAGATTAAAGTTGACATTTATTTCTGTTTTGGTCCTATTTTTAGCGTAGTTTAGTCCGGATGTAGATTTCCCTTGTTTCTGTCCAGTCCTGGTTTAGTCTGGTTAAGTGGCTTAGTCTCCGTCTTAATGAGGTCTGAATTAGGTCTAAAATCACACCTAATCCAAAATGAAATCTTGGTTTAAAACAGGATTTAATCTGTGCTAGTGATGCGCAATACCAGTGATTTATTTTAAAATTTAGGTTTGCCCTAAATTGCCCTTGCAATCATCATTTTCTCCATCCCAGCGTAAAACTAATGTCAAAAACACCTCTGTCAGTATGAGAAAAAAAAAGAAATGAGGAGCACTGCATGGGTACTTGAAAGTCCAGAAAATGTCAAATTAAAACAGGTGCTCAATTGGAGAGAAGGGGTGATTCTTTGCAAGAAAAAGAAAAAAACTGTTGTCTGTGCCGGTATAAATTGTGGCGAAAAAACATATAAATCAGACAAAAAATACAGACAAAAAACCAAGGCACTCTGTTTTGCAAAAATAATTAAAAACCCTTTATTGCAACATAGCTTTAAGTTTAAAATATGCACCAACGCATTTCAGCCCTAACCCTTCCTCAGGGTGCAATCAGGATGAAGACTCGACTTATATATTTTTCGCCACAATTCAAATCCGCACACACAACAGTTTTTTTCTTTTTCTTGCATACCTCTGTCAGTATTGGCATATTGTAATTTGGTATTGATCTGCCCATCACTCATAGTGTCTCATTGCATTCGGTTCATATTCAATTCAATACAATTTATTTTTGCAGAGCCTAAAATCATTGGCCTCACAGGGCTTCAGAAAAATGTGATTGTTGATTCAACCAACAGACGGTTTGAACGAACAGTGAAAGAATTAGTGGATCGCCGGTGTTGGTCTAAGAGCTCAGGACAGTGACATTAATCTTCCTTTTGTGTTGTGCATCGTAATGCAGCACTCAGCGCCGAAAGCCCTGAGACTAGAGTTGCCCTGACGCAAAATTGAAAAGACCCGATCTATACAGTACAGTATGTCTTTATGTGCTGCAGAGGGAGGCTGTCCTTATAGAAACCACTCTGCCTTTGGAATTTTACTATTTATCACTGTGATATGTCTAGATCAGATACAAGGACTGCCATGGGTTTAACATGAAGAACTGTACAGTGTCCTAAGCATAACAAACTAATTACAAGGGCAGGAATAAGTACCAGAAAATTATCAAAACTAAGAATTGTTTTATTTTTATTTTGGTACCACAATATTCCAAAGGATTCAGGAACAATCTATTTAATCTCAGTGGCCGGAACAGTGTTTTAATTTGATGGAATATTGCGTTGTCCAATTAATTACGTTTCAATTTCGATTTTGATCGGTTAAGCCTACATTAACAGGACGCTTTTTTAAAGTAGTATTAGTAATAAACAATTTAAAACAAACAATTTAAACCAGACACGTCACAGTCACACCAGTGACATTTCTGAGGAAGAGTGCAATCGAAACTATTAATGTAAATCCAGCTTATCCAGAGAGGCGCATGTCCGGGTAAGAGACATTTATTCAGGATAAGTTTGTCCAGCTTCCTAGTACAGTCCTCAAATCTCTTGAATATCCCTTTCATTTACTAACCTTAAAAACTCAGCGAGCATGTAGCGCTAGTCTCAGCTAACCGGCAGCAAAACTACAGTAGCTTTACCTCATGGAAGCCTGATTTAAGATTTCAAATTCCTCACGTCTTGTATAGTGTGACATCCATGAATCTTATAAGACCCCTTTACCCTACACCATCCTCAATCATTGTCTTCCCTCAAAAGAATGCACTACCTTTGTAAACCAGTCCATTAGCAAGGACCACGCCACCACAAAGATGTGCAAATAACCATTATTTATTGATGTGACATGGACACTGAGGATCTACAGCAGCTCGAACGGCAGACCGATGACTGAGAGGAGAGACTCAGTGCGGGGGCTACTTCTCTGCGATCTGCCTTGCTGTTTCGGGGACCCCCAAGGGAATGAGTTCGCTGATGTCGTGATCTCAGTCGTCCAGTAGGACCGGCGAATGAGGGCTGCATTTTATTGACGCCTGCCTTCGCTGCAGAGGAAGCGGCACTGATAGAGTGACTATGGTAGAGGATAAAGAGTGAATCGAACGGTGTCCTCATGATAATCCAGAGAGGGATCTTTGCGAAATTATAGGTTAAACCAAAGTCTGGACATCTTTCCCGTTTCAGTCAGGAAGAGGGGATTGTTGGCACGGAATAAGTCAGGTTCAAAGGCGCTGAGGAAGGAGTCAAAGTGGAATAGATAAATAGGAAAGGACCCTCCTAGATGTAGTTAAGTATGTCTGAATGGAGGTTGTGCGGATGTTTTGGAAAGAGGGTGAAGTTAACAAGATTGCAAGGACATAGGAGAGTCATCGAGAGCCAAAACGAATCTGTCCAAAAAGATGCGTGGAAGCGACCAAGGAGCGAGACCACAAAGGATGCCCTGCTGCAAAAACCAACAAGAGGTGAGGTTTAGAGGCCTGGATCTATGGGAGACTGGTCGAAAACCAGAGAGGGATGCACTTTGAAGTACTAACAGTATAGAAGGTGTTCAGAGGATCCCGCCAATTGCTTGCGTGTACCACGGTGCGGACATGAGTTGTGGAATCCTCTGGCTCACAGGACCCTGGAATCATCAAGGCGTAGCAGATACTGTAAAGTTCCGGACTGAGAACGTCAATCGGGTCAGAATCTGCTGGGTTGATGCTAGAGCTTGTGACGTTAACGACTAGTGTGTTCGTGTCTCAAAAAAAAAAATCAGATGATAATTATTCTTCACTGTCCATTATTCCAGGCCCAGTTCCGTCTCTTGACATTTTCTCTTCTCCACTCACAGCTATTCAAAAGTTTTTGAGCCGCATGTCAATTCTTTCAGGCTTTCCATTGTGTGCTATAAATAATCCACAATCTTTGCCATAAAAGCCTTCTCTTTTCCACTTAAATAAAGCCACAGTTGTCCGTTTCTTTTCCGTGTCCATCTCTTTTCATCTTTCTCATCTTCTTTAATCTTCATTTCCTCACTTGCTCACTTTTCTTTTCGGACAACAGAACCAATGCGGTGCGGACCTCAACTCTACATTATATATATATATATATATATATATATATATATATATATATATATATATATATATATATATATATATATATATATATATATATATATTTCTACATGAAGAGTAATTATCCTTCAGAAATGCTTCTTACAAAACAGTGAAAATGATAATGATTTGTACTTCTAAGAACAAAACACATAGATTTTCTCCTTTCTTTTGTCTGCGTTTGTCAATGTTTAAGAACAACTGGTTAAATTTATTGCAAAAATATTGAACATTTGCATGGACAGGCAGTTTAGTTGGATGCAGATGATTCACTCGGTTCAGATTGTGAGTCAAAACACATGACAAACCTGTAGAAGATGAGTAAATTATTGTAGGAAGGAGAGAGTGTGAGATTGGGTGCTGTGACGGGTGGTGCAGGGAGGGGGCTGTGACGGGTGGTGCAGGGTGGTGAGGGTGGGTTACTGCATCAACCATATTTTGCATAGTAACATTTTAGTCATACATACATTACATACATTGGATATCCTTGTTCCTTTGAGATGAGACACTCAATCCAAAAGAAATGCATATTTATGATTGCGTATATTGGTAGGTAAAAGGTAAAAGACTGGGCAGAAATGTACCTGTGATCAAGGGAAAGAAATATGGCAATTACATGTTTGCATAGCTTGATAATTTTCACATATTAATCAGCACTGTAATCAAAAATTACCATATTAATGTGTATTAATGAGCTCACAATCAAGAGAGGGTTCCTGAGCCTTATAATCCCAGGAAAATGTGTCAATTATTTAAACATAAATATCTGTACCTTACTTACCCTTACTAGCTTGCACAGTGCAATTTTCGGTCAATTTCGAAATGCCTACGTCGGGTACGAGAGGTTTTGACCTGCGATTACCTGCTCACGACTGCTGATCATACCAGCTGCAGGAATTTCTGACGTGTTAAATACTTTGTAGTGAGTTGTAGGGTCTGAGCGCCACTCTGAGGGGCTTGTGTCCAGAGAAACAGACGCTTGCCTCCGAAACATCTTCTAAACAAATCACCGCACATATATAAGCTTTCTGACCTTTAACAAATCAGTGCGAACGCTATTAGTGCCAGCGGTTTGTTAACAATTTCTACAGTATGATGAAATTATGCTTTTACTGCAAAGAACACTGAAAAGATGCGTCTCAGTTTGGTTTATTGGTGGAATACCTTTCAGTTTATGTTTTAATTTTCAAATATGTGCTAACGCAACCTTGACAGATTGATAAATGACACACCATGCATGAAACTGAAAACCCATCATAAAAATAAATCACCTTTTATGTACAGTGAATGGATCTCTGCGGTGGGTGTACAAATGATGCCACTTTGCTGGATGTGCGCTTGACATCTCGCAGACAGCCGAGCGGTGATAGGTGTCACATATTTCTTCCATTATAAATGAAAGCGTTCCCGAAATTTGTACATTTCATTAACATCCGCTGATGATGAGCCTTCGCCGCAACCGAATCAATGGACATCAAAAGTCAGATGCAACGCAGTGTTTTCTTTTCTCGACCTGCAGAAAACACGAGCGACGGCGGCGTACGTCTCGTGTCCCGATGGCGTGTCTGTATGTATAAGACGCATGCAAGATTGATGGCTCGTCACGTTATCTGTCATGGTGCACGTTTCAGGCCTCGAGCTTCTAATGATGAACACAATCGCTGTCCTGGTTCTGCTGAAATCGTGTGTTTCATTAAAAGAAACAGAAATAAACAATGTATGTAGAGCATTATATTTGTAGTAGCACTAAGTACAGTCATGATTCAAAAGTGATTGTCCCCATAGGGATATTTGTCGTTTGCATTTGACCCGTTCTTCAATGCCACTGGGACAACTTGTCAGGAGGTGTCGCAGTCGGACCCTTCTCCAGATACTTTGGTTAGGTTTGGTTAGGATGGATTTTGTCCTATTGGTAAAGTAAAAGAAACCTGCATTCTGTTAAGTGGACAGTTCCGTGCAGCTTCTTCAATTACTCTGACAGAGCACTGGTGAGTCACAGCCTTATATCGGTCTGAAGGGAGGAGATAACTACACTAAAACTAAAACAAGCTAGTTGCTGTTTACGGCAAGGATTATCTGTTGTTAGTTTTGTCAATTGAACTACTCTAAGGCGTGAACTGTCACCTGAGTCATATTTAGCAAAGCCGTCCATGCCCCTAATGCATTATCTAACTCCTGAGAGCATGTTCTGATCAGCCATATTATTTTTGTTTTGTTTGGGTGTAGCGTTGTAAATGGGTGACAGGTTGTACTTTGTGTTGTAGAATTTTGGTTCTCGTGCATCGGCATCAACAGTTATCAGTTTCCTTGGTCATCTCGTCTGCACTTCTCATTGTATATCTAAGCTGAGTATGAGTATGCCTCTGCTTACAAATCTGTGACACATTAGGACAACATGTATTTTTCCCGAACACCTTAGACCTTCATTTCTGTTCAGAGATAGATTGTCCTTTGCTCGGATCTGAACTTCATCAAAGGGGTTAGTGGCTTTGAAATGGAGGTGCGCAGCAGACTTCCTCCTTCTTTCAGACAGATATAAGGCAGAGACTTACCAGATCCAGAAGAACTGATGAAGCTATTTGGGTTAGAGCAAAACATGTTCACTCTTAAAACATGGTGGAAAGCTAACTGACAGACAGCAGTCTTTCATGTCTGCTATTGGTACTTAACCCCACAAAAATAGCCCCATTTAAACTGAAGTTGTTCCGGAACCTTTGTACAAACAAATCTGCTTGGAAGGAAGGAAGATCTGATTTGAAATTAGGGCCTAACCAATATCGGTTGGTTTCTTTCGTGCACTTTAGTTAGCGCTTAGCACATGAAATGCTACCATAACATTGTCAACATTTCTTCTGTTCTCTTATTGGCTACTCTAAAGTGATTATTGCTGCACTCCTGTTTACTGACCTGACGCTGACATGTAAATGAGCAGTGAAAAGAGGGGTTAATGGTCGGAATTTAATCATATTAATTACTGCATTGCATGCAGTAATTAACTCGTCGCAAGCTCGTAAATACACTTCAATAGTCTAAGTCTGTCAAAAAGAACACAAATATAATTTCAGCCCTTGAAATTCACTGTTAAGAGTAAATGTCTCCTTGATAAATCCAATTTACAATGAATAGTGCCTGACACACACTTTATAATCAGCTGCCTATAAACTATTTATTAAAGACTAAATATATCTGCAGTTATATCAGCTATCGGCGCCTCCAACTTCCTTACATATCGGCACTAGCCCTATTTCAAATCCTGCCTTGATTGTCTTTATTAAGTGAGTGATGCTGCTGTTGGAGGAATGGACTGACAGATTGGGCATTTGTTGGGTCTTGACAATTTATGTTTCAGAACTGAACTAAAATTTAGATTTCGGGACATGTAATGAAGTTAAAAAGTCCAGATAGAAGTCCTATAAAAGAAGGCTCAGTTTATTTTTTAATAGGTTTGGAATACAAACTAATCCTGATCCAGAACGGTTGATTTGACTGGATCGTGTCATAGCTTTTTATCAGATGTTGGATAAAAATTCTTCCTTCATGATAATACAATTCAAGTTTTAACCCCTGCTTTAGAACTGTGGAGTATGTGCAGCATGAAAAGGAGACGGCCACACTTGCTGCAGTTAAAGCCACAGAGGTGTCCTAAAAGTGAAATGAAAGTTGTGAGATGTACTGCAGATGGTGCGTACAACGGAAACGGTACGCCAGGTCTCTTTATAGCATCAGAGAACACATTCGCACAAGCGCTGTCCTCTATAAAACACAGTGGACATTCTGCCTTTCACCGCTGCATAAACTCCTCCCGCTTCAGACATCTCCCGCCTTTGTTTACATCTGAGATCACACATTTTCCATTGCAAACGTTTGCTTTGTTTTAAGTAAAAGCTTGTTGAAAGGTTAAGTGGTGTGTTCAAAATACTGCTGCTTTTACAAGAGACAAAAGGTCATAAAAAAGTGGGCTGTTTTTAATTACCTCGGATTGCACCTGGCTCATAAGTCATTGTGCATGTACATAAATAAAACTGAGCGCTGGGATTCAATGGGAAACACAAATCATTCATATTTGCATTCGTTTTCACAAATCTTTGCTCAGCCACATTTAGCAAATGGAGCAGTGTTAGGTTGAGAGCTCCTGATGGTGTTATTGTTACTGCTCGCCAAGCTCATGACTCATGCTCAGCCCCCTCCATTTCACTTTTTTTATTTGAACTAAATGGATTTGTGGTTGTATAAAAAAGTATTGCGAAATGAAGCAGTCCCTGTCCAATTTACTGTCAAAAACATACTTATTTAGCCCTTTTTGTTTTGCATTTACAACGGGAACGAAGACCAAACATAGTATTATTATTATTATTTTTATATATTCAATTGGATCCAATTTATTTTTGTAACCCCCTCGAAGGGCGACAGTAAAATAGAGAAGCAGATTAAACTATGTCCCAGAAACCCTTGTCCTTCTCGGCAAAGAAAAACTACAAAACCCTCAGGGAGAACCACAGTGAAAGAGAGATCTGACTGCAGATGGCCAACGACTGACGCGCTTCCATTACAGATTGAGACCAGAACCACTCAGGAGGAGAGAGGGTGGTTCATCTAGCAGCACAGTTCATCCAGGCAGATGAGGAGCTGTTCATCCAGACAGATGAGGAGCTGTTCATCCAGACAGATGAGGAGCGGTTCATCCAGACAGATGAGGAGCTGTTCATCCAGACAGATGAGGAGCTGTTCATCCAGGCAGATGAGGAGCTGTTCATCCAGACAGATGAGGAGCTGTTCATCCAGACAGATGAGGAGCGGTTCATCCAGACAGATGAGGAGCTGTTCATCCAGACAGATGAGGAGCTGTTCATCCAGACAGATGAGGAGCGGTTCATCCAGACAGATGAGGAGCTGTTCATCCAGGCTGATGAGGAGCTGTTCATCCAGACAGATGAGGAGCGGTTCATCCAGACAGATGAGGAGCTGTTCATCCAGACAGATGAGGAGCGGTTCATCCAGACAGATGAGGAGCTGTTCATCCAGACAGATGAGGAGCGGTTCATCCAGACAGATGAGGAGCTGTTCATCCAGGCAGATGAGGAGCTGTTCATCCAGACAGATGAGGAGCTGTTCATCCAGACAGATGAGGAGCGGTTCATCCAGACAGATGAGGAGCAGTTCATCCAGCCAGATGAGGAGCTGTTCATCCAGACAGATGAGGAGCTGTTCATCCAGACAGATGAGGAGCGGTTCATCCAGACAGATGAGGAGCTGTTCATCCAGACAGATGAGGAGCGGTTCATCCAGACAGATGAGGAGCTGTTCATCCAGGCAGATGAGGAGCTGTTCATCCAGACAGATGAGGAGCTGTTCATCCAGACAGATGAGGAGCGGTTCATCCAGACAGATGAGGAGCAGTTCATCCAGCCAGATGAGGAGCTGTTCATCCAGACAGATGAGGAGCTGTTCATCCAGACAGATGAGGAGCTGTTCATCCAGACAGATGAGGAGCGGTTCATCCAGACAGATGAGGAGCTGTTCATCCAGACAGATGAGGAGCAGTTCATCCAGACAGATGAGGAGCTGTTCATCCAGACAGATGAGGAGCTGTTAATCCAGACAGATGAGGAGCTGTTCATCCAGACAGATGAGGAGCTGTTCATCCAGACAGATGAGGAGCTGTTCATCCAGACAGATGAGGAGCGGTTCATCCAGACAGATGAGGAGCTGTTCATCTAGAGTAGAGAGAAATCCTACAGGTCAGGGCCATGAGATGGGGCATCTAAGGTGCTAAGGTGCCACTGCAGCATCAGCAGTGTCTGAAACAGATTGGAAGAAGGAGAGGAACATGTGAACAACAATGAACAGACACAGGTGCACTAAAGTATTAAATATTGTTGATGGGGAAGAAGTCGAGGAGAGTGTTTAAGCTGCCACACGTCCCCCAGCATAGTGGCTCCTAGGGCAGCGTAGCTGTAAGATTTTAAATTTGATTCTAAACTCGACAGGAGCCAGTGAAGAGACTCGAGCGCAGGGGTAATGTGCTCTCTTCTTTTAGTTCCTGTTAGTAATCTTGCTGCTGCATTTTGAACCAGATGTGTTAGATCAGTGTTTCCCAACAAGTGGTCCATGGACCCATGGGGTTTAAGTAAACACTTGGAGGATTTAAAACAAAATGTTCTTTGTAGTATATTTTACATTCCTCGTTATGGATCGACTTGAATGTTTTTTTTCCATAGCCGATTGTTTAGAATCCAGGGAAACTGATTGATAAGCTCTGCCCATATTTTTGGAACGATTTATTGATTTTGATCAATTGAATTTACATTTACTACAATCTCACCCAGAGTCACAAACCTTCAAGAGAAGACTCTAGTCCTGTTTTGTGCTCTGCCCTCTTCACACTTATGTGTTGAAATATAATATAAGCCATATTGGCTTATATTAGAAAGGGCAAATATTGGCCTGAATTATTGGTTGAGAGCCAGTGTTCCTTCTGCTGACTGGTTGTTGGGATGGACTTGCTAACCCGACAATTGAAGATACACTTTAAATTCTCAGAGAGTACTTTGTTTTTGCAAGTTGCTTTGTCTTTCTTACATAAACTATCGTATACCGAGGAGCTTGTGCAAAGCTTGTGACAGGTGAACGTAATAAAAGCAGAAATGAAATCACCTTGCAGACTTGGCAGAGCCGGATTATTAGAGAAATAACCTCATTGCGCCCACAATGCTCTTGGCCCTGCTATGCCAAAAGAAACGCGCAACTTTATGAAAAAGAAAAAAAAATCACTTCTGCACGCCATTATTTTCCTGGTTGCACCTGTGTCGTATCAAAGACCTGTGTGTAGTTGCAGGTTATGTCAACTGGTCACTGTAAACAACAATATAAGTGACCTATCTCAACCACTTCTGGTATCTACTCTACCCAATTACTTTAGCAGGGAGAATGTCTCTCCTGGACTGCTTCACGCTGCTTTTACACTTAAATCAATACTTGTGCAGAGACTGAAAGCTTTTTCTTGTGTGCGGCTGCTCCCAGGAGCTCTCCACAAGGCACCAAGCATTTTATATAATATCAAAGAGTCACTGCAGGGGAGTGCGTTTGGATCTGTACACGCGTTTGAGTTTTTAAAGACAACACTGGTTTTCATCAGACATGCCACTCACGTCTCGGATCATCGATCATTTGGACATACTTTCTGTGAATACTAAGTTTTCGAGGTGATTTAAACAATAGCCTCTAGTTTCTGCCAATAGCTCGTTTTCATTGCATGCCATTTTAGTTGCCTGGCCAGCTGGTCCCTTCTAAATTCTCTCAAAAGAAGGAGGGTCTGGAATCAGAGCAGAGAGAAAAGAAAAACTGCAACCACAGCCGCTAATTTGTAGCACGTGTCTCCTAAACGCTGAAGACTTTCTTCTCCAATTATTCAGAACTAAATAAATAGCTTAATTATTATTTTTTTGCTCTACCTTTTGATTCTGCATAAATCTGCATCTTGTAAACCCAGAAGTGCCAGTTAATATTGGATGAGCGATCTGACTTTATTTGAAAAATGCGGTTGTTTTGGATTTGCCTCCAAAAAACTCTCAGGACATTTGTATATTTTGTCATTAAAGAAGATACACTTTTGTCTGTGTTGTAGAATAATTGTGAAGAACTGAAGAAGTGTGCAGTCTCTTCAAAGAGTGAGTCTGGTCAGCAATACCTCTCGCCTCGAGCCAAAGTCAAACAGAAGCGTGCAATCAGGTTTGTTTTTTCATTGATTCATATGAAACTGTTATCATTGGTCAACTGTCATTTAGAACTAAATCCAACTTTTCTCACCTCAGACTGAAAGGGCTTTGTGCTTCACTCATTGATTCTGCGATTTTCTTCAGTGATATTTTTCTTAACTTTATTTATTTCTTGTAAGCAGCTATATTTGGTTCGGACAGACAGCCCTGCCACTCCGCCGGCAGGTACTGGCAAGTCACCGGAGAGGTCTTCACAACAATGTGTCAGGCCTGCCTATCTGCAGTACATGGTAGCAAACTGCAGATATATTTTCAATTGTGCTAAAATGGTTACGCAACATTGCTGAATCCTATGTGTATCAGTGTGTAAGACAAAAGAATATCCGAGAAATAGTTAAGTAAAGAACAGTGGGCAGGGGAATAAAGATGACTCTATCACTTTACATACAACTTTGAGTGGAAAACATGACATTGTTAACATGTCTCAAAAGCCGATTAATTGCCCAATAAGAAAACCAAACAACAAAAACTCCCCAAGATGTAACTTTTTGTGTTTTGTTGATCTCGTCCACTGGAGACCATGATTCTTTGCAATAATATAATATCCTCTGTCCTCATCATTGATGGCCAGCAAACTATTTAGCAGAGCTTTTCTAATGAATCATTTATTTATTCATTTAAGGACATAGCATTGGATGAACCAGATGCAATGTTTTAAAGTGTATGTAGCAGAATATGGTAATTTTCAACACCTGTCCATTGGGCCAATTTAGAGTTGACAATTTTACCTAACACATGCATGTCTTTGGACGGTGGCAGGAAGCCGGAGTACCCGGAGAGAACCCATGGTAACACGGGGAGAACATGCAGGCTCTTACAATTCACAACACAGAGCCTGTTCTCAGAGCCGGATCTGAGTCGAATGACATCATAGATATACCACACATATCACTTCAAAGTGATTTAAAAAGGGTCCGAAGCCAGAGTACGCCTTGTGTCCGTCAGCAAGTAGAAAAAAGCCAATATCGACATGCAAATCACTCCAACTGAAAAAGAGAAACGCCAAGAGGAGGCAATCATATCAGCAACATTTGTACAATATAATGCGACGCCAGGACTGTAAGGTTTTCCACAATCAGGACATATGCCAGACTTAGTCACCCCTTCACGTGTTTGTGAGTGGCTGCTTCTAACGGGGGCTGAAGAATGCGGTTCCATTTACTTATGAAGTTGTAGCGATGCATTTTGTGCGATTGAGCCGTCAGTCAGGGGAAATTAACGAGTCTGCTGATTGCACTGCTGGTAATTACAGAGTGCAGCTGGAGCACTGCTGTGTCAAGCCTCCAGATATTTTAAGCTTACGTCTGTCCTTTCCTCCTACAGCAGGTCAAGTAATGCTCTGCAGAGGATCAGCAAAAGGCTCTTCGCTAACCTCTGACGGGATACAGTAAAACAAGCATGGAGGACGATCAGACACTATAGTACATGAGAGATTCCTTCAACCTCAAGTCATTGCAAGCAGCTCTCAATTTTTGACTCAACAATTCAGAAATGTGTTGGATATCAATCTTTTTAACGGTATGGACGTCTTGGCACAGTATTTTGGAGCTTACATAGTGCAAAGGGTTCATAGAGGTTGGTAGTTTCTCTGTCAGGTTCTAGCAGGAATTATTTTATAAGTCGTCAATTATATTCTCACCTGTTGGATTGATTATAATTGACTTTTTCTTATTTGAATATTGACCTGGCAATGGTTTTACGGCAGACTAAACCTCTTTTAAGCACTGTACCTTGGAGTCCTTTAATGTTGACCTAGTCATCTAAAACATATGGCTTTGTTTGCTCTAGTTTTTACTCAAACGTAGGTTACATAAGATAAGGTAAGATAATCCTTTACTGTCACACATGGGGAAATTTTGTTGTTACAACGCAGTAGAAACAGGAGGAAAGGACAGATTATAGGAAGTTTCAAAAAAACACTCTTAAGAGAAGAACTCTTATGAACAAAATAAAAAAACTCTTATTAACAAAACCCCTCTCCTATCTTAATAGGAAATGGAGGGGGGGGGATTAAATAGATAAATAAAGATAAAAATAAGATAATATTAAAATAATAATAATAAAGTAAAGTAAAAATAGCTAGCACAAAATATGGTATATGGATAATATGGCTAAAAATGCATGCATATTAATTTTTGTGTGTGTGTGTGTGTGTCTGTATTGATTTATTTTTTTGAATTTAGTACACCAATAAAGACTAGTATGATTTAACTCAAATAAATCAATACAGTTCTCTGAAATCTGAAAGGCTATGCTTGGTCTCCCTCTTGTTCACTTTGTACTTGGTTCTATTGGACATTCAAAAACAATCGGTGGTGTTACAGTTGATGGAATGGAACATAAAATTCCCTGCTACATGGATGATAGTTTATTATTTTTGACCAAGCCAGAAATGTCCATACCTAATGTGATGCATTGTTCTGTATCTATTCCAGATTTTCTCCCAATTTCTGGTTATTTGGTGAGTGGGTTAAAACAATCTCAAGATTTATATGGCAAGGCAAAAAAAAACGTGTATCTGATTCTAAACTTTTTTTTTTTTTTTAAATGATTTTATTTCAGCTCAAATTAGAGCATTACTGTACTGGTATGACCCAAAGTATGAAGCTCAATGGAAAATATTGAGTGTAGTGTGGTGCCGGAGGTTCCTGTACAGGTCTTACTGGCAGACAACAAACAGATGGGTTTTAGGGAGGAAATTTATAATCCCTAGGTCAAATCTGTGCTTAAAACCTGGGAAGAGCTGATCAAATCAAACAAACTAAACAAAGATGTGAAAATCCTAACCTTGTAGGTAAAATGTTTTGTATCCAATTGTATCAGAAAACCAAATGAAAAGCTTTGATATGTTGAAGATATCCTTCAACATATATTAACTGTTTTGTGAACTATGTTTTCACACCATATGCCTTTTAAGAAAATGTTCACCATGTTCTGCCAAAAGATTTGGGAGTTTTGGATGCCAACTTTCGATGTCTTGGCTTTAAATGCATCTTGACAGTGAGTGAATAAATACACAGCACATATGTAACTGTGCAGGTGTTCCGTATATGCTTAAAACAAAAGAGAAACTTAACATGATAATCAGCAGTGAGCTGACACCAGGCTGGTTTGTTTGCATATTTATTTTGAGTTATAATAATAAATGATAAATATAGCCGCAAGCGGCAATGATCGGCCCTCGCCACGCCGCCGCCACACCGCCGCCACGCCGCAAGAGGAGGGGGCGCTAACGCGCCCCAATTGTCCTTTTATTACGCCTACTGCTGAATCTGAATCTTCTCCCCTTTGTTTTACCATCAAAAAGCTATTTTATTTTGAATTCTTGGCAAAATGTGCGGCTTTGCCGCACAGACACCGTGACTCTTTGAATGAAAATGTGGATAACTTTTGATGGTCCACACCTGAAGATGAGTCTCACCAAATTTCAGGTTAATAGGGCTGACGCCCTGGGAGGAGTTTGTGAAAGTCTAAAGTGTAAACATGTTCTGGCGATTTCCCCATTGGAATAACATGGAAGGTTTCGGTGATCGTTATGGCAACGCCATAACAATTATGACATGGGTCTCATTGACTTTTTTGATGGGGATGCTAAAATTGAGTTGTGTGTCAGATTTCATATAATTTCGCAAAACTAAACATTTAACCTCCATATAAAATCTGTAGGGGGCGCTGTGGCGCCAAATTAATGTATTTCACTTCAAGTAGGTTTAGGGCAAAGAGTTTAACAACTGATTCTAATTTGACGCAATTCGGACTTAATCCGCGCAAACGGCAGAAATTTTAAATATGGGAGATTTCTGAAATTCTAGCTACAGTTTGCGGCTTCGCCGCACAGAGACCGTGAGAGGTATCAATGTAATTTGGATAACTTTTGATGTCCCACTCCTCAGTAGCATTTTCACCAAATTTCAGCTTTTTAGGGCCAACGCCCTGGGAGGAGTTCGTAAAAGTACGACGTTTGGAAAAACTCCGAAGTCATGTTTAGCCATTTTTGAAGCAATATGGCCGACATTTGGTTGGGCGGACGGCGTTGCCGTAATAATATTTTTTACTTCTCTTGTCACCATCTACCTCTGCGCCAAATTTCATGATTCTACGATCAGATTTTTTTTGGGTCATTTCCCATCTCTCAATGCATTCTTGGTACATTTGGGGGCGCTGACGCGCCAATTTTTTTTATTTTAGAAAAGGGAAATAGCCAGAATGTAGAGAGGCACGATTTTTAGAGGTGTGAACATTTTTGTGACTTTTCGTCAATGTTCACTGGGTGAAAAATAGGGGGGTTGGTCCCGAGAAGAAGAAGAAGAAGAAGAAGAAGAAGAAATATAGCCGCAAGCGGCAATGATCGGCCCTCGCCACGCCGCCGCCACGCCGCCGCCACACCGCCGCCACGCCGCAAGAGGAGGGGGCGCTAACGCGCCCCAATTGTCCTTTTATTACGCCTACTGCTGAAT
This sequence comes from Eucyclogobius newberryi, assembly GCF_026437365.1. Classification (NCBI taxonomy): domain Eukaryota; kingdom Metazoa; phylum Chordata; class Actinopteri; order Gobiiformes; family Gobiidae; genus Eucyclogobius; species Eucyclogobius newberryi. Next base: position 26,138,915 of record NW_027315834.1, read on the forward strand.
CTGTGACGCTGTCACATCTTCTCCCCTTTGTTTTACCATCAAAAAGCAATTTTATTTTGAATTCTTGGCAAAATGTGCGGCTTTGCCGCACAGACACCGTGACTCTTTGAATGAAAATGTGGATAACTTTTGATGGTCTTGAAGATGAGTCTCACCAAATTTCAGGTTAATAGGGCTGACGCCCTGGGAGGAGTTTGTGAAAGTCTAAAGTGTAAACATGTTCTGGCGATTTCCCCATTGGAATAACATGAAAGGTTTCGGTCATCGTTACGGCAACGCCATAACAATTATGACATGAGTCATTGACTTTTTTGATGGGGATGCTAAAATTGAGTTGTGTGTCAAATTTCATATAATTTCGCAAAACTAAACATTTAACCTCCATATAAAATATGTAGGGGGCGCTGTGGCGCCAAATGAATTTATTTCACTTCAAGTAGGTTTAGGGCAAAGAGTTTAACAACTGATTCTAATTTGACGCAATTCGGACTTTATCTGCGCAAACGGCAGAAATTTTAAATATGGGAGATTTCTGAAATTCTAGCTACAGTTTGCGGCTTCGCCGCACAGAGACCGTGAGAGGTATCAATGTAATTTGGATAACTTTTGATGTCCCACTCCTCAGTAGCATTTTCACCAAATTTCAGCTTTTTAGGGCCAACGCCCTGGGAGGAGTTCGTAAAAGTACGACGTTTGGAAAAACTCCGAAGTCATGTTTAGCCATTTTTGAAGCAATATGGCCGACATTTGGTTGGGCGGACGGCGTTGCCGTAATAATATTTTTTACTTCTCTTGTCACCATCTACCTCTGCGCCAAATTTCATGATTCTACGATCAGATTTTTTTTGGGTCATTTCCCATCTCTCAATGCATTTTTGGTACATTTGGGGGCGCTGACGCGCCAATTTTTTTAATTTTAGAAAAGGGAAATAGCCAGAATGTAGAGAGGCACGATTTTTAGAGGCGTGCAAATTTTTGTGACTTTTCGTCAATGTTCACTGGGTGAAAAATAGGGGGGTTGGTCCCGAGAAGAAGAAGAAGAAGAAGAAGAAAGAAAGAAAGAATAATATTCCGATGCGAAAACAATGTTTCCCATTTTTCAAATATCATAAACTATACATTTTCGGAAAGCGCTTGCGCTTTCCTACCTCATGGTGTGGGTCCCTGGTCACTGACGGGTACTTTCGATAATTTTGAGTGGGCTCCGCCCACTTTGTGTTTTTGGCCCTCTATACAGTAATAATGTTCAATTTTTGCCTTACATGCTTATATGCACGGAACATGCAAGAGATGGGGAACGTATTCGTGAGCTACTTAGCGCAAATGAGTGCTTTATATGGGGATGACGACCGCTTCGCGGTCGTCATCCCAATGTAAAGTGCTCGTTTAGTGCGAACTTTTGCACGGGCTTCGCCCGTTTACAACGGTAATGTTCCATTTTCCTACAACTAATTAGTATGCACGGGGCGTGCATGAGTGGAGGAGTGCGTTAGTGAGTGTTTGGAAGTGGGCGAGCGCTTCGCGCTCGATTTTGTGCGCACTACGTGCGCACTTTCGCAGCCGTGCTTCGCACGGCCTTACGAGATTAATAGGCCTCTCGCCAGCTTGTGGCGCTCGGGCCTAATTACAACACTTTTCACTTTTCCAGGACACGCTGGAGAGACTATGTCTCTCGGCTGGCCTGGGAACGCCTCGGGATTCCCCCGAAGGAGTTAGAGGAAGTGTCTGGGGAGAAGAAAGTCTGGGAGTCCCTGCTCAGACTGCTGCCCCCGCGACCCGGCCCCGGATAAAGCGGCAGAAATGGATGGATGGATGGATGGACAACACTTTTCAAGATGCCTTTTTTGCATAATAATGGCAATTAACACAGGCATACTGTCACTTATGCCAGCTGTTATTCTTTGTTGCTACAATATCAATTTACATGTATTATTATGGGCATTTTAGCCCCACCGCATATTCCGCAAACCACAGTGCTGAAGCACGCAAAGTTACCGCAAGGGAAATTGTTTAACCAGGACGGCTCCTAACGGAGTTAATCTGTTGGAAAAATGAAAAAATGTATCTCACTCACTACTCACAGGGAAATTCTAACTGTTGGATAAGTTGTTGTTGCCAGGCACACCATAATAATGTTTTTTGGGAGTGTCCTGTTCAGAGATCAGAAGTGTTCTTCTATTTAAGTTTATTTTTTACTTTATTATATAGATATGAATTCTGTTTTTACTGACATTTCAAGGACCTGTGTCAGTCTATAGAACTACAGTCAAAGGTGAGGCAAGCAGCAGAAGAAGTTTTTCGTGTTGTTATAAAGTTTTAGACAGAAAAAAGTCAGAACACCTTTTCAGCTTTGTTGCTTTCACCTGGAGTTATCCAGGAACTCCACAGGGCTGTGTACTTTCTCCTTTGCTCTTCTCCCTGTACACAAACTGCTCTGACTGACTCTGTAAAACTGGTCAGGTTTGTCCCTTCTTTGCAGACATTCCCAGCTCTCTGTGTGTTTTTAAGGCACAGGACTGTCCTAGTTGATATGTCAGCAAATTCAACGCTCCTGTTAAGATCACGGGCAAAATACGGCCCTCTGTTTCTGATCTTTTTCTTCGTTTAAAAATGTGGTCAATGTGAAGTGAGGCATTAGCAATTTATTCAAGCGAGTGAATCTTGGCATTGTGACCTCTTTGCTGCAAAATGTTATATCCATATAGAAACAATTCAGACATGTTTTTTCAGGGTTGAAAAATTGCCAGTATTTAAAATGATTGTGAATCCAACCCTAGTATTTTACAGTATAACATATTTTGCCAACTGTATTGTGTATGTACACCTAGATTGTCATTATGCTGTTTACTATGTGGACATGTAATGATTTTAAATTCAAATCTTCTGACCCTAGTGCTGCCTAATGACAAAGGAACAGTGTCACATGGTTCATGCTTCTATGATTTTTTGCATATGCGCAGAAATGCACGCTCCATCATTTTACCATTAGGTGTCAAGAGGAGAAGCGACGCGATTGGTTGACAGACTCTCTCATTTACATGTTCTGAAAGCCTACTGCTGTGATAAATCCAACCAGACCTGATTTATGATTACAGGTTTATTTCACACAGCCTCCTAAAATCACCGGCGTGTAGAGCTGCATTAAACCACTGAAAGGGTCCAAGAGCAAGGAATATGTCAATACTAAATCGTTCCTTTGAGGAGGACATGTATATGCATTATAATGTTGATTTCAAATACCTTTGTACAAATCAATGCAGTTAAAAAGTCCAGACCAAAGCCAGGTCAAGATGTGGACGTGTGTTACCGGGCGCTGCACTGTGGTTAACTACTGCTCCTGATCATTTGTCCCAGCGACACTGAAATTTCCCTACACCACCATTTTCCCCCCCTTTATCTTATTGTTTGGGCATGAGTTACTGTTGCAAATGTTCTATCCATGTGCAGTGACATTTCATTTTGTGATAAGATTTAGATGGCCTCACTTGAAGCAGTGAATTTAGATTAGATTAGCCTTTTAATGTCTTCTTATGGAACATGTTGGACACGTGATACACAAAAGAAGACTATAAACTGTCCAATCGATACAAGTTCACAATCCAAGTACATACAAGATTAGCCCATGCAAACTTGATACAGTACGATTCGCCTATCGAGGGGCGTGTCTCGGCGGGCCCCCAGGTTCCACCCCATTCAGAGGGACGGAGGCAGAATATTGGGGGTAAATGTCCTGGCCAAGAGGCAGAACATAGTTACAATAAACATATAGACTTAAAATGAGATGCCAAACTAAAAGGTACTCAAGAGCATGTTTAAAGGCTAATAACTATAAAAAAAAATGATGCATGTGTGGCATTCCGGTGGTACTTATATGTTTTAAACTAATTTACATTAAATAAAGATAAAGAAAATAAAACCAACAACGCCACCGGGCTTACACCCGGAAAACTAACTAAAAGGACACACAGATTTGTTCTTGATTATACAGAGGCAGATTCCAGTTTCACATGTAATTTATTTAACAGGCTATTAATTTAATAAATACTTTGCCAACACAGGCTTAGGCAACAACACAGTTCGTATCAGTTCTTTATGCGTGGATGTATAGTCTTTTAAGAGTCCAGTAGATCTGGACAACACAGGGCACAGACCAGATCCATATCAACAGAGGGCAGGGCAAGGCAACGGCTCCAGCGCACACTGCCGCTCCAGAGAGTTTAGGTTACATCTGAAAAGAGAGCTGGTTAACGCTAACCTGAACACTAAGCTACCGGCATATCACGCTCAGGACGTACCACGTTAGCTGCCCGGGACCAGGCGTTGTGGGGCTATGACAGCGAGACCACAACAATCCTGAGTCAGCAGAGATCACATCGGAGCGTTAACAAAGCGGCGCCAGGTGACAGGCCACGGCACTAAACCACAGAAACCATTTATGAGTAAAACTACACGATCAAATCGGATTAGCAAAAAGGACAACTACTACCTGGAGAGTGGAGGTACGTGGAGCAACACCCAGGAAGTGCGTAGGTCAGAGGATGAATGACAAAACTGATCAACGTTTTATTGGCCAACGGCCCTAATGATTAGCCAATAGGAAGTGGCATGGTCTGCCCGCAGGCCATACTGCCACACATGGAAAAAAGTATTGATATTGCAATGCTGTAAATATATAGCAATAACATCAAGGTCGTCCAACAGACATTAATTTACTGTATTTAAAATTAAGATATTAAAAAGACTGAGGTTATTTATGCTTTTCTTCATTTAAGTCTAAATTAGCCTTTGTGTAGTCTTGTTCTTTGACAGAGTTTGACTAATACATTAAGGCATTTGTTTTAATAAAACTGAAATTATTGTGTTGAAAAGCATATTCAAATATGGCAATAATATTGATATTTCAGAATTTAAGAGCCATATCACATATTGACATCATTTGCATTATCGTTCTGCCCCAATCATAAGTAATATTGCTGTTCTTGCTTAGTTTGGAACTTTTGTTTTCTACATAAAAAGAAAAAAGATGCCTTCAGGGCCTGATCCAGAACGATATACAAAATAAAGCCACACATTCTTTCCCCTTATTAATTTCCCCCTTTCTGTTTCAGAGTCCATTTATAACCAGTCGCCATCTCCGCCATAAGAAATACTTACAATTCTTAGAAATAATAACCTCTCTGCTCCGTTTGTGAGCACTTTTGCAGGAATCCATAACAACATGGCATAGACTTGCAAAGCCCGGTCATTGATTGGGCCCGGTCATTGATTGGAGACACAATACGCCGTCCTCTGGAATCCTTCAGGCCAATTTAAGATAAGATAAGATATTCCTTTATTGTCCCACATGGGGAAATTTCATTGGTGCAACGCAGGTAGATACAGAGGTAGATACAGAAGAATTTCCATACCATTGTAGCGTGTGTAACAAACAAATGCAGGCGGCGAATAAAGGGGAAGTAGAATAATGCATTTTAACAACGCAGAGCTGGAGAAAACAATTTGTGGATAGAAAGTTGTTTACTGAAACATCTGTATAAATGTTGCTTTAGACAGAGACAACAAGTAGCGTATTTTCTCTGTTTCGTTTTTATTATGAATACATTTAAAAAGTCGAGTTTATTTGCTGTTTGGATATATATGGCCGGCCAAGAATACACATTTAATACTTTAAGTAAATACGTTTGGTTTTGGTTGTGAGTTCGAAAACTCTAAGTCCGACAATTTACTGCATGTCCTCCCTTCTCTCATCCCCCATTTCACGCTGTCTTTCCTGTCTAAAAATGCCTACAAACCCCCCCAAAAAAGGAAAAGCCAATCAGGGACACACTGTATTAACACAAATACAGAAACGGCTGCTTACGAGGAAAAAAGTAAGAAAACAAATAGCACAGGAGACTGAAAAATATCGTTGGCTTCTGTAGAATCAAGGAGTGAAGTACTTAACGCTGTTATTGTGAGAGAAGTGTGATTTTGCTGAGCCCTTGAATGAAATGTGAACCTTGTAGACCATTGGCTATTTACGACATCGAGCTAACAGACAATTGAGCTAACCACACATTGTTTGTATAGGCTTAAACATTACGTACATGCAGTGGATTGGTTGTCAGCTAACAAAGAGTTGATTATTCATTGTTTGGGTCGATGCATTGTGGTAATGTCTTCTGCTTCTCAGCACACAGCACACTTACAGCTGCAATATCATTTGTTTCCACCAACTTAACCGAAATAATGAAATGCTACATGAGGTGTAATACTGGTGCGCCGTGATGGAGAATTGACTTATTAAACCCTGCCAAGTTATGCGTGCGAACATGGTCCTATCACACGAGTCATTATGCCACCTGAGAGCCTGCAACCTTTTGATGGCGAGTGTTTTTGTTATGTACAATTATTGCACAGGCTTACTTTCACCAAGTGGCATTTGGCTCTCCAAGAAACATCCGATTTACACTGAACAAAGAAGTAGATTTTTTTTCCCCGTTCAGTAATCACCATATTGCCATTGCGAAGAATCACTTTGAACAAAAGATGGCAGACAACGTTTGTTAAAAAAAGATTATAGCACTTATAAACCCCACACAAATGTTGCCCTTGAATGTATTGACTAAATCTTTCACTAAACATTTTTTTTTGAAGAACCTGCTACAAATGTCTGATGCGGCCATAATATTTGTTCTTGTTGGTGCCCAGCCTGAAACTAAAACTCAAATTTGAGAATTTTTCAATGTAATTTGGTGATCTCAAACCGCCATAGCTAAGTCTTTATAAGATCCCTGTTTCCACTCTTCTCTTGTCCGTTGATTGAGAAGTCACCACCACTCTCTTGATCAAATATTTAATGCATTTCTATTGTCTTTATGTTTCCATTCTTCTTCATATTATTTGCTCTGCGCAGGCTTCTTTAAACACACTTCTTATTTCCCCCTGAGTGGCTGACCTTGTGCCGGCCCCTGGCTCTCGTACACAGTCACCATGGCCTCTTGCATGTGCCCAGTCCACACTACACTGCAGTTTGCACTCATTTCAATGAAAGAGATATCAGTATGACAGAATGTTATTGAGACCCAGAGGACTGTACAGCGCCACACACAGACACACACACAGACACACACACACACACACACACACACACACACACATGCAGAGGTAGCTAACAGAGTAGGACACAACCTTGAAAAAGCTCCCATCCCGAGGGACTCTCTCTGAATGGCCTGTTTGCAGGAGCAGAACAATTGCTCATGCACTATCACCACTCCACCGCTATCATTTTTTCACATAATCAAAAAAACAAGTGGCAATGTTTTCATTTTGGATTGCTTTATGGGTGAAAAGTCCTTCTGTGCAACCATTTCTGTGCTCTTGGCTTTTCCCTTCTGGGATTGCCACACAAATAATTTCCCTTCCGGCATTTTGAGTTTTCATATTTATATCTTTCTTTTCCTCAGGGCTGTTGGGGCTGCTCCATTTCAGGACACAGCAAATTCTCAAATCATGCCACCCCTCTGTGATCTCGCACCAACCAACTTTATATTCACAATACCCATCTTCACTGTAATGTTGCTAATAATAAATCACCAACCTGGAACACATGGTAAAATAGCCATTAATGACACACACTAATTCATGAAAGTTCACTGGTATTCTGTCTTAATTCAAATTTAGTGTAAAGCCGTACAGACTTGGGCTGAAGATGATGCTATATTTGCGTTACTAAACTAAAGCTGGCCCTGATCCCCAAACTGAGCCCCAGGAGCACTTTGACACAGTTCTTTTAATGCCAGAGTGCGTCAGCCGGACTTCACGCCAATATAACAAATGTTTTCCTTAATCTTCTCCGGAATTATACTTTTTTTTCATCATGAGGCCGATCTCAGCTGTTGGCAAAAACACGTTCAAGAATTCAGCTTGTGGCGCTGTGAGACGTGGCTAAAGAAAACACAACGCTACTTCCACATTATTTTCTGTTTTTTTTTGTGAGCATTTTTTCCACTTCTATGAACCTCTACATCACATTTTAAAACCTCTTTATGTAATGCATGGCTGATGTTACATGTATTAAGGACTGGAAATATATTATCCTTGATCTTGACATTAGGGCTGTGCGTCGATGAACAGGAAATGGCTGTTGCTAACGTGTACTAGCTTTGTTTTGCTAAGCATGTCGGTTCAACATGTAAGTTGCTATCACTGGAAATACGGTGGTTTATGGCAAAATCAAGTCAGCATTTGGTCATTGATTATCATTTGCAGATTTATTTCCCCCTCTCTTGTCCAATCATCATGTGCTTAAGCCAAAAGCGAGATAGACCTCTTTGGAAGCTATACCTCACAATGTCCACTACACTTTGGCTCGACAGTGGAAACACCTTCGGACCGTCCCAATCTACTCCAAAGCAAACCAGTGGAAACAAGCCTTAAGTGCTCCTCACCTAGCGACAAAAAGTCTGCACACATCCCCAAAACAAAACATAGACATGACAGCTAAATATGTGCACAACCTTCAGTAAGATGGAAAACGCCAAATATAATATCAGCATAAATCATGAATACGCAATGTACTTCACACAGCAAAACATCTACACTTTTGCTTTCCCTCAGTTTAAGCCTCAGAGGTAAAGCCTTAAGCAGGATTTCAGATTCTTTGTTTGCTTGGGTAATGCTGATGCCCACCACCGTCGATATCATCAGCCATTCAACTCTTAAGGCTCGTTTGTAAAGGGTTCATCTCTAAAAGTCATGTCGGGTTATCTGCACCAAGGTACAATCCCTGCTGTAATGAGGCTCAAGCTCTGAGTGGGATAATAAGAGCCACACTGGGGCTAAGCTCTGCCCTGGGTTGGCAGGGAATCTGTGCATATTCTACGTTTTCCTTGTCAAGCGACATCCTGTTTGACAACGCTCACACGGCGTGCAAGGGATAATGGACGCCCCTGATAGAAAATGTAACCAGTCAAATGTCTTTTCTACAACTCTTTCTGCCTGGTTTTACGCTCTTTACCTTAGCGCTGCTGCTGTCACTCATTTAAAACACGTTCACACCTGAGCTCGTCTGGTCCCAGAAGAATGAATGGGCGACATGAGCTGATATGTTTTTTCCCGGTTGCCTTTTTTTCTCTTTTTGGTCTTGCAACTAGGTTCTGTCCTTGGCTCAACCTGCCCCCAAAACGAGTATGTACATTTGCATGCATTAGCGCTCTCCCGTGGCTAGCCTGCTACCCGCTGTACCGTCGAGTCTGAATAATGATCCAAGTGTACCACTTCTCACAGCAGCCCAAAGGACCTCCCGCCTGCACCCAAATCAAACATCCAAATGCAGGAAAATCTCACATTCACTACAACAAAAACAAAGCCTCATGTATACCTTCGTGTACAGTTTATACGGGTACGGGCCACTGCTTTTCTCACATGAATTAACTGGGCCATGAGGATACATATTCCTCCCAATGTCATGCGAGCCCATACATGACATTTCACAGCTTGCATATTTCATGTCTGTGCATTCACCATCAGTAATGAGAGGGCGGAATGAATAAACACTTTCTGTGCATAGCTCACACGCAGAGAGCTGTACCTCAAAGTCATGAATCTGCCGTTAGTTGTGCTGCCATTACTACTCATAATCATTTTTTATATTGAAGCAGGGACATTTTTTGGGGCGGGGTAGTGTTAAAATTGCGTGAGATTCAGAATACTGTACATATCTCTGAAACGTTACGAAGTGTGAGTCTGGTCACCACTGCCTCCGTCAAGCCTTAAGTCATTGGTCATTTTAACAGATTAACAGATTTTATTGCTTCACTCCTAGATTTTTTTAGTCCCCTTGATATTTATTTCCTCTTAAGCAGCCGAATTTGTGTGTCCCTGATTGGCTAATCCACCTTTCAATCTCGACATCGATATCAGTCTGGAGCTTCCTGGAAACTGTTAAAAGGCACCGCCATAAAAAAATAGGGTTAGGGTTAAAACAAATACAATACAAATAATCTTCCTTCGCTTTTATAAAAAATGTTTTATGCCTGGTAGGTCTACATGGGAGAGCTCAATAGAAAGTTGTAGTGTCATCACAAATCATTAAGAAATAGTATTTAATGATTTTTATTCTGTTTTGCAGTGAGCAACAGACATAGGTACCAAGCAGAGTATTGTTCACGTACCGGTGTAGAAACCAGGGATTGTTAAGTTACCAATACAATGGTTATGGTATATATACATAGGCAGGAGGCTACGGTCCATCCAGACCAGAACCTCCCGCCACAAGAACAGTTTCTTTCCCTCTGTTGTTGGATTCATGAACACTTCATAACACCTTAATAACACCTGTCACTTTGATAATTCATGTAAATACCTCCTACTGTTTTGCACTGCCAGTTCTGGTCCTGCTGTTGCATACATATTATATTACATATTATATTTAAATCATTCTCATTGTACACTTTTTATTTTTTCATGCCCTCATTTTATTTTCTTATTTTCAGCATATTTAGCTGTCTATACCTTTTTTACTATTAGGCTACCCCAAATAAATTGTATGTTTGCTGTAACCCGACCCAACATGTTTCAAGTGGGTCGGTCTTTTTTTTTTACTTTGAAAGCAAAAAAAAAAAAATCCAAATTGTCGCCATTTTTTGACCCGCAGTGACCGCCAGGGGTCAGGCTTCAACAATCAATGACGGAGAACGTCTCGATCAACACGATTTTAAGATATTTCAATCAAAATCAAAAATCGACCTTTTGTACGCCGTTATCCTTTATTTTGGTAGCGAAGGCGAGTGGGGGGGGAACATGCGGGGGACACGGGCGCCGCCATGTTTGTTGTGATTACGCTGCTGGGTGTGTTTCCGTCCCAGAATGCAAAGCGCGTCAAATTTAATATGAAATCGAAACCATGATGGTGAACGACGTGAGCGGTGGCAACACTAGTGGCGCCGACAGTGTCAAACCAACAAAAATGGTCTGTTCTGAAGTATATAGAGGACCGAAAATGTAGACGGATATGCGTTGTTCAATGCGTTATTTGCCCCCTGGGATGATAGATAAGTTGTCCAGCGCTACAAAATGATTCAATACGGCGCTTTTTGGAAAAAAAACTTCGGTGAGTCGGCAAGATATAAAAACATGTAAGATTTTTTTTTTTTCAGTCGGCTATTTTTTAACCGGGTCGGTCGGATTACGGCAAACAGACTTTTTCGTTCAGCCTTATTATCATCATTATTATCATTATTATTAGAGACTGTTTTATGTTTCTCCTCGATGCCAAAGCCAGTTTCTTGTGTGCGACTTGTTCACTGACAACGGCAATAAAACTGATTCTGAAAACTCAATGAGAAATAGTTGTCCATGTACAGTATGTGTAAAACATAAGCTGAAGACTCGCTCTAGAAAGCAATGTATGCAAAGAGTGTCAACTGTTCAGCTACGCACAGGGCATACACATGACATACTTAAGACTGGAGATGCGCCATGACTATTTCACACCCAATTGATATGTTACGGCTGTTGCTACCTGCCTCATATCCGCGGGACCTATTATGCTAATGAGACGACATATGGCCAATCTGAACTCGGATACAGCTCCCGTGTAGAACGAACAAGATTTACCTCTATATGGTAATGTTTATACAGCATTGAGCAAATGATCAGCCCATTTTAAGGTTAAGGTTTGGTGTTTGAAGCTACGGGTAAGGATTTGTATTGCCAATAGCTCTACCAATATCCTATACTTGTCTTGTGTTGTGACTGATATTTTCCAACATCCATATTCTAGAATCTGTGGAAAGGCGCACATGGGTTGTTGGTGATTTCACAAATTGACTTTGTAAGGAACTGAGTACACTGAAAACTAGCGCATCCTAGTTGCGTACAGTAAAGAATATGTGTTATTAGCTTATTCCACTGAACTGCAGTCACATTTTGCACACAATCACTTATTGGACCTATTGAATTGTCTAGCCTAGCACATAGACGTGAAGCCGAGTTCCATATTTGGAAGTGCACACATCATAGTTACCACAGGGCCAATCAGGAACGAGGTCACAAAAGGTACTCGCCCCTTCCCAATTGCGCTGCTGATTTCCTGCAAGCTCTCCATCAATCAAAGCTCTTGCTAACGTGAGCTTGAGCAGACCTCCACCAAAGAAGGCTCCTTATTAGTCAGGTGTTATTGTTCATATCTTAATTCACAAAGACAACAATGGAATACAAACGCCAGGATCATGTGCAGAATTCTAAAAAGGTTCAGAATGTAGAGCTGGCAGCAGCAGTTAAGAAATGGGCGCAAGGCTCGAAAGAGACCATTTTTGCTTGCTCGCTTCCAATTTGCAACGTGGCGGCTAGTGCCTTCCACTTATAAGTACAGCTGAAGTAGCATCTATTAGCATACTCTTTGTGTTAGCTTCAGTATAGTCAGCTCTTCCATTCAGTTGGATATTTAAGGCCATTCCTTTTACTAGAGTTGTGTCAGAAATTAAAAAAAGCGACACAATAAATTATTTCAACTAACTTTACTACTTTAATAAGCTTTTTTTTTTTTTAAACATTCAATTGATTTATATACATGAAACCAGTTACTATACCTACCAGCATTTTGTATTTTGAGATTATTACAGAGTATCCTATCACATGCTATAGTTCAGAATCTATGTATGAGCCTGCTGCCTGTCCATATGTTATTTTTTTTATGTGTGCATTGAGCGAGTGGGTGAATCCTGACAAATGGAGCTACTATGGTGGTCATTTGGAGGAGGCACACACTCACGCACATGTGCTTCTGCCGTGTTTATTAGCCATCTGACATTTATCCCAAAGGCAGAGAGACGGATGGAGATAAAGAGAGCGAGGGGAGCGGAGGATGGCAGATGAGCGAAAGCATGTGGGCTCAAAAGGTGGTAAGAACTGGAAGGTGGGACGGAGGCGAGGAAGACTGGGGGTATCCGTGGAAACCCTCTTTGCGTCGCGCCGTGCGTGAGCTGCGATTGGTCGTGTCCGAAATGCTCGAGCGTTGCATTGTCTGGTGCATGGAACACACTCATCGCCTCCGCTCCCTCCTTTCCTGTGCACTCTCTGACTCAAGCGTCTCCCACGAGCGGTGCAGGGGCAGCTTGTTCAAATGGAATCCCCCTCCCCCCTCTACAGATTTTTACAAATGAGGCCAAAGCGAGAGCAGGAGAAGTGGGACAGATTTGGTCATAGAATACTATGAATACAGTAAGCGGTTGTTTCTTGGACAATCTCATTGCCTGGGTCTGTTTTCAAAAAGCAGTCTGCTACTCGCCATCAATGTCCGTACGTCATGAATAAACAATCGATCGCGGGGCCTTGCTGGGTGGAGTTTGCATGTTCACCCTGTGTCTTTCAGGTTTTACATTTTGCCCTAAAGACATAGACTTTGATCCAGGCATGAAAATGTGACTCCAAATCCTTGTTAAGTAGATAATACATACATTTAAATGAAAGAATGAGATTGTTTGGTCAGAAGAGTGCATGTAAACAAGTGCGTTCTGTTGTTCGGTGCTCTTGACAATCAACTAATTTTGTTTTAGTAATGCTATTTATTGCTTGAGGACACTCCTACACATGCTAATTGTATGGCATTGTTTTGTGGTAACTTGTCAGTCAATTGTCAGGTAAAAAGCTTAGTCAAATGTTTCTTGGGCTCATTTAATGATGTGTTGATTCTTAGCTGTCGAAAAAACGGAGAACTATAATGATTGGCCCAATTAATTGGTCCTTCAGTCCATGTCACCTGGTCCAATCCAATTAAATCCAGCAACAATAGACTGTGAGCGCTCTGAGGAAGGCGTCGTGCATTTACTTGTTTGTTGTAGCCAATTAAATAAGTTATGCATATCTCTGTCCTCATTTTTTAAATTATGTGCAACCCCTACATTTTTTCAATAATTGTTAGATTTTTTGGGGTTTAGTACTCAAGCCTTGAGGATGTGCAACCTTCATCCTTTCACAAAGAAATTAATATTTTCTGCGGCCTATGCACTGATTGGAGCACATGATTCAATGTTAAATTTTAATAATTACATACATTTAAGCATTATGACCTTTAACCACAATCTTGAAACCATAAAATCACAAAAGTAACCCACGAGAAGAACATGCAAACTTCACATAAAAGGCTGGGTGAGGGATCCAACCAGGAGCTATATATATATATATATGCAACTTTTGTATCCTTGTATCCTTTTGTATCCTATTAGTAATGATAACATAATTGCAGATTGTCGGTGTAATCCCTCATTCGTCCAGGCGTGTTCCATAGTAGAAAAAAGCTTCAGTTGTAGTCATCTGGACTCAGTTAGAAAAAATAGACGTTTCGACTCTCATCCAAGAGTCATTGTCAATAAAAGAATTTAGATCGAGAACTCCGATATTAATACTGTTCTGTGGCAAGACCCGTACATTGGGCGGAGCCTTCCTGAAGTAGAAAGAGTTGTTTGTTTCAACAGAAACTCCCCCCTTGTATCTACCGAGCTAGCCTATTCAGAATTTTAATGAATCTAATCACTCGTTTGAAGACGGTGAGGTGAAGGTTTTAAGCAGGGAGAAAAGATGGTTTGAAAGAGGAGTCAAGGAAGCTATTTTTGTTAAAAAAGAAAGACCTTCTTTAAACAGAAATGGAGGGCTAAGATTCAATCTTCCTGGTATCTATAATGGTATACTGAACCCCTGGAAAGGTAGAGGACCAGGACCAGGACATTTAGATGCTAATCAGGTACTCAGGGTGGTTGAGCCAGGGTCTCACAAAGACAAAGAAGATTCTAATAGCCCATTAAAATTCTGAATAGGCTAGCTCGGTAGATACAAGGGGGGAGTTTCTGTTGAAACAAACAACTCTTTCTACTTCAGGAAGGCTCCTCCCATGGGCGGGACTTACCACAGAACAGTATTAATATTGGAGTTCTCGATCTAAATTCTTTTATTGACAATGACTCTTGGATGAGAGTCGAAACGTCTATTTTTTCTAACTGAGTCCAGATGACTACAACTGAAGCTTTTTCTACTATAATTGCAGATTATCAGAATACCATTTATTATCGAGATATGAAGAGGCGACGGCTGAGTCTTACTCGGTTGACAGGGAAATGGACGCGGGTTACATCAGATCGTTCCGTTACCATGGAGAAGCCCTCATATAGCAGTGTTCCAGTCACAACGTTAATTATGGAGCGCGGGCTAATGCACGTCCGTTTACACGTCACATATTCACAGTGAAATCATGTCCGAGAGCCTCAGATGGAGGCAGGCTGAGTGGTCAGAAAATACTCACATAATAATGCCACTCAACAGGGAATAGTAACTTTCCAGTGGGTGGGGGGCCTCCATAGAAGCTCAGAAGCATGGTTTATACGCTAATTATGATCTAAAATTAAGGCGACCTGATTTTCAAAATTAAAAACTGGGGCACAAATTGTTTGGGATGGGGGATCATGGTAGAATTGTAAAAAGCACATGTAATTATGTGAATTATTATTGCACTCGGCACATTTATGGCTCATTCACAATTCTTTCGGGGCTGAGTCAGTATGAAATCTGAAAGACTTCTATCAGTGGAGTGTATTTGAGTTTTCTGGTTATATTAAAGCCACTCAACGGAAACTTTTGACTTAAATGCTGTCGATGTGTTGATAACAGCCCAAACCCTCTTTATTCATAACTTGTATTTTTTACGGGCTAATGCTAACAGATTAAAGGAATACAATTCGGGGGTCTCTGAAGTCTCTCAAATCTTCCCGAACTAGCAAAGTTGCGAAGTGATCGATGGCGTCAGCAAGGAACGTCGCTTCTACCAAATATGTCTACGGGTTTGTAAAGTAATGACGTCACACACGGCATATTTCTCTTTTCCGGGTCTCAGGTGCCTCAGCCAGCTGATTGTAAAAAACAAATATATAATAAAGTTAAATCTGTGCTGCCTCAGCTGTTGTTAAAGCAGCTCTGTGAGTCTGGTCAGTGTTGTTTGCATTCAATCAAAAAGCGTTTAATTCTCCGGAAAACCTGAAAGGGCCCTGTTAGCACGCTAGTTGTTGTGACCTTCACCAACCACATTAACACGCCGTCAAAAACCTTTTCATAACCGGAATATTGGAATAAATCAGTTCGGCATGGCCATGTACACACCACTAACCCTTTTGAAAAACTCAAATATTCCTATATTCAGTTTTTTTAAAACCTGAATACGACCCCCGGGTTACTCCTTTTCTAATCCGAATATCTAGTCATGTATACGGCAATTGGCATGATATAATTTGTGTTCCGTGCATGTTCTATTTACAACGAATCTTGGTCTTTTGAGTTCAGGACTTGGTGATACCCTAATGCTACACAGCACCACACTTTTGGAGCGAGTAGGAAACCAGTCACTTCCTAAGTGGACTGTGCACCTTCATCCAAAATGTCCAGTGGCTCTGGTGGAAACGAGTAGCGTGAATATCTATGGCACATCTCCGACACTATTTTCTATTTCTTCACGTTCTCACTGTCCATTCATGAAAAACTTAGTCACTGTCATGGTAAACTCTGCTCTGAAAGTTGTGAAAAGTGCTCATAAACTTTGTGCAGTGAATCATTTGGATGCTCGTGATGCAGTAGGTAAGTGACCGATAACTTGGGACCATTGCATTATAATGAACTAGTTGGTTTTCATGTTTTTAAGATATGTTTAACTAAACAGTAGCTAAACATCATAAAGCACCAACGGACAATTCATCTACTTATGATTTATTTTATATAGTACCCATATCTAAAACACTTATTTATCAAGGCCTTTCTTTCAAGAGTAAAAATATGTTTTTATTAGCTTTTAACCTAACACTCAACTTATCTATTCAAGCTACTTGTTTCTTTATTCTTATCCCACTGAAATGAAACTGAATGAAAATTAGAGCTCCTCTGCCCTGTCTCCATTGATTTATGATCTGTTTGAACAAAACTGAGCACATCGCCGTGGCATGGCATCAAAAACGAAACAAAATCATCGGTTTAGCGCAGCCGCTTGAACCCAGAAGTGACGTAAACAACTTGTAAAAACACGCATTCTTACAGTGAGTGGCGTCACCGCTCCACAGACCTGTCAAGTAACATGCTTTTTCAACACTCCAGGCAAAGCGATGACATTTCCATAGCGCCAGGCAGATGACAGACGCTCTTCAAAGCTACATAGTGCATGCGAGCTTCTTTGACATAGAAAACGCTTGAGAAACCCGCTGTGCAATATGGACGGTGCGAGTTCTTGAGCTCAGTGATTTCAAAGGCATTTCCTGATCAAAGGATAATTAGAATCATGCATCATACAAGACCTTTCACTTTTATCGTTATCGCCACGTCGGGAACAGGAAAGCACGTCATTGTTGTGTAGATGTCCAATGGAAGATAACCTGCTGTTGTTGTTTTTTAATTTATGACGTGCCCACTAATTCATGCTGATCACTTAATGTCAGGTCAAAATCTTCATCATCATCTTTTCATTGATGATTTGGTCTTCCATTGTTGTCCTTTTACCCTATTTGTGCAGTGTTTTCAATATTGACATGTCTATATGTTCTTCCCAGTCCATTATACCCACACCAGTTACTATGGAGATGGCACAACAACAACAAAAACAACAACAAAAATCACAACAACAAAAAAGACGGTCTACAGCTTCAAGAAAGAAAATCCAGGGGGAGTATGGGAACTCTAAGGTGAAAGGCAAGCTTCTCCTGTTGTTTTTTCTCTTTTTTTCCTATTCAATGCATAGACAGTCACCATGGCAACAAAGCAGCCCCACTGTAGGCGCCTCTCTCTGGCTATGCCCCCTCCCGTTCTGCATGCCAATAACAAGGTGTATACATGCTTCCTCCGACAGCCTTTATGATGGAGTGACCATCATGTGGGGGCTGAAATATGTATGTCACTTAATGGGGACCGATGCCTTTGGTGGGACCGAAAATCCTTCAATATCAGATCTACATGGTTTGAAGTTAAAGGTTGATTTATGTGAAGGATTAGATAAACCCTTTAATGACCTATATATCAAGGCAGAAGGTCAAGTATTATAAAACATGCATCAAAAAATTACTAAAATTATGATTATTTTTCTGAACTGAAATGGCATTAAAGCTCAAACTCAAAATGATGGGAAATATGTTTTAGGATGTTATTTGTATACATAAAATAAATATACATTGTGTGTTCAAAGACAATATTTGACAAACCCAAACATTCAAATAATTAAGACATAAAATTCATGTTAGCTTGGCAAGTTATATATGGTGGCTGCAAACTGCTGTATATTACATTTTGACCCAACTTGTCTGATGTGGGGTATTTCACCACATTTAGCAAGTTTTAAAGGACAAATATTATGCAAAATGTTGTTTCCTAAGCTTTTAACCATGTCCTAACATTGTTGCCTCACCAAAAACATACCTGGCGTTGCATTTAGCTTCATTCACGCTAGTTTGATGAATCAGGGCCAGAAAGTCCACTCCCCTTCCGACCGTCAAAAACGCACACCTCGATAACTGACATTTTCTTGTTCTTTGACGTGACTCAGCGAATCTTCTTTGCTCTTTTTGAGTCCATAAATCATTGCCGGACTCGTTCTGTGCATGTCTGCCGTTAAATCACTATCATTGCAACTGTGTGCTTGAACCAGGAAGTAGGCAAGAAGCTAAAATAGCAAACAGTGTATAACCCCCTGCTGCCAGTAGATGGAGCCAAAGCTCAGTAACTCTGACATCTCCCATGGTATTGTTTTTTTTTTTTGTAAATGCATTATAATTTT
This sequence comes from Eucyclogobius newberryi, assembly GCF_026437365.1. Lineage (NCBI taxonomy): Eukaryota > Metazoa > Chordata > Actinopteri > Gobiiformes > Gobiidae > Eucyclogobius > Eucyclogobius newberryi. The sequence continues at coordinate 26,157,690 of NW_027315834.1, forward strand.
TCTAAAACATTTCTATTATTCACCATATCCACCAGTCAATAGTATTAATTTTCTGTGTTTCTGTTTTTGTGTGACGTTAGTTTATTGACATTGTTTTGACATTGATTTTTTGGACCTAGATCATATTTGATTTTAGTTTTCTTTATTTGTTATGCTGGTCAGCAGTCTGTAATGAGTATACTTTCCCCTTGGGCATGAATAAAAGTAATTCTGATTCTGAATTTTATTTAAAAACAACAAAAACACACAAATAAATTATTTTTAAAACAGTACAAATCCAAGGGCAAATCAAAGTGTAATCTTCCATGCAAGGCGGGTGTAAGAGGAACCACAACATGAGTTTGAGTACATTTTAGATGGATTATTAAAGTATGAATTTACATAAAACACCATATCATTGGGATTATTGAAATAAAGATCCTTATTACTCCCCTCTACACACCAGAAATGCTCGTTTTAAAGCTATAGGAGGAAGTGGGAGATACGTGTGACAGTTTGAACAGCTTATCTCTGCGTTTCATGGCTTGAGCAAGTTTGCCTAACAAAGCCAGGCAATCAAAATAAATAGTGAACTCTGATATTATTCACTCATGAGCGTAGTAATATTGCCTCATCCATCTTATTTATGTGCCTTCTCGCTGTCTGCCAAAGAAAACTCCAGCGCAGTCGTAAAGAAAGTTGTGATGGATGCTACTTGTGTGTCTGTGAGTTGTTTGCGGAAAAGATAAATTTGTGGTATAAGTCAGAAAAAAAAGAAGTAAAAGGGCAGAAGCAGTGGATGTCAGGGAGAGGGAGAATGGAGAGGCAGTAATTCACATAAGCTGACAGGAGCAGGCTGAGGTGTGGCTTCCCCTTCGCCTGTCACTCAAGCTCGAATCAATTGGTGTAAAAAGCAATGAGGGGAACTGGACCCAGAGACCCGCACTCTATTTTTCTCTTTCCAAAAATACAGCCAAATATAAACACACGCCACAGTAAATCAGATTTACTCACTCTTCGTTTTACAGTGGAGAATTTTACTTTGACAGTTTATTTGTATATTTTAAAGTTGCTGAACAGGAAAAAGGCTTTCTCACTCTCATTTTGTTTGATACAATTCAGTTCAAAGGGCGAGTCTTGACATAACTACCTTCATTCTCGGGTTATAGAGCTCCTGAATATCAGCCGCAGCCATGTTTTTTGATGAGAAAACCATGTTAAAACAAGATTAAAAGCTCAAAAAAGTCAATTTTGCATAATATGTGTCCTTTAATACAATTGTAGAGAACTTTTAGCGTTCACATTTTAAAAAAAGCAAATATCAAGCAAATTTTGGAAAGAACCCTTTGTGTTTTCTTTTGACTTGGCTTTGAGTAAATGTTTATCCAATCATTTCAGACCAAGCAACCTCTCTTGGCCATTTTGCCCAGCAACGACCGTAACAAGCTGCAGAGAAACGTATTTCCTGGAAAATAAGGCAGAGGAAAATGTTTGTTGATGAAATGATGGCCTATTATGGGAACATTATTTTTCTTTCGCTAATGTGAAAAACACACACACAACACACACACACACACACACACACACACAAATATACACACATATACACACACACACACACACACACACACACACACACAAACAAACACAAACAAACACATACACACACGCACATATACACACACACACATGTATACACACACACACACATATACACACACACACACACACGCACACATATACACACACACACAAACAAACAAACAAACACATATACACACACACACTCTCTCTCACACACACACACACACACACACACACACTCACACTCACACACACACACACACACACACACACACATATACACAAACACACAAACAAACAAACACATATACACACACACACTCTCACACACACACACACAAACACATATATACACACACGCACGCACACACACACACATATACACACACACACACACATATACACACACACACACACACACAGCCTCGTTAGCTCAGCAGACGCATGCATTGTTAGCGGCTGCAGTGCGCGGTGAATAGTGCATGAGTAGTGCATGTGCCATGTGTGCGCCATGTCACAGAGTCCCCACTGGGAGTCCCGTTGAGTGAGCATTAATCAGACCCGTGGGGAACCTGGACTCAGACTGGGAATTGACATGGTCCATGAGAGCGTACAAAGGAGAGAACGAGAAAGAGGGGAGCATAGTTCAAGTGACCGATAATAACGACGGTGCACACAGCTGTCAACAGGGTGCAGGAGTGTTTGGGTGAAAAGTTGGACTTGTTTTGGGTTCCTGCGCCTCAGTTTGACTTGACTGCACTAATTAATCGATCAAATACAGTTTAGAGTTGGGCTGAACGATTTGGAAAACATCAAATCAGTTTTTTTTTCACGACAAACACTGAGATTTAGGTTTTGAAAGCAGGATTCTGTTCTCAATTCACATTTCAAATATGGCCAGTTCGGCCATATATGATATATGAATTCATATTCAGCAGAGGACTGCAATATAACAAATACACGCAAGCAAGCATGTCACAACTTCTTTGTAGAGGTCTTTTTTTACATTAGGATTAACAGGTTTGCATCAGGGAATATTTATTATTCCCTGACTTACAGTTTTTTACGATTGAATAAACACAATTTTGATGGTTTTGTTTTATTTAGCAAAACCCTACACACCCAACCACAAACCCAATTAGCAAAACACCTTGACTCCTTTGCAAAATGAAACACTCTTGTAAAAACTAATTGATCAAAACCATAATTTTTTACCATGTGAAACACACACGTTGCATATTTCTTAACTATGTTTGCCCCAGTTACACGCTGCTGTGGAAAACCTTAAACACTTTTGGCTAATCCTGCTTCTAAGTGCATAGAGTCGTATGGGTGAAGTACACCGTGAATTTGCAAAACATCGCTCGGATTTGCACAACTGGAAACACAATGTCTGTTCACACTTTATGCACAACAACACTCGCAGTGAACACTAAACACACTTGTGTGCATGACTGTAGACACCACACAGGACACAAGACTAATGCTGTTGACAATGTCGTTTATTTTTTTCCATATACTCAAGCCAACATGGCGAAAAAGAAAAAAATTCCCAGTTTTCATGAACATTACATTTTATCCAGTACAAAAAAGAACCCTCCCAAACTCCTCCCCCTCTTCCTCCTGCTTGAAGTCTTCCTCTTCCTCTTCCTCTACCTCGACCTCTGGCACGGCCTCTGCCTCTTTCTTCTCCTTCTCCTCTTCCTCCTTCTCATCCTCACTCTTCCTCTTCCTTCCATTTTGGTTCAGTTTGGTGAACTCACATGCTGCATTTTTATAGTGCTTAAATCTGATTGGTGTGTCTAAAATTAAGCGATCTTGTGTTTGGTCACCTAATGACAGTGTTCAATGGATTGGCACATGGGTGTGGTCATTTGACAGTCAGTGCTTTAGAATTGCAAAGAAGTGACATCTTGATAAACTTCTGTGTCTAAATACATACAAGTGTTCAGTGTTGTAAATCACTGTGTGTATTGTTTTGCACAAAGTGTGAACTGACTTATTGTGTTTACAGTGGTGCAAATCTGAGTTTTGCTCCTTGAGTGTAAGGTTTTGATAATTGGGCTAAACTTTAGATTTGAGTGTTTATTCAATCGTAAAAAACTAAATTGCAGCAGACGTAACAATTTGCTAATTTCGACCATTTCAACATCAATTTTGATTGATTGAACTTGTCTAACGCTAATGTAAACAGTCAAAATGGAAAAAAAATATTAAAACAACAGATACTGCTCGCTCGAGGGGCTGTAGAGTGAACATTTTGCCTCCGTAAAACATAACACAAAGGCGATGAGGGCCTAAATAAGATCACGACATCATTACAAAGCATGTTTATCGCCCACAAACCCGTAGGCGTCGGTGCTGTTATACCACGTTGCCTTGAGCAAGTTGTGAATCATAAACCCATGACAAATTAGTCCAATGTAAGAATGTGTTTGGAAAACGATGTCTGGGTTTTAGATCTGTAAAGATACGTGCGAGCGCTTTTAGGCAAGGCTAGGTTATAGAAGTCTTATGGGTCAGAGGATGTGGCAGCAGCAGCAGGAGGAGCAAAAAAGACTAACAAAAAAAGAAATGACACAAAATGCACCGACGATCAAGGACTGGACTAACATTATAACATAACATTATAATGGCAAAAAATACATTTGGACTTAATTTGAAAATGGACATACCGTATTCAAGTCGCACCAGCCAAAAAATGCATAATAGAAGTAAAAAACATATATAAGTTGCATTAAAATGCGGTTTCAAGTATGAAAATAACAAATAATATCACATATAAGTGGCTCTGGAGTATAGTTATATAGTATAAATATAAGTATAAGTCGCACCCCGGCCAAAACTATGAAAAAGGTGCCACTTATAGTCCGGAAAATACGGCATTTGACAGACTGTAGACTCGATGGGACGTTTGCTTTGGGTTCTGTGTGCTATGAATTTCTTGTCTTCTTTTTTTATGATTTATGGCTGTTGTTGGATGTCTGCTTTTTTTTTTTTTTTCTACTCTGTTCTGTTTTTCTATGTTCTGTTTTTTTATAATTTTGAAAAATAAAAACATTTAAATAAAAAGAAATACAGTAAAGTCACAGTAAACCTCAGAAACTAGGACTGTCGCTATAGAGACACTCATAACAGATTATAGATTTGAATGAGCAAAAAAATCCTCAAAACTGCATAAAACAAGAAGCTGAAACCCATGAATTAGTCACCGAAATCACAAATAAACACAAAATACCATCATCTGAAACCATTTTAATCTGAATTTCACATGTACTTTTTAACATTAAATACTTACATTATAAGTAAGTATAAGACATTTTGACTATTTGTCTGCCATTCCATATTGACAGCACTTCATCTTATATTTACCCAAAACAATTGTGGCAGAATTTGGGATCGTAAATTCCTCCGTTCAGACCTCGTTACCTCTTAAATCTGAGCGCAGGTGACACCTCCCCATTTCTGCCTGACGCACTTCCACCAGTGCAGTCTGGACAGCTGCAGGATCCTCAGCTGGGAGCCCCCCTTCCACAGACGCTCCTTTATCCCTGGAACATCTCTATGTGCTGGAGCAGGACGACTCTCTACCTCCCCCTGCTGCTGCCCTAGGACGCACTGCCACATTTTAACACATTCCTGTTGCGTTGAAATAATACATTGTCGAAACACTCACACACAAAGTGACGAGATACTCATTTTTGTCACTATTGCCCACCTTATAGCGTATCTATCGTCCGAGTAAACGAGAAACTTGTTGTGCTTGTTCGCGTCTTGCAGCGCGGCACCGACATTCGTCACATTCAACAGCTGTCACGTGCTTTCCAACAAACACATTTACAAACCCGAAGACAGCGTGCGGGGGTAATTTACAGCGGTGCGGCCGTAAAAAATCAATTGCATCCACAGCGTCGCCTCGTGCACGGTGGGGTTCTAGAACATGCACATCCTGTTATCTTCCCCCTACATTTCACCGCCGGTTATTACACTGTACCTCTGCTCTTTCTCTTAACACTTCTCGCCTGATGTTTACCCGCACTAAATGATAAATGATGCTTCCCCCGTGCAGCTGTGTGTCAGAATCCTTTATCCCCGTCCTCTTAATCCTTCTTCCCGTCGCTGGGCTCCAATGTAATCGATGGCGTGTTGTTAACCGTGTGTTCTTGTGTGTTGGCGTGTGGCGGTACATAGTGTTTGTAACCTGGTGCGGCGGCTCAGACGGATTAGGCTGATTATGGGTTTAAGGTAGGCAAGAAAGATTAGCACAACAGATATGATGAATTATGTTTGTGTGGTATTGTTGTTCGTTTTGATAGGTACAATATTCCCTTTCGTAATGCGTTTATTGGACTGCGAACGCTGGGGAATGGGCGTGGTGAAGGTAGAAAAGCTATTTCGATGTGACCAATTAAATACTTACTACATGAGTGCCGTGTCTTAAACAGGACACAGCTGATGCTAACATGCACTAGCTTTGTTCCGCTAAGTCTGTAGTCTGGAAATATGGCGATTTGTGACCAGATCAAGATTGCTATTTTCTGTTTTTATCTGTTTTTGCCGTTTCATTTTCACCTGCATTCGGTTTTGTCCTCTCTTGTCCAATCATCTTGTGGTTAACTGCTCCTTGGGCCTGATGCAAGCCAGAATCTCTTGGAAGCTAGTGCCTCTCATGGCCCCCGTCGGACCTCTGACCCAGGGCCGGCCCAGCCTATAAGCGAACTAAGCAGCCGCGTAGGGCCCCGAGGCGTTAATAGGGTCCCCAATCTGGCAACCCGTCTTATGCGAAGCGCAAGCGCAGCGTGCGCCACTAGTGTAGTGTAGTAGCGCTGCTGGCGCGGCAGCGCACACAGCGGTAACATATAACGCACAAACTGCATTTATTTGTAATGACAATCTGGCAACCAAGACACCAAACCTGCGCTGATTGGGCAACTTCATTGTGCGCGAGGAGATCAAGAGCAAAACATAAACACAACAGAACGTGGCCCTCATGTCCAGAGGAATATATCCCCCCGATGCCGAAAAACGAAAGAAGAAACTTCTTGACGATGTAAAGAAACTGCAAACTCAACAACACTCTCCAGGTATTGAACTTCTCTTACAAAGAGACGGTTAATGCTGCTGTTTGAAACAACACAATTCTGTCACGTTCGCTCAGGCTGGAGGCGACGAGAGCTCTGCCCCGCGCATAATATGTGTCTGAATGAAAGATAATAAGCTTAACATTTACACCAGCCCCGTAGTGTCAGCTGCAGGTGAGGCCGGGGAGGGGCGTCTGTGCCCCGGTCACTAAGAGGCGGAGATCCGGTCCGGACGAGCGCCGTCTCGTCCAGAACCTCTGATGTGAGACTTTGGAGTGAACAGTGTGCGGCTCCTGTCCCGGGCCCCTGTGCAGGGCCCCTGTGCAGCCTCGGTCAGAGATGAGCGGGTTTGAGTTTGCGTCCCTCTCTCTCACATCACCATGTGTGAGATCAATCGTGACTCGTGATGTCTGTTTTACTTTGACTTCTTAAAGTGCAATAAGAGGAACGTAAAGGTTTATGCACGTCAGGTCCATCAGCCAATCACATCACAGCATTGTGTCATGCAGGAGTCCAGTATGTGATGTTCTGATCAGAACAAACATTTATATTGTAATTAACTTTTAATAGAGCAATAAAACATTTCAATTTATTTAAAAAGCATCATTAGACTATTTGTTATAAATTATAATAAATTGATAGTGAAAAATAACCAGACATATTATGATTACGTCTGTTATAGAATAATACTATATATTTTTATATAAATGTGGCAAAGTTGCAGGTTTGGACCTTCACTTCTCGTTCTGTTCATTCTCTGGGAATAACATGTTTGCACTGTCTAGTTTTATCAGTGTTAATTGTTAATCAAGCAATACTTATGCCATTTGTTTAATTTAATATAACTTGTTTGTTCACTTTAGCAAGAAGGAACAGTTGGGAGCTGTAAAAGATAAATTAGTAAGGATAACTATTACTTTTACATTTTCAGTTAAAATTAATCAATTTGATCATAATTATTTTCATAGCCAATATTGTATTGAGTAATTAAGTACACTAATGTATTAATAACTGGCTTTAGTCATTTTCTCCTGGCACAGTTTCATCACATCATCATTTTATAGCATTACAACCTCAACATGTTACTCTTACTTTAGCCGGCTGGACCACATTAAAATGCACCAGAAGACCCAAAAAAGTCTGAAAATCTCTGGGGGAGGGCCCCCAGACCCCCCCTGTTCATTAGTTTAAACTAATATGCTAATGTGGCTGTCGACCCTTAACGCCCACAAATACGCCCAAAAACATATCTGGGACGTGTGTTATTTGTACAGGGAGTAGGAAGGATGTCAGCGGAATACCAAGTTGCATTGTGGGATTTAAGTTATCAATATTTGACCTTGTGAGGTGTTGAGAATAAACTAACTGGCAAACAGATGCCCTGGAGTTTTGGTGCGCTTTGTTTGCGTTGAAGAAAGTTCCCATATGTGAATTGTTTACTGACAATGGCAATAAAACTGATTCTGATGATGTGGTGAGGGGCCCCCAAATTTTTTTTTCGCTTAGGGCCCCCTGAAGGCTTGGGCCGGCCCTGCTCTGACCGCACAGCTCCGCCCCCGCACCGCTCATGGTGAACGTCCCTAACAACCACATCACTGTTTACCTATAGCAAATGGGCTTGAGGTGTGAATGAAGAATGTTCTAAGTGTTAAAACAAAAGAGTGCTATAGACTGTCGCATCACAAGCGTTTCATGGGGTTTGTCCCTGGAGGCCAAAGCAATAAAACAATTTAAACATATTTCATCTTGAGAAAAGTAGTGCTGACTTTCAGAGCCTTGCCTGGTCGTACAGTCGCTCGCTGAGGTCTTTGGATCAGAACCTGCTGTTGGTTTGTTTTAATTACAGCCGCTTTAGGAACTGATTTGACTGTATATTGTTGTGTATTGCTCACTATAAGTTTTGTGTTTTTACCATTTCATTCTGTGTTCCAGCTGTTTTTGTGAAGCACTTTGTGGCTTCTGTCTGTGAAACGTGCTGTACAAATACAATGAACTTACTTCCACACACACAAGTAGCTCAAATTACGCAGGAATCGTTTACCTTTTAAAAAACGTAATTACTCTACACTGAACATGAGCTGAACTTACATGCACCTTTTTATATATAAACAAAAGACCCATTTCTCACAAAAAAATCACTATTCTGTCAAAATAGCTGAGCAATCAATATTAATTAATCAATTAATTCAACCACATATGAGTAGGCGACAACGTGTTCCAGTGTCCTTTAACTGGGGTCAGCCTAAGGCACACCTGTGCAATAGTCATGCCCAGATTTGTATACAATATTTGAGAGAAATGGGTATTTTGTGTATTTAGAAAAAAAAATCCATATCTTTGAGTTCAGCTCATGAAAAATAGGAGCAAAAACAAAGTGTTTACAGTATATTTTTGTTCAGTGTAAGTCTGGATAGTGTAAGTCTGGATAAAAGAAGAAAGTAGAAGTACAAGTCCATATGAGGCAGATGACTACAGGTTACTACTTTGTAACAGATTCACATTTCAAACTCAATTTTGATACTAAAGAAAGACTCAAAACCAATTTTGATACAGGTAATTTCTTATTGATCCTCTTTGTGTCCTCTGCATGTGACCTTCAGTGTTGCTGGGGAATCTGTCAGTGTCACAGCACTGGGGGCCCGTCCCCAGACCCTGAGCTCCACTGCTTTAGGTCTGCCAAGTGTCACAATTCTTATATTTTCATCCACACTTCCAGCAAGAGTGGATTTTAGGCAAGTACTTTCCCCACAATGTATTTCATTGTGATGTTTTCAAACGTGGCAGCAAGTACTAACGGGAAACACTGGAAAGGAATGATTAACAGTTAAACTGATTATGTTTTAAATAAATCTGCGACTGTCTAGCAACAACACTGTCAAAAACGTTTGGCCTGTTCTCATTTGTTTATGGACAATTCAGCAAATGATCCAGACTAAACTGAGCTGAGGCTTTGTGATTAATATAACTGCGGTTTAACAACTCCACTGACAGCTGTTTTTCTCATTTAAAACGCTCTGTAGTGCGGACTGTCCCACTTCTCCTGTTCACCTCTCCTGTGCCCTTGTGCCCTTGTGCACTCTTACACACTCCATGCACGTTCAGTAAAGGGTGTAGTGCGTAGGGCAGGGATGTCCAAACATTTTTCACTGAGGGCCACATTTTGAAACTTATACAGAGCAGAGGGCCGCAAAAAAAAAACAGTAATGAAGTGAATCATTCAAAATGTTGTGTTTGACATGTTTCGATGAGCTTCCACACCTTTGATAAGACAAGACAAGATAAGACAAGATAAGATAAGATAAGATAAGCCTTTATTGTCCACACATGGGGAAATGTTGGTGTTACAACGCAGTAGATACAGAGGAAAGGACAGATAACTTATAGGAAGTTTAAAAAAAACTCTTAATAGAAGAACTCTTATAAACAAAACAAAAACTCTTATTAACAAAACTCCTGTAAACAGGACCTCTCATATCTTAATAATGGAATGGAGGGAATAAAATCAAAATAAAATAATAATAATAATAAAAATAGCTGGCATAAGACAAATAATACTACTAATAATGGTAAAGTAAACACTCTTATTTACATCAGTTATATGCACATGAATGACATTATTGCGTGTGAGTACGACGGTAATTGCACATGAATATGTCAGTATTGCACATGGTTAGGTCAGTATTGCGAGTGTTCAGGACTAACAGTGTTTGTTATAAAGTCTGACAGCAGCAGGAAGGAAAGACCTGTGAAACCTTTCCTTCGCACATCGAGGGTGGATCAGTCTGTCACTGAAGCTGCTCTCCAGAGCGGACAGAGTGTCCTGCAGGGGGCGACACTCATGGTCAAGCATAGATGTGAATCTAGCCAGGACCCTCCTGTCCCCCACCTCCTGCACCGAGTCCAGAGCACAGCCCAGGACGGAGCTGGACTTCTTGATGACTCTGTCCAGCCTCTTCCTCTCCCTCTCTGTGATGCTGCTGCTCCAGCAGGCCACACCGTACAGGAGGGCTGATGCCACCACAGAGTCGTAGAAGGTCTCCAGGAGTGGCCCTGTCACTCCAAAAGACCTGAGTCTCCTCAGGAGGTAGAGCCGACTCTGGCTGACACAGATGATTCTAGTTTCTTCAATGTTGCCATGTGGTCTTAAAACACACTTTTGTCATGTTATGATTTTTCATTCAGATTTCAGCATGGACACTTGTGACGTTTTACTATTAATTGGTCTTTGGCATTGATCCATTTAATAACTAAAACCAAAGCTATTTCCATTATTCTCTGTGTGAAGTCGCATATTTTTGAACCACGGGGGGAAAAACATTCCCTATAATCACACACAAACATTGAAGTAGTGCAGCGTTTTATCTAACACCAGGTTGTGTTCTCTGGAGAGGGTGAAGGATGAAATAAAAAGACAACTCCCGAGAAAAGTTGAAATAAGGGAAAGATTAAAGCAATATGAACAGAGTGAGACAGGCCGTGCTCAGCGGGACGACCTTTCCCCCGTGAGGCTCGCCCCAAACAGAAAGGCTCGCAGATGAAACCCATTTTATGAGGACCGGCAGCCCAACAATATGCTGCCTCTCAATATGGTGCACTTTTGTGTAATCCACACTGCCCACACAGAGGAGGATAATGCGCAACACAAACAGATCCTCGCGCGTCTCCAGACACACGTATCCTACACACTTTGCGACGTTTCACATGCCCGTATTACCGATGCCCACGCGCAGGAGTATTGTCACGTAAGCGCACAGGAGAAGGGGTGGGAGCCCGCACACATTTGTTTGCACACCGGGCGCGTGACACACTTTTACCTTGGCTCCGCACTCGCTGAATGAATCACGGAAAGCTGCTCCTTCTGTCCAAAACTCTCAGCGTCAAAGCCTAATCCGCTGCACACATCCACGCGGCGGCGGTTGTTTATGCGGAGTGTCTTCAGCAAATAGAGAGAAAGTGTGTTTTTACATGCTTCTGCCGATGTACTTTTTGTCTTTAAATGATTATGCTGATTAGTATTGTATGTACGTAAGTTTGCTCAGACAACAGTTGACTATGGCCCAGGGCCCGAATACAGCTAAATGAATAGAAATGAAGGTTTTTCCTGTCGTGTGAAGCATTTTGAATTGCCTTGTGTACGACTTGTGCTCTACAAATAAACTTGTCTTTCAGGTTGTTGTTGGTCGGGCTACTTCCTGGTGTATCGGTCCAAATGACCATAAAGTTCCAAATTGTCTGTCTCTTTTGTGTGTGTGTAGGTGTGTGTGTTTTTTTGTGTGTGTGTTTTGTGTGTGTGTCTGTATGTGTGTGTGTGTGCAGGTGTGTATGTGTGTGTTTTGTGTGTATGTATGTATGTGTTTAGGTGTGTGTATGTATGTGTGTGTGTGTGTGTGTGTGTGTGTATGTGTGTGTGTGTGTGTGTGTATGTGTGTGTGTGTGCGTCTGTGTGTGTGTGTGTGTCTGTGTGCGTCTGTGTGTGTGTGTGTGTGTGTGTGTGTGCGTCTGTGTGTGTGTGTGTGTGTGTGTGTGTGTGTGTGCGTCTGTGTGTGTGTGTGTGTGTGTGTGTGTGTGTGTGTCTGTGTGTGCGTCTGTGTGTGTGTGTGTGTGTGTCGGCTGCTTCCACGAGTAAATAGAAGCCTACCTTTTATCACACTGCCAATTAAAAACATTGTCTATATAAGGCTAACAAACAAATGTACATTGAAAGAAAAAAAAGGTATATCTTCCAACCTTCAGTATGTAAATCATCACAGTAACATCAGTATCACAGTGATCGATCCACATACTGCTGTTTTTCCCAGTATCGTGCAGCTCTAGCTCTGGAACAGACTTATCTCATTTTTCAAGTCTTTAACAAGCTAACAGTTCTTACAATGGAAATAAATTAATTCATCTATTGAATTTTGACCAATGAACTAAAATAATACTGTGTATTTGTTTATGAGAACAAAAATATTGATATTGTGAGATTCTTCATATTTCTATTTGAAGTTACCTCTGCTCAACGAACAAAATCTGTTTCTTATATGCAAATTGTATTAACTTAAGTGGATGTAATTGTGATAACAGTGGACTAGCTGGTTCTGTGCTTCTGAGACGATTGACCTCGAGTCTGGGCTTCATCTGTGTTTAAATATCGGACCATCAGTGACAAAAGTGTGAACAGCTCCTGCTTAGACCATCATGTTCTGTTTCTTTCTTTTTTTTATCCGTCAGAAAGCTTAAGATGTTTTGAAATAGGCTTCTTCTGCTTGTTCAAGTATGACTAAAAGCACTAATTAGCAACTTGGAAATTGTTCACAGCCCTGGTGCAAATAACAAGCGCCCAACACTGCATGACAATGTTAGGTTTGTTCAATGAGACAGACTTATTTTAATTACTTTTTATTCCACTGGTGGAGGAAGAGGAGCGGCTGTAGTGAGGGCACAGCAGGACCCAAAACACTGGCTCAAGGAAACATCTCAGCCATGAACAGACAGGAGCCTATGATAAACCGCAGATGTTTCCTTCTGTCATCAACCAACTGCAGCGTACTATCTTCTTCAGTGTACTTCCTTCCTCAGTGTACTATCTTCCTCAGTGTACTATCTTCCTCTGTGTACTATCTTCCTCTGTGTACTTCCTTCCTCAATGTACTTCCTTCCTCAATGTACTATCTTCTTCAGTGTACTACCTTCTTCAGTGTACTATCTTCTTCAGTGTACTATCTTCCTCAGTGTACTATCTTACTCAGTGTACTATCTTCCTCAGTGTACTACCTTCTTCAGTGTACTATCTTCCTCAGTGTACTATCTTCCTCAGTGTACTATCTTCCTCAGTGTACTATCTTCAGTAGTACACTGTACAGTATTGGACATGAATTTGACAGTATTGCGCATGATTATGACAGTACTATTGGACATGAATATGACAGTATTGCACATAATTAAGTCAGTATTGCACATGATTATGACAGTATTGGACATGAATATGACAGTATTGCACATGATTAAGTCAGTATTGCACATGATTATGACAGTATTGGACATGAATATGACAGTATTGCACATGATTAAGTCAGTATTGCACATGATTATGACAGTATTGGACATGAATATGACAGTATTGCACATGATTAAGTCAGTATTGCACATGATTATGACAGTATTGCACATGAATATGACAGTATTGCACATAATTAAGTCAGTATTGCACATGATTATGACAGTATTGGACATGAATATGACAGTATTGCACATGATTAAGTCAGTATTGCACATGATTATGACAGTATTGCACATGAATATGACAGTATTGCACATGATTAATTCAGTATTGCACATGATTATGACAGTATTGCACATGAATATGACAGTATCCCACATGAATATGACAGTATTGGACATGAATATGACAGTATTGCGCATGATTGACAGTATTGCACATGATTAAGTCAGTATTGGACATAAATATGACAGTATTGCACATGAATATGACAGTAGTATTGGACATGAATATGACAGTATTGCACATGATTAAGTCAGTATTGCACATGATTATGACCGTATTGGACATGAATATGACAGTATTGCACATGATTCTGACAGTATTGCACATGAATATGACAGTATTGCACATGATTAAGTCAGTATTGCACATGATTATGACAGTATTGCACATGATTAAGTCAGTATTGCACATGATTATGACAGTATTGCACATGAATATGACAGTATTGCACATGATTAAGTCAGTATTGCACATGATTATGACAGTATTGCACATGAATATGACAGTATTGCACATGATTAAGTCAGTATTTCACATGATTATGACAGTATTGCACATGAATATGACAGTATCGCACATGAATATGACAGTATTGGACATGAATATGACAGTATTGCGCATGATTATGACAGTATTGCACATGAATATGACAGTAGTATTGGACATGAATATGACAGTATTGCACATGATTAAGTCAGTATTGCACATGATTATGACAGTATTGGACATGAATATGGCAGTATTGCACATGATTATGACAGTATTGCACATGAATATGACAGTATTGCACATGATTAAGTCAGTATTGCACATGATTATGACAGTATTGCACATGGATATGACAGTATTGCACATGATTAAGTCAGTATTGCACATGATTATGACAGTATTGCACATGATTAAGTCAGTATCGCACATGAATATGACAGTATTGGACATGAATATGACAGTATTGCACATGATTAAGTCAGTATTGCACATGATTATGAGAGTATTGCACATGAATATGGCAGTATCGCACATGAATATGACAGTATTGGACATGATTATGACAGTATTGCACATGATTATGTCAGTATTGCACATGGGTATGACAGTATTGCACATGATTAAGTCAGTATTGCACATGATTATGACAGTATTGCACATGAATATGACAGTATTGCACATGATTAAGTCAGTATTGCACATGATTATGACAGTATTGCAGATGAATATGACAGTATTGCACATGATTAAGTCAGTATTTCACATGATTATGACAGTATTGCACATGAATATGACAGTATCGCACATGAATATGACAGTATTGGACATGAATATGACAGTATTGCGCATGATTATGACAGTATTGCACATGAATATGACAGTAGTATTGGACATGAATATGACAGTATTGCACATGATTAAGTCAGTATTGCACATGATTATGACAGTATTGGACATGAATATGACAGTATTGCACATGATTATGACAGTATTGCACATGAATATGACAGTATTGCACATGATTAAGTCAGTATTGCACATGATTATGACAGTATTGCACATGAATATGACAGTATTGCACATGATTAAGTCAGTATTGCACATGATAATGACAGTATTGCACATGATTAAGTCAGTATTGCACATGAATATGACAATATTGGACATGATTATGACAGTATTGCACATGATTAAGTCAGTATTGCACATGATTATGAGAGTATTGCACATGAATATGGCAGTATCGCACATGAATATGACAGTATTGGACATGATTATGACAGTATTGCACATGATTATGTCAGTATTGCACATGGGTATGACAGTATACGCGTGTTCAGTGCTAGCAGTGTTTGTTGTAGAGTCAGACAGCAGCAGAAGGAGAGACCTGTGAAACGTCTCCTTCACACAGCGAGAGTAGACTCTGGCTTCAGGTTTGAAAACATCCAAATATGATAGTTCTGAATAAGGTTTAACCCAAAGGAAGACAAAACCTGGCTGCAGATGATCCAGGACAGATGTATTTCCATTTGAAAACTGTAGAGCCAGAAACAGAGGAATAGTGGCTCATCTTTTGTACTATTTTTATGCACTATTGTCAGACCAAGTGTAAATGTTGTGCTTATACTCAGACTACTATAGGTCTATTTATGCATGCTTTATTTTTCATATTTTGCTAATGTTATTACTCATTGTTGCATGTATGTAGCAGGTTCCTAGTGTGTGACATATGTTCACTGACCTTTGCAATAAGCGGGTGGAGTGGATGGCACATACACCCGCCGTGTAGAGCAGGCTACAGTGTCGTGAGTTCAGGTCCAGCTCTTGACAATTGCTGCATGTCATCCAGTCTCATTCTCATTTCACGCTGCACTATCCTGTCAAAAAAAAGCCTTCGGGGCCAACATTTATTTAAAATAGAAAGTCAGTCTCAAACCACCGTCTGAAGGGCGAGCGCCTCTCATACTGAGCTAAACTTTCTTACCTGTTTTTCGCTGCAAGATGAATTGAATTGTCTCACTTCACTGATAAATTCATTACTCACATTAGAAGTCTATGTTGTATTATTACTGCGTCTATTTCTAACTAACTTCTAATCAATTGAAACATGAACAGAGCCTGAGCTACAAAGACTTTCTCTAAAAGATTTTTAAGTTTGTTGAATCTTGGCGCTGCTGTTGCTTTGCTTCTCCTCTGCACGTGATCAGTTCGGGCAAAACCTGCAAACATCCTTGATTCTTGATTAATCCTTTATTCAGTGTGATTTGAGCTCAGATCCGTGGGTTTGAGGCTCTGTGGTCCTCAGAGCATGTGCAGAGCTCTAAAACAAGCTGTTGTCCAATCAAGGTTGTATAAGCACATGTGCCTCTGAACACAATCAGAGACGGTGCAGCAGTGGGAGAAGAAGAACCAAGCTTCCTGCAGTACTGCTCAGTGTCCTGTAGAGGCCACTTAAAGACACTGTGACTGTCGAAGTTTAGTCTATACAGACTGCGAGAGGCGAAGATCGTTCTCAAAGTCTTTATTTGATGAAAACAGGGAAAAACAGGCAAAACAGCGGCATGTTGTTCGTCTTGCAGCTGAGATTCGACTCTTCACAAGATTTAGCTGTGTTTTATATCGCTGTTGCTTGGGTCTGATAAAAAGGGCCTGACCTTCACTATGACGTCCGCTCTAAGATTGTTTAGACTAGTCCACAGATGATCAGAAAATACACAGAATAGTTAAAATACACAGAATAGTTCATTGTGACCCATATGCAGCAAGATCGTCTTGACTCATGATAAATAGGACACAGACATGACAATAATTTGATCAATATCCACAACTTCCAGCCAAGCTTCAGCAGCAGAAGTGAGGGGAAATATGTCTTATTTGGACATATTTCGGAAGAATTTAAATTACGTTATGACACATGGTCATTTTACATTTTATTGGTCGATCACTGCTCATCTTGATTGCCTTGACTACACGCCACTGGACAATGGCAATACACTTTTTTAAAATTCTGAATCAGATCTCGTACAGCAGAGGTCATCCAGGCTGTTACGGACAGTTGCCCCCAAACCTTGAGACCCCTCCCACCTGATCCGCCCCAGGTGCGTCCAGAGTCTTCACTCACGCAGTGGCCAGTGGGTCCTTGCTGCAGCACCCTTTGTTGATTTTCATTTATCTTGGTTCTTAGCACATTTGTTCTTGTAAAATAAATATTGTTTTCTTCATTTGAACTCCTCACCATTTTCCCGTTTTTGTTCTACTCTGCACCTGGTCCAGCGACATCACCAGTTACTGTGTCACCAGCCTAGACCTCCATGGGACGTGACACAGGCAGTAGAGGAGCATCCAGGGCCACAGGTCAGGATTGTGGCATCTAAGGTTCAGTCATCACCGGAGCAGCAGTGACCTGGCACCCTAACACCCCCGAAGGGAGTGGACAACATCTGAACAGCAATGAACAGACAACAGCTGAACAATAATAATGGATATGGTTGATAGCAGGAGCAAACAGAGGATAGTGCTCAAGTTGCCATATTTCCCCAGATTGTAATTGCCCCAGGCAGGTTTTATTTCTGTTCCTAACTGGCCTGGCCATACTCTATTTAAAAAAAGGAACGTTTTACGCCTGGTCTAAATGTAGAGACTGTGTCGGCCTCTTTAACATGGACAGGAGCTGATTCACAGGAGCTCGCTCTCCCTCCTTCTGTGCTTTTAAGGACCACTAATCGTTCAGCATTTTGAGAGAAAAGTGCTGATTTACCGTGTGTGCTGTGAGTGACCGGCCTTGGTCAAAGTATAGCTGGAGGCTACACTGACACTGTCCCGTGGGACTATCTGCTCAGACGTTTAGGGCCAAATGACCAAATTATAACATTTTGCCGAATACATACTCAGATTATCGGCCCTCAGAGGCGACTGTTGTTGTGATTTTGGGCCTTACAAAAATAAATTGATTTGATTTGATTTGATTATGACGTACAAATCAAACGTATGTCTGTGTTAAAGGCACAGTATGTAACTTTCTGGATGTGGAAATTCACATACACAATTTCATGGAAATAGAAAATTAAAACCAGACTTCGAAACATCTACTATGCAGCAAGACAAAGGAACACCATTTCCATGGAAACAAGCAGGTGAGTCTCCTCCTCCAAGTGAGAGTTCATTTTGTGGAGATACAAACCAGCTCACTGTAAGTAAGAATTTTATACATTTGTATTGTAGTAAAACCACTCAACCACTCTGGCTAATAATTTACATAAAGTTATAAAGTCACGTTTGAGTTCCTTTAACTGAAAGTCAGCTAGAAAGTCATGATTTATCCATATCAGTTATACTATTGCACTCTAGAGCTGGGGTTCTCAACCTGGGGGTCGGGACCCCCATGGGTGTCCTAAAATGATTTCATGATGTTATGACGATGAAATGTTAGACGTAAAGCTGTTATCCTAAACAAAATTTGACACTTTCAAACTCAGTGGTAAATGTAGGTTTCAATTTGTTGGTCAACTAAAGTAATGCATCTGTCTGTAGGCCTTTATCCTGAAAATAAAATCAAACATTAGACATAACATACTTTATAATTGTGCGGTTTAGAGGTATGTGGACTTGAAATTGTTTCAGATTCAAGCAAACTAAAAGTATAAAATGTTCTTTTGATGATGTTTTAGGATCTTTTTGGTAATAGATCAAAACGAGTCCTTTTAGCTGCGACGAGTAAACAGATTCAGAAGATGTTTACCATAAGTTTACCATAAGTACAAACTCAAAACTATTGAAAATCCTCCATAATACCTTTAATACCCTTGTTTGGGAGATTACACTAGACCCTACTAGATGTTGTCTTTTTATACATTTTTAAATTACACTTTTTAAATCAATCCAATCTCTAATACCTCCAAAACAACAATATTGTAATATTGCACATTTTCCTATATATCTCCCATAACTAGACTAAAACATTTATTGTGTTAAAATGTGGTAACGATTTAGCCAAACATAGCATTATTTGAACAAACTCTGGTCAGTGTATGATTAGTAAATTCCTCACATGCAGCTGTTGATCTTGGGTCAGTTTAGTGGACGTTGTTGTGGTCTTGTCAGGTCTGTGGTCTGTCAGCGCTGAGCCTCCCCCCGGCCCCTCAACAAAGCAGCCCTCTCTCATTCTGTGCTCTACATCCACTCACTCCTTACACTGTGTCCTCATGCACCCTCCACAAAGCTGCTGGTGCAAAGGGGCGAAAAAGACAAGCAAAGAACATGTTGTTGGATTAGGGTGACCAGACGTCCCATATTTACCCGGGACAATCCCAGTTCTGAGCCCCGTGTCCCATGTTCCATCAGATGTATCCTAAACCATTGCTTTATCCGATTTTTATTCAATACATGTTTGTACCAGTTTTGACCACTTTGAGACCTTCCAACAGTAAAGAAGGGACTGTTTTGTTGTTTCTTTAGCCAAATAGTCAAAATCTGTCTTTAGAATAACCAAAACACAAAAGATGCACTCATTTCCTCTGATAAAAGTCTCTCAGATTATATACTGACTCACACGTGTGCTATGAAAGATGTATGAATGATCTGAGTGCATTAAAATGTACTTTATAACCTGCATTTTTAATTTGTTTCACATTTTCTTACTTCCCATCCCAACCCGGGTGTGTCCCAGTGTTCACATTTGAAAATCTGGTCACTCTATGTTAGATGTTTGTTGCTTTCTCTGCAGGCCTGATTCTCATGCAATATTACATCTTGAGTTAAGGATTATGCAGATGTTTGCTCGAGGTGAACAACAGAATTGATGTTTTGGAACAGAACTAACCCGCGAGCAGCGGTTTGTGCAGCGGAAAATCCAACCAAGGCCGCGCAGACAGTGCAACAGTGACGTCTGCTGGCCAACTGGACACATTACAGCTTTACAATTACATCACTCGTTTATATATAAAAGAAAAGAAAACACGTTTGCAGTTTATCATCAAGCCTCCATTCTTTAAACTGTAAAGCACGCAGCACATGTTCTAAATCAAACTATATCGAAATGGAAATCCCCGGTCATAAATTACAACGTGATAAATGCAATCAATACAGCAACGGCCTTGTCCTTTTATTAATAGAGTCTGCACTTGGCGGGAGGCTCAATCCAGCACGGTGCCAGCTGCCCTCTCTGGAATGTGAGAGGGGGTTAAGCTCGAGCCCATCCGGGGTATGAAGGCATGAATCACAAGATGCAGGGGCATGTGATCCCGACACACACTCACCTCTGCCCGCTCTGCCATCCCCCTGGAGACCTCACTCGAACCCGGGCAAAGTGTCTCAGCAGAACGAAACTACACATGCTTTAACCATTTACTTTTTATTTTTGATTATGTCTTAACATTGTAAAGCACTTTTTGAATTGCGCTTTGTACGAATTGTGTTCTATAAAATTTACGTTTGAATTTGATTGATGTGTTTGACCATTTACTTATTCAAACAGTTACTCACCGCTTCTGTTGATGAACGTAAGAGCAATGAGGCTAATTATCCATACTATTATTTTTGAATGTTTGGGGGAAGGAACTGGTGTTAATTTTGTACTGAGCATTTAGCAACACTGGCATTGATGCATTTCCTGTATAGTTTGCATGACCGTGACACAATTCTCCTTTATTTAGAGCTGTAAAACTATCTCTGCATCAGTGTAAAACTATCTCTTTACAGCGTTTATAAATGCCTTCCTTGAACAATGTAAATTCTATTATTCATTTATTTTTTCAACTAATGTAGAAGTTCAATCATCATCAATTGGTTCATGCACCATTCAGAATGAAGTAATAACTGTATTATATTAACTTATAACTATGAACTAAATCATAAACTCACAATTAACCAACTAAAATAAAAAAAAAATATGAACTATGACCAGAATAAAATGGCCGATATACAAGTTTTTATTTTCTTTCACATTATTTTCTTCACTTTTCTTGCAGTACGAAGGTGGAATCGCCCGAATGTCGCTCGGGCTTGAGAAGTGCAGCCCGAGAGGGAAAGTGGTCCACGCAGAAGAGGTCTCACTCCCACAGGCAACGACAACCTCGAAGGGTAAAGCGACAACAGCTTAATACCTACAACGAGTAAGGCGAGTCCCAAGAACGCAGCTCAATGTCAAGAACAAGTCGCGGGGCAATAAACAGCTCCGCCCTGCCGTGATCGGACCCCTGCAGGGATAATAACGTGTAAATAAAGTGGCTGTTTTGCTGCTGTTTTGCTTTATAGTGTTATTGTGTAGAGATGTTTTGCACGTCCCCTTCACTAGATCAAGTAAAGTTGTATGTATCTTGTTATCTTGTTGCTGTCACATTCTTCTCAGGTCTGTGCCGTCCACTCCAGGCTGTGGTCTTTCCTTCCCGTGTGCCAGCTCCAGAGCCCCCCTGTCTGCTAAATAAATAAATATGCAGCATGGGTCTGTTCCAAAAGGTCATAAGAGGCGAGAGGATACAGTCGACCTGAACACGAACAATAATAACGGCTTTAAAACTATGAATTATCGGTGAACAGTCTGTATTTCGGACATTAGTAGGTTTATTAGCGTGAAACAGACCTGAAAAAGGCTCTAAATCACCTATTTTACGATGTTGAAGTGACATAACAAGAGCAAGCCCGAAGAAACCGCAATCTGCAACTGTCAAAATGTAAGATAACATAAGATAAGATAATCCTTTATTGTCCACACATGGGGAAATTTCTGTGTTACAACGCAGAAGATACAGAGGACGGGGGACAAGGACAAGGACAGATAACTTATAGGACGTTTAAAAAAACACTTTTAATAGAAGAACTCTTATAAACAAAACAAAAACACTCTTATTAACAAAACTCCTCCTAAAAAAAAAAAAAAAAAGATAAAGATAATAAAATAAATAAGATAAAGTAAATAAAGTAAAGTAAAAAATAGCTAGCATAAGACTAAATAATACTAATGGTAAATAAACAAAACACTCTTATTTACATCAGTTATATGCACATGAATATGGCCTTAATTGCTTGTGAGTACGACAGTAATTGCACATGAATATGACGGTATTGCACATAATTAAGTCAGTCAAGTATGTCAAGTATTGCACGTGTTCAGGGCTAGCAGTGTTTGTATGTGCATGCGAATTTCAAAATAAAAGAAGAAGAAGCTCAAAGTTGCTATGAAGAAGTGGCGACTGTCACTCGTGTCCCTGAGCGCGAGTCTCCTGCTGGTGCGACACAGGCTCAGGCGGGACACGTCACACGCCCAATGTGTTTCATTTCCTCACATGTTCTTAATGGACTGTTCTCCTCGCCACGTTAATACACTGACAAGTTTGCTGGAGAGTGTGTGTCTGTCCATGCCACGTTTTGCAGAGAGCTGAAAGTCATGTGACATCAATGAAGGGACTTTTTCTTTATTTATTCCATTTTGTCCACCATAAAAGTTGCTTGATGTGCTGTACATAAAAATTAAGCTGTTAAACCCTCTTATTTACAGTCAAATTAATAATTCTGGGAGCATCAGGGTCAGTTTGTTCTAAGTAAAAAAATACCCTAAAAAAAATGAATAAGACTTTTATAAGGATTCCCCCCGTGTACATTTTTGCTTTATTACAAGTCCCAAAAACAATTTTTTTGGCAAATTTACCTTCTGCTTTTAAAAGAGAATTGTCAAAACCCAATCAATTCTAAAAATAGTGTCAATCAGACCATACTCCAGACACCAGCTTTACTCATTGTTTCTGCAACTTATAATTAGAGTAAAATAAAGACTAAGTCTAAGTCCAAAACTACCGAGTCTCAGCTTCACAAAGGCTCCAGACCATTGTTTGTGCTCCAGAAGGTTCAGGAGCAGCTCAGTTTTAAATGGGGGTAATTTTTTCAGGTGTTTTGGGAAAAATAGGCCCTATGCTTATTAAAAATGCCAGACAAATACAATAATAACACGTGTATGATCTGCTGATTAAAACACCTTTCTGAAAAACACATGATTTAATGCTTTTTATATATTTTTTATTATAGTTAATTTTTGCCTGGATTAAGTTTGCTTTGTTGCTTGGAGTATTGTCGCTATGATGTATGCTTGTAATGTTGTAGATATATTGAATATATGATTGTTTGATGCACAAAATCATCTTGCGTTTGTTGCATCTGCAGAAACGTTGAATCCTTTCAACTGGGACGCTGGGAAAACTGAACCTTTATCACGTTTTACAGCTTTGAGGTGCAAAAAATATCTAGAAAGACCAATATTTCAACATTTATTAATTCAAAATAACAGACTCGACATATTCATGACGCTGTTAAGCCAGTTAGAATGAAAGTGAGTGCGGGTTTATTATAGAAGATAAGATAAATAACACAATGTACACAATAGATGTCTGAAATGTGTATTTATTTATTTATCTAAAAAAATACATATGATTTTTTTTTCTTCATAAACAAACAAACAAAAATACTGGCTTAAAAACTACTTTTCTCAATTTGTGCCACTTGAATATCTGCAAAAAACACACAGTAATTAATTTCCCGGATTGATAAACGACTTGCCTAATCTTAACCTAAACTGACTCATATATCAACTTTAAACCATGTTGTCGATCTAATAAAATAAAAAATGAAACATGAGAGATTGCTGTATGTATAATATTGATGTATTTACCTCATGGAGACCTCATTTTTGGTCCCGTAAAGTGACTGCTACAGATTTCAGCCTCCACAATGTGATAAATACGCACAGCCACACGCACAGACACACAAATCCCGAGCAAACACACCAAATTGCAAACGCATGTAATTTGATCGACTTTAGAACCCTTCATAGGATTTCTCATTCGATCAAATTTCAAAACAGACTGAAAAATCCCACAAGCGTGGCCGAATAAACGCTACAACTCGACCGTCTGTTCGCTGTTAACCCAAAGTGCTACATTTCTTTCTTGTCCTGCTCTTTTGGGATGAACTGACAGCTCCTCCACCTGCAGATCCAGCAGCACATCGAAAAGCTGTAGAGGACGAAAAACGTTGCGAAATCGTAGTAGAAAAACACCAGAAAAAAGCCCAGAACTAGCAAGACACATATTAAAAGTCGAGTGAGGTGAAAAAGGGCGTGCGCTACACTCCGCCACGTAGAAATATCATTTTTTACGTCGTCGGAGGCCCCCGGGCGCCTCTGATGTGTTTCATTACGACCTTCTCGATGGGCTACTTCGCGGTCTTCGAGTTTGACATCTATTTCGTCAAGTGTGACTGACCTACGCTTTGTTTCGCTGGATTCCTCTGATCCGGTCGACAACGCGACGCTTTGAGGGTTCGGAGACGAGCTCGGGCCCTCGTCGGAATCAGTACTTGTATTTGTAATCGTCGAGACGCCAATTGTCTCTTCTACTTTCTCGCAATCCGTGGGAAGTGTCTCGGCGCACTTATCGTCAATAGTTATGATAGACCTATCAGAGCGGCTGCCTCCTCCACCGCCGCCCGCACCTCCTTCATCCCCGTCGCTCTGGGCCTCGGCGTCGAATCGACAATCAAACCCCTCTCGCCCAACCGTCCTAACCAGTTCGTCTCCAGATCTTTCCGGAAACATCTCTTCTCCCGGCCGCTCGAGTGCTACGGCGCCATCATCTCTAATGGGGTTTTTTGATCGCTCTGAAATTTTTTGATATTCAACAAGTGTGGCGCGCTCGACTTCTGCTGACAACTCTCGTTCTTTCAATTTCGCCGGCGCATTTTGACTCTCCCCCCGAGGGTTCTCCGCGGTACCCGCCCGCCGCTCCCCCCGTGCCTCTATTTTCGGCTTCCCAATTCTCAGCCTTTCATCTCCGTCCCCCCGACTGATATCTTCCTCGATTCCGTCTAATGTTTCAGGTCGGAGCGAGGCTGAACGAGTGTCTTTCTCGTCAGGCGCGAGTTCTTCTGAGCCCAATCGGCCGCCTACATCCTCACACCCGCGCGCCGTGATAACACCGCTCAAATGAGTCCCACTTATTTCCGCCACCCCTGGGTTGTAGTCATCGGCGGCGAGAGACGGGGACGTATCACTTTGAGAGATCTCCAATGTTCTCGCTCTAGTCGCAAATGGCTCCTCTTTCGTCGCCACCGATGGGCGTGTTTCTTCGCAGGGCGCCAGTCTTCCTTGTGTAATTTCGCGACAATCTTTCCCCATCTGTAATACTCCGTCACCTGTCACGTCTGTCTCGATTCCCGTTTCCAGATCTGGTTCTCCGATTTCATCTTTGTCGTTTCGTTCTTTGCCCGGTGGCCATGACTTTGTCCGGTCATTCTTCGTTTCTAGAAATATTGCCGTGTTTTCATGGGGTGTCGTTGATAGTGAACCGTGTGAATCGCGGTGTTTGTGCGGTGCTTCGACTTCGCTCACCTGCATATTCGCACATTCTGTGCCGATCTCTGGTTTATGATCGGAAATCTCTGCCCTTTTGTCCACGACTCCGTTCTCATCCGATGACACAAAATCCCGTTCCTTCTCCGCGCACGGGCCCTGTAGGTAATATTCACACTTTCGCATCGAACACAACCCGTCCGAATGTGATGCGACTGTCTCATTTTGCTCGTGTTGTCCTAATGAATCACATTCCCCGCCGAAATCTGGCTGTTGCTCCCCTCCTCCCCCTCCTCCGCCCTCGCCTTCCCGGGAGACTTGACACTTTTCTATTTCCCGTGGCCTAACTATTTCTTCTTTTTTAGAATCTTTATTTCCTGCACGGTTTGTTGTCAGCCCTTCCTCCGCTCCTTGTCTGCGCGCGGAAAAGACAAACCTCTCCCCGTCCGCTGTCCCCTGTCTCATTGTCTCCTTAAATGCCAGCGTGTCATCCGGCGTATTGTATGCAGTCGCTGTAACCTTCCCGTCCCTGCTGCGAGGAGGACCCCTCTGCAGCCCCGGTCCCTGCGAGATGATATCAACGGCGCTGGCATTCGGAGACTCTGGCATTGCTGTCATGTCTGTTGTCTCTGACTCCCCTGAGCTTGTTACTAAGTCGGCTCCGTGCATCGTGAAGGGCTCATCTCCACCTATTCCTCCCATTATTCCTGCCCCTGCTCGCTCCCAGATCCCGCGCTCGCGACGCTCACCCGGGCTGTCAACAGAGCCCTTGGACACGGGCGGTGCCCCCGAGAGTCTAGATTCCTGCGCACTTTCTGTTCCGGAGTTTGTCTCTGACCTTCGGGGTGCATTTTGCGCGCCCGTCTTGTCATCCCCGGGGCCCGTGACATATGCTTGTGCCGCTGCCGCCTGGGTTAGGTCTTCGCCGTTCAAGGCGACGTGAGCCGATGATGTTGCGCTGGTGTCAGGCGGCGGGTGACGTGCGCTTGAGCGAGGTGCTTCTAAGTTGGGTGAATCTGGGCCCACGTGCGTCTGCCTGCTCGCTCCCCATTGTGCGAGGGGGGTTTCATTATTCGAGGGAGATATCGGTGTCGGCGTCCGCGGGTGTCGTGACTCCGGGGGACCGGATTGGGTTGCAAAGTCGGAGCCGGACGATCCTTTAGTGCTACTTTCTTCTGTCCCATTAGCGAGGGTCTCCCAGATATTGCTAACCGCATCATTCGCACTGTCCTCTTGAGATTTTGACAAGGTAATTTTAGCTATTTCCGTCCGCGTCTTGTCCGCGCCGTCATTCCCACACCGCGCCGGTTTATCGCCGCCCCAGTCCAGTGTTGCCAAAGGAATCTGATGATACGTGAGGACCTGAGCACTGTTAGTTTGTGCTTTATTACTCAGCTGGAGAGCGGGGCCACTCGAGTTACAGCACGCGGACGGAATTGGCTGCGAACCCTTTTGGCCCTGGGGTGGGTCATGTGAATAGCCCGGTGATACATTTGGCCTCCTCTGGGGACAGTGGTCCGGGGCACGTGCTGAACGCGCAGCTCTGTGCAGGCTTTTTATGCTCTCCACCTGTCAAGAAAGATCAAAAGTAAGGCCATGTGTTTATGCTTGAGCCGGCTGAATCTTAAGTTAAGCACTGCTGGTTGCTTTGTCATTGTCAGCTGCTCGAAACCAACACCCAATACAGAGATCAGATTTGTGCAAATATAATCAGATGTATGTTTAACTGCTTGAGTACAATTAATGGCATGCACGTGAGGTAAAGAATATAAGCCGGCTAACATGACTCTTTTAATTTAAGAGTCATGTTAGCCGGCTTATTATTTTTTTGTACAAGGCCATAACTCAGAGGCAACACATACAGTATTTTCAGCTGCGACATGTTAAAGCTTGCACTGGGCAGTACAGTATATACGTGTGCGGAAAGAAAACCCGTTTGACGGTTTAACTCACAGTATTTTTAGTTTCTTCAAGATGCAACGTTGACTTTGTCCCTGCTCTAGTGGCTTGGTCGGACGCTTCGGTTTTGCGCGTGCACTTTGCATCTGAAATGTATGATTCAGCGACTTACAAATGTGTCGGGGGGGAATGCTGACTCGCAGTTGTCGCACCCTGACCCACAGCCACACGTGTGAAATACGTTGCGGTGCTACGTACCTTTAGCATACATGCCTGCCTCTAGCATCTCTTGGATCAGCTCCTCTGCCCCCTCGCTCCTGGGGGCGAAAGTAAAAGACAACAAAAGACATTGTTGACGCATGCCTGAGAGGATTAAGTAAGCTGAGCCGTCCACATCGGGCCGGACGTCATGGAAACCTGGACAGGCGCCTGACCTTACATGGACAATGGGCTTTCTTCTGTTCTGAGCAGTTTACGAAGCAGTGAAAGTAACTCAAGTGCCTGTGTGCCACATTTGTATCTCTTTTTGCCATGTTATCTTTAATTCTACAGTGAAAACATATAACTTAATTTCTTTATAATCTTATTCATTGCTTAATGCTATGAACCTGGCACTTTATTTATTACATTCGTGAAATTGTAACAGTTTTAACTCATTTAGCGCACATTGTTTGATTTGGCATCAAGTTTCTGCGATACCTGTGCACCTACGCGCTCACCTGTTGAATCTGAGGCAGCCTTTCTTGCCTTTGTAGCCGTTCTCGTCTTGAACCTGCTGCCCGTTTTCTCTCAGCTTCTGGTGGACAAACAGCACGTAGTTCATGTGGTTGCAGTTGGCCCAGAAGACCCCCGCCGACGTCTCGTATCGCAGGCAGAACTCCACGCGCGTCCCCAGCTTGTCGAAGGGCGGTATGAGCGCGTACTGAAACGTGAATCTGTCCGTCTTCCTGTCGCTCGACCCGGGCACGTACTCGGCCAGCAGGTCAAAGTGGCTCCTCCAACCGTCCAGAGTCATCCTGACGTACACCTGCTTGCTGTAGCACAGGTTCAGCACTCGGACGTGGCCACGGATGGTAGTTGTCTTGGGGAGAAGCTCGATGCTCTCCAGCTCCACCCTTTGCTCGCGGACCTTCGCCTCCAGCTCGGCCGGAGTCGGCGGGACCGTAAACAGACAGCACATGTAGAAGTCCTCGGTAGAAATGGTTTCCTCGATGTCGAATGGCGCGCTCGGTTCTGAATCTGCTGTCTCGACGTTGTCAAACTCCTTCACCGAAACCAAATTCAAACCGAACGCATCTGCGAACGACACCTTTCGCCGCACGGCCAGGGGAGGCCAGGGTTCCTCGTCCTCCTCCTCCTCCTCGTCCGTGGAGCTGTCGCGTAGTTGTTCTGTCAAACTTTCAGCAGGTTCCGTTTGCTTCGTGTTCAGTCCGTGGATCTCTCCGGGCTGGACGCACAGAGCCTCCATTTCTCCAGGCTGGACGCACAGAGCTTCCATGGCGTGCCCTGCTTGCACAGACGCTCGCTGCCCGGCGTTTTGGTGCTGACTGTCCGGCAGGCGGAGAGGCACAGAGTGGAGTGGTCCCGTCCCGGCTGCAGGGAGACTGTAGGAGGCAGAGCGCGGTGTGACTTGACAGATGGAGTTCGGTTACAGCTGAACATTGTGACTCAAAGCCAGGCCTAAAAATAGGCCCAATATACATGACTAAGGCTAGACAGCGATTATATAAGTAAATGTTTACTCCTAACATTTATCGACAATTACTCGAGTATATGGCAATTACTCGAGTTTATGGCTGACTGGTTTTCTCGAGTTTTAAGGCAGATCTGATTTAAACTTTTCCAATGTGTTTACGAGACATTTTCCACACTTGTGTAATCCACGTGCACCATTCACTTCATGATTTGGTGAATGGTGATGAGAACCACTTCAAGATTGAACATATATTTTTTTATATCGACTCATATCGAAGTGCTAAATAATAAAATAACAGTATTGTTATCATTTTTTAATCTCTCTTAAGGACAGGGCAAATGTATGATCCATAAATAAGAAATACACAATATAGATGTATGTTGTTAAAAGAAAACAATATAATAAGTATAATAAGTATTAATGACTTATGGTATAGCGAGTAGCACCGAACTTATTTAGGCAGTCAATTATTCTGGTGATTATTATTTTTGATTCGATCACGAAAGGTCCATGAATACGAAATTTTTACTCAAATAAACCCATGATGAAGCTGCTAAAGTCATGTTGCTTGTGAACATCTTGATATTTACAACAGAGTTTTCATCCAAAACACAGAATGTAAACATTAAACCTGTGTCTTTTTATTTCATTTTTTAAAAATTAATTCATTTTTAATTACCCAGGTTAAAAACCTATTGAGATTGAAATCTCTATTGGAAATCAGGATAACCCGGGCCAAGTGGACTGTAATGTGATGCAATTGCTGCTCTGTCAAGGGGATAAAACCTCTTTTCTCACCTCATGTCAGTGTAAAATGAAGACTCCCAAAAAAAAAAGGATTATTAATTTACTAAATGAATAAACGATTATTTCAACAATAGATTAGTCGCAATTAATCAATGAACTTGTTTCAGCTCTTTCAGTAAATAGTGCATTTCGTTGCTGATCCTGGTGATGACCAAAAAAAGGATTTCATGGACCAAACAAACAAATGAATTCTTTAATGTTGACTTTGTTCTGCCATACTCACCGTGACCAGCAGGTGGAAGCAAACCACCACAAGTCTCACATCTTTGCGTTCCGTTTCATCACCAAAGACACATTCTCCCTTTATAGAAAATAGACTATTTATTTTCCTACTGGCTTTTGAAATCAGTAATACATTAAATTTAAAACCTGGACAATTGTGTTTTTTAATGTGTTTATGTTTATCCTTCTAGAACACCTGGTTAATAACCTGGTGCATAAAATGTATCCTTAGAAGCGATTCTATATCATAAATAAATCTGGACAGGATGCTTATTATTCTACAGTTAGGCCATGTTTATTGTTCAGACTATTTGGATTCATTTTTCAAATTATAGCCTATAATTAACACCAGCACTTTACTACTTCAATGTGTACAATGTGCAATACTGTGGAGGACAATTCAAAGAAATCTATTTCCACATAAATTATGAAATACATTTAATTGTTTTTCCTTATTCATGTGAGATTATCTTGTGGACGTAACAATCAGGGTTAAAGTCAGTCCTAAATGTAGACTATATATGTCCTACTTTGATGAATAATCTTATAGATAAAGTGTGATTGTCATTGTCATTGCGCACTTTCTTTTATTTTGAAAACCTGGGACAAAACATAAGTATTAAAACAAAATACTTAAGACACTTAATGCATCTGTGAGGTGTGGAGAAAAGAGTACGATTGAACACTCCTCTGGATTGCAATAATATCATAAAAAACTAACATAAATACATAAATAAATATGCAGGAATAAATAAAAAAACATATTAAAAAAATAAAAGTACCGATATTAAAATACTAAGTAAAATACAATGCAGTTTTATTTATTTTTTACAAGTTTGCATGGGCAGCTTTAATATATTTCAAACACATTTTTACATCTTTCCTTTCTTTGCATGTGTCATTTCTCACGTGCATTGAGCATATGAATCTTCTTTTGTGTCCCTCCTCCCTGTCTTTACTTGACTAATTGACAAAAAATACATACAACTGCAATCTCTTCTTTAGTGTGTACTTCTTCCTCAAATTGCGCTTTACACATCAGTATTCGTCACATTTATTCGTATTTAAACAGTAGTAAATTCACAAAGTACATCTCTGTGTGTCTTTCACTCTGTGTTTATGCGCATTGTCCCGACTTTGTCTCGTAAAAGCTCATTTTCTTCAAAAGGCCACGATCACTCCACAACGACGCCAAAAAAACTCCAAAAAATAAAAATTAAAAAAATAAACCCTTTCCCGTCACAGTTCAAAGTGAAACCCCCCAAAAAGAAGCGTGCATAAAACAACACAAAAACAACAACAGGAAAAACTTTGAAAACCTCCCTCTTGTTTACCAAAGCAGGTGCCCTGACGTCACGCGGTGGTCGCAGTACGCCCCAACAATAATAACACCACTTCCGCGCGCGCTCCCCCGGGGGGCGGGCGGGCGCGCGCGGGTGGGGGGTTCTACTCCCAAATACCACTTGCTTGCTGCGCTCCCAACTTGATGTGTGTGTTTGAATCGTAACGGGGGGAAAGCAGGAGAAAAAAAAAAGGAAAAAGAAACAGGAAAAAAAAAAAAAACAAGAGGCGCTTCTTCTCGCTCGCATTGCGCGTCATTCAAGCCGCGCGCAGTGTACACCGCGTCTTCCTCCGGTGCGTGAGTAATAACAGCGGCGTGAACGCGGAGACAGGACGGTGCCACCGGCGGAGGAACCCGTGTATTTGCGTGTTGTCGCGCGTTTTGTGTCCCCCCTCTCTCTGCGTTATGGTGAACTTGGACAGTCACGTGTGAACAAACTCCACCGCGGGACGGCCACTTCTGCTGCCGCGTCTCACTCCTGCGCGTCCTGTGCACTTTCTCCCCGGGACATTATACCTGTGCCGTTTGTTGTGGTAAGTTTTTCTTTTTTTTTTTCTTCTACCTTCTTCTTCTTCTGGACAA
This sequence comes from Eucyclogobius newberryi, assembly GCF_026437365.1. NCBI lineage: Eukaryota > Metazoa > Chordata > Actinopteri > Gobiiformes > Gobiidae > Eucyclogobius > Eucyclogobius newberryi. The sequence continues at coordinate 26,189,970 of NW_027315834.1, forward strand.
GTGCGTGTAACTGTCCGCACGCGCGTCAGTCCCGTGTGCGTCCCTGTGTGCGTCCCGAGCGCGTCTCGCAACAATGTAGTGTCTTTTTTTTAATACATTTGGCGCAAACACGGAGCGCGCGTGGGGGTCGATGTGCGGCTCGGTGCGGTCCTCCCGGCGCGGTCCGCTGGTCAGGGGCTTGTGGATGACCCTTGTTACGCGCGTGCACGTTGTTTTATCTCCTTTTAGTGGAGTTAGTTTCACTCTACTGCCCTGTTATTTGCGCATTTTTAACCGGCCCCAAAACGATGCATAAACAAACAATAACTGTCTTATTTCTATTATAAAAGCATATATTAGTTCTATTCTAAAAGCATTAATTAGCCTTATTCTATTATTTGCATGTGTTTTCATATGACGTATTTCAATTGTGAAAAAATGAATAAATTCTGAATTCACAATTGTAATATTTATTGAATTTTGTATTTTTTTTTTACTATAGATATTGAATGAAAAAACAAACAAATGCATTCAGTAGAATTCAGTAGTATAAACTGCTATGACATTATTACTTGCTTAGTTAAAACACACACACAAACAAATACATTTATATAGCAAAATAATCAGGATAATTTATTGTGCTAATTCCACTTCTCTGCAGAACGACCTTACCGTGAATTCTCGCTTCTCCCTTTTTAAAATCCATTTGTTTGGGCTGCTCAGAAACAGCGTTGCCGGTGTCATTTTTCAACGTGATGAATCTGATGTTAACCGCAACAAAGTCACATTTAAATCTACTGAGCACCGGTTGATTTCTCCTTCTCTTTCACTCTTTCCCTCTCTCCTTCTTGCTGTGTGTGCTGTGTGTGTCCTGGATCTTTTCTTTTAAGCGAGCGGCCAGTGTGGTCCTGCAAAAATCAATACGTGTGACACATTTTTTTGGGTGTAGGGAAAGGCTGAGGAGGCGCTGGACTCCCCGGGCCCGTCCTGTGTGGGTTTGTTTGAGCCGCAGGGTGCACAGGTGTTCCCTCCTCAGTGATGCAGGTGTGGGCCGGCTCCTCGCTCACTCAGCTGCTCTCGCTCTTCAAAGACCTGGGCGCCAATAAATGCCCCTCGTGTGAAATATGTCAGCGACAGTGCACAAGCCGCCCCTTTGTTCCACTGGCCCTGTCATTATTTCTTAAAGCGTGTTATAACCGTTCCCACCGTCCTTTTATGTTTATGTGTTTGGTTGTTAGGCAAGTGGGGTCCTGATTTTTTTTGTTTTCAACGATATTTTTGTAGACACTGGTTATAACGTTGAAGAGATTAAAATATTTAGTAAGAGTCTAATTCTAACACTGACCGTTTCGTCTGGAGCGATGCACTTATTGCACACAGTCTCCCCATGCTGCATCCATTTTTTGATTGCTGCATTTATCATCGAGCGGTCGTGCTCTACATTATGGTAATTGGAAAATGAATGTCCTCCACAGGATTAATGTGTATACCTTGTCATATGTTTCAATCATTTATCAAAATTAAGATTCAGCTTTCAGCTCAATGAGCAATGGTTGATGCATGATTTTGATCTCAGATATGGAAAGAGTGGAGCTTCCTGCAGAGACGATGTCGTTGCCATGTTGGCAGATCTCTTCAGCAAGGCAAAGTTTCACAAGCTGGGGTGTGTAGGCTGTGCTGGTGCCTTTTAGTAGTTCATGCTCTGACGTCTCATTTACAGTAAGAGCTATTTTACTCCTTCTCTGGGTGTAGTTCGTGTTCAGATTCAATGTCGAGTCGAAGGAATTGGCTCAATACCAATTTTGCCATTATTTCTTTAAGGACAATAGACTTCAGCACAACATAACTGCACTTTAAGTTACATCAAGCACAAGATAATTCTAAAACAGTTCAAGAAAGGTCACATTTTGAACTGTTTATTTGTTTTTTTTGTATCGATACTAGTTTAAATGATTATCGAGTTTTGACACTAGTTTTTGCATCTGATTTTCAATACTTTTGTCAACTCTGGTGTAAGTGTAGGCAGCTGCTTATCAAGTGAAACTGAAGACATATTCGAATGTTGTGCTAGTTGTAGTTCTTACAGCTGGTGAAGACCCTGTCGAGTCGCACTGTTGCCATGCCTGCAGGCGCGAGACGTCGGTGGCTGGAGTCAAATGTAGGACAGAAGTGAAACATGCTTTTCTATGGTTAATGCAGGAGATGTTTAAAGTCCAACCACTTCTCAGGCAATGAAACACTTGCTCGCTTTTGGATTAGCTTTTCGAATCGCACCGTGTCCCATCCCCCAACACCTCCGTAATGAAACTCGCTCGACCCTCGAGGTGTCGCTGCGTTTGAGGAGAAAACGGCAGAAAAAGGAGGACAAACCGAGGCGGCGGTGAATGGGCTTGACTTTTTTCAAACGTTTCACAGACGCACTCTCACGCGGCTGACTTTTTTCTTTCCCCAACCCCGGTCGCTCGAGCTTTAACGCAATTAAACGGCGAGCGTTCGGGTCTCATCCCTGTTAACTTCACAGAAATGTTTCCATGACAACCTCCACGCAAGTCAGAGCCACCAGAAGTGATCAAGCGAAGTCCGTCCCCCTTCCCCTTCCCCTCGACGAGCCTCCCACGGTCCGCGGTTCCCTCCCCCCCCGCTTGTAAAAATGGAATTCGCGTTGACAGTCCTGGCCTTTAATGGTACTTGCAGGAGTATTTGTTTACCAGGATCGTACGCCGCGAGCCCGTCAGCCTTCGAGAGATTGACTTCTCGAGATAAAAGGGTGTATTACATGCTTAGGAGGCCCGCCCCATCGCACTGTAATTATCCCACATCAGAGTAACGATGTTTTGTGTGCCCCGGCTACTAAGAGTCTTGGGACAGCTCAGACTTTTTTAGTTACGCTCTAGGTCACTCCGCTTAAGCCGGACTCGGACCGCGGCGAGCGTGAAGCGGCGTGACTTTTTTGGCCGGGGGAGAGCGGTGCGGGGCGGGGTGGGGTCAGGAGATGAGGATTAGAGAGAGATTGTGGGCCGCCTACAAAAGACTGACTTAACGGCTGTCCGAGCACACACACTCTCACTCAGTTACTTATTTTTTTTTCCACCAGTACAGTGTTTTGTTTTGTTTTTTTACAGGTTTTGCGTTGGCCGTATTAAAGCGCTTGTCCGGTTACTCATTAACTGAAACGTCAGGTGTTAAAAGCTTGATTATAGAAACCAGGAAGTTCATGTCCCTGCGTAAAACTGGACGAGATAACGTGGTTGTGCAATATGTGACGAAGGAAAGAAGACAAATGGTGAAAAGTGAGGTTTTTGGTTGATTCTACAGTTCATTCTCATTTGGTCAGTATGAGTAAACATATTTTTAGACATTTTGGATGCGAAATATGAAGAGAATCACCCAAAAGATTGGCATCCGAGGGAATAAAACCCAATGGACCTTTTTATGGCGAAGCAATCCATTCATTTTAATGTAGAAACGCAGCTCTATCACCCACTGTTCAACGAGTAAATACAAACGTTAGGATTCATACTGTACCAAATGCAAACACAAAGACATAAAGAAGAATAAAGTCAACCGACAGCCCACATTTGTTTATTTATTCAACATTTACAGAATAATCCGCGTACTTTTCTGCCATTAAGGCTCAATTGTGACGGAACCTTTATTAGTTGCTCTTAAAACACACATCATTTGCCTGGAAGCGTCTTATAGAGGGGGAAAAAAGTCACGTTTCCTGCTGAATCAACAGAGAGCTTTTTACCCTCGCCAGACCACGCCCCCTAATACGACACGTTGACAACTGTATCTATCGCCCAACCTAGAGCAAATAAATCCAGTGTTTACTTGGAACAACAGTATTCCATGTGTGTTTGTAGCTCCTCTGCACACTGCTGACCGTGACCTTGCAAAAAGGTCCGGGAGAAACGCCTGGAGCAAGTCCTGTAACGCCATCTGACATTTACGTGTTTATCTGGTGTCTGTTGTCATCACAAATCTTTATCTCGCGTGGTTATTTTTCAAGTCTAGTCCAATTTTAAAAGTACGTCTTCCCTTGTAGCTTGAATTAAGGCCACGGTCACCACTGTGGTTTTAAATGTTGGTTGATTACTTTGAGTTTATAACATTCGGGTCGCTCGCGGTTGAAGGCGATGGTTGTTGAGAGTGTGTCTGTCCGTCAGCTGGAGTTTGATGTTTCTATTATTATCACTTTGATCTGTTTCCATTCTATGCACATCAATTGTCAGCGATTGTCCCTACAAAGTGTTGCCATACATTTTCTTTTGGTAGTTTACAGGTAGGTTTACGGTACAGGACGAGGGGATATTACCAGTTTATCTTGTCTGTATTTTTTTCCATCATATTGACTTATAGTAGAAAAAGCTTCAGTTGTAGTCATCTGGACTCAGTTTTTCAAACTGAGTCCAGATGACTACAACTGAAGCTTTTTCTACTATGGAACACACCTGGACGAATGAGGGATTACACCGACATATTGACTTATGATAATTTTTGATTCCATTCGATTTTATCTTCATGAAAACCAATAAAAAATGGATTCTCTGAGCATAAAAAGTAGAGACTTTTAATCCTTGCCAAAAAAAATGGTGAAATTCCTTACTCCAAAGTGTGAACTCTGCTCCAAACCACATGCTTTTACTGACAGAGGATTGGATGTTCTCCCAAGATCCAAGCGTATCACTGAACGGTAGAAATAACTGAGTCTCAATCTTGATTACAAGTTCAATTATTGAAAACGGAGACATTGTCTTTGTAGCTACAATGATTGATGATAAAACAAATAATTGTGACGAAAAAAATAAATCATAGTCACGTTTTTATAATCATGATCTGGACTGTACGGACTCTAAAAGGCACATAAAAATACCTTTTATATAACAGAAACAGTTCAATTAATAAATCAAAATGTCAAAAAAGAATAAACAATTCCTGGTCATCAATAATACACTTTGTAAATATTGTGTCTAGAAGCTTTCAGCCGCCATAGTTCAACCTTTATTTGGTTATACATGTATTCAAAAAGCCATTTTAGTCCACGTACAAATATATAAATAAATCATTTGACTAGTTGACTTATTTAAAGACTAATTGCTGAATAATGGATTTCTAACATCAGCCCTGGTATCCACACTCTTTGTCAGCTACAGTGCCAGTAGTGAGAGAAGCACGGCCATATTCCACAAACTTTCCTTCTTTTTCTAACAGGAAAAAGTGTGTTAAAGCAATGTTTATCAGAAACATGTTGCGATGGAGGAGAAAACAAGGGGTGTTGGGGGTGGGTGCTTGTGACAGTAACACTTTTTGACAGGCACATTAGGCTGCAGAAAGAGCATCCAGCTCCGGGCTGAGGGCATATGGTGCTGCCTTCTGCCGGCATCGCTCCGGACCAACTTACAACATTGGCGCTGGGTCACGGCTGTCTCAGGTTTGCTCCTTCTGTCTCACTCATCTAAATAAAAACAGGAGGAAAAAACGTTGGGGGGTTGCGGTTCGTCGCTTTGGGTCGTTTAGCGAGCATTCGTCAGGCGAAAGTGTTGTACGATGTCTTTGGGTTTTTGAGGACATCGGAAGAACTTGAAGTCTTGACTCTTTAGGCCAGGACACGGTTTTGCAGCTCATGTAAATAAAAACAGGAGGAAAAACGTTGGGGGGTTGCGGTTTATCGCTTTGGGTCGTTTAGTAAGCATTCATTGGGTGAACTTGTTGTACGGTGTGTTTGGGTTTTGGAGGACATCGGAAGAACTTGGAAGTCTTGAACCTTTGGGCCATGACACGGTTTTGCAGCTCATGTAAATAAAAACAGGAGGGACCATGTGATGGTTGCTGTTTGTCGCTTTGGGTCGTTTAGCAAGCATTTGTTGGGCGAACGTGTTGTACGGTGTCTCTGGGTTTTTGAGGACATCAGAAGAACTTGGAAGTCTTGAACCTTTGGGCCAGGACACCTTTTTTTTTGCAGTTCATTTAAATAAAAACAGGAGGAAAAACGTGAGGGTTGCGGTTCGTCGCTTTGGGTCGTTTAGCGAGCATTTGTCAGGCGAAAGTGTTGTACTGTGTCTCTGGGATTTTGAGGACATCGGAAGAACTTGAAGTCTTGAACCTTTGGGCCAGGACACGGTTTCGCAGCTGTTGACATTTCCGCAAAATCCTGTTACTCGAGGTTCCAGAGACCTTTCCAAAGCGAAACATGCGACGTGGAAATTAGCATAAAAAGATACAAGCTGTGTTTTTCCCGCCCTCATCCAAACACTCAGCGGGCGAACTCTAATCCTACTCTAAACAACGAGCGCGTTTTCACCACAGTGGCGGAGCGAGGCTTTTCGAGAGGATGGACTCGGATAAAGCCAAGGATGACGCAGGGCCGTGGTCAGGAGACGGCACATCGGCGGGAGGGTAATTACAGGCCACCGCGCGCCTCTTCGGATTTTCCCCCCCGGAATCGCAGCTACACACGGGCCTCGCAGCTCCGGACGAATCGGGGCGAAGCGGCCACGACATACGGACGCAACAAAACAAACGCTTTATTTTTATGTTGGTTGATGGGTGGTTTTTAATTGAGTTTGTCACTTCTGGCGAGGAGCAGGGCAGATGGTGCAGCTCCGAGTGCCCATCAGAGCCTAAATACCTCCGGGCAGATGTTGGTCGTAAACTTTTTTTCGGCGCATATTTCCCCCTCCGCTCGCTCTTAAACGCAGTGGAGGTCAAGAGGAGTCAAACCTGTTACAACACCTGTTTCTGCGTATGCAAATCTTTTGTTTTGTCATTTCATTAGGCAAGGCGAAAAGACAAAGGTCCCTCGTGGTTGCAAACGCGACTGGCACCGCGCCCACTTGGCACACGCTCCACGGCAGAGAGGCTGGAGGCGGGGTGAGGGACAGCTGGAGGCGGGGTGAGGGACGGGTGGAGGCGGGGTGAGGGACGGGTGGAGGGAGGGGATGAGGGACGGGTGGAGGGAGGGGTGAGATGTTGGGCTCCTGCGGGAACTCAACCACTGGTATCGGACGCCTTCACAGTCTCTACGTTTTATTGGCGTCGGTGGGGTCCCGGGAAGACATTATTTTAGATCAAGTTGTATCCGTAAATGTAAAATTGCGAGTTAAATGCCATCATTCAGTCAGACTGAACGATTTTGGTGAAATATTTAATTGCAAATTTGATAGATTTGTGATGTGAAGTGTAGAATTTTACTCAAAGTTCACATTTTATAGCTGCCCATGAGCACGTTTGAGAGACTAATACAAACTAATACTTATATTTCAGAACATTCTTTTAGAGGTCTGAACTACAATGTTTGCAAATATTATAATATAATTGCAATTTTGATTTGATTACTATATACAGTGTCTTGCTGCTCTGTAATCCTGCACAATATGATCTCAGCTTTAGTCTCATTTAGTCTTAGTTTAACCTATAACCTTTTTGCTAACTATAACTAACTTTCCAATCAAAAAAGTATTACAGAATTCATCTTATTTCTGGTCTGTTTGCTCTCTTACATACATACATACCGTATTTTCCGGACTATAAGTCATTTCATAGTTTTGGCCGGACTTATATTTATACTTATATACTTATACTGTTATTTGTTATTTACACAGTTGCAACTACATTTCATACTCCAATGCAACCTATATACGTTTTTCTCTTCTCTATTATGCATTTTTCAGCTGGTGCGACTTATACTCCGGGAAAATACGATGCACGCTTTTCAACTGGAAGCCACAAAACTGTCCAATCTGCGACTAAACACTCAATTCATTTAATCAACACGCGTCCAGAAAATCCCACTGCATTCGAAAGAAGTTCAGAGACGGAAGAAGAAGTTTGTCAAATTGATCTCTAAATGTAATATTCCCTCCTCTTCACCTGCAGCGCCTCGACTTTAATCACAAATCGCACGCCGCATTCTCTCATCTAGTGAAGGCATCCGCACTACGGGAAGAAGACTGACATGCCCAGTAGCTGTAGGCTGGCACGCGCCTGTATGGCACACGTCACCCGACCCCCCCACACAGCCCCCTGCCTCCTCACCCCCCTCACCCCTTCATCATCTGGCGCTCACTCCTGCAGCGCTCGCCTCTTAACCACATGTGCCAGCGCCCGGCCCGCGTTTGCTCCGGGGCTAATTGTTCACAAGTAAACTACTGCATGCTCGTCGGCGGGGGCGTCTCTCCTTCAAAAACCCCCGGACGCACAAAGCGAGGACGGTGGCGGCGCTGATCACAGTAGGGTGGGGGGGGGGGGGGGGGGGGGGGGGGGGTGAACAGGCTTTACAGATCATGATGTGTTCGTGCAGTTTATTTCCCCCCCCCAGTAGTACAAGTCTCCGAGATTGTCAGTTGTAATCCGGCCCCATGCGCTGAATGTAACAAATACACCATGAAATTAAAGGTTATTGCAGGAGCGTAATGCAAAAGCTCTGTTTGAGATTAGCCGAGCTGTTTGCAGACCTGAGCAGAACGCAGAGACCGCCAATCTCACTCCTGTTCCTCAAACGCCACCGCCATCGCCGTCTTTTTGCAAAAACGCCGTATAAATTAAATTCGTCCCCCGAGCTATTTATAGTCAGTTTACACAAGTTTGCGGCACTTTTTTTTTTTTTTCTCAAACCTGTAGCGCCGCCGTCTCCGTCTAATCCATGGTAACATTTAAATTCTAATCTAGTGCCATTGTAGTCTTTTAAGAGCGCTTTCACATGTCGACACTTTAGACTTGGATGGATGTGCGGGGAGACGGAAGGCTAGCCCGTGTGCGCCGAGCTAATCTCATCTTGATAACACGAGCCTTTCCTCCTCCCTTCTCCTGTTCCTTTCTCCCCTTCTCCCTGTCTTCCTCCTCCCCTTTCTGCAGCTTTGGCCGGGTTGGGTCTGATTTGTAGTTCACTCTCTCTCTCTCTTTCTGCCTTTCTGTCGACGCGCAGACGGCATTAAAGCCAGGCCCCACAAGCCCCCTCTGATACGGGAGAGTTCATTAGAGATGTGCCTTTGATGGGCAGCCTTTTCATGTGACTACCGGTTTTTCAAATACCTTGATGTAGAAGCTTAAGAAGGCATTGTGCAGTAAGCCCTCCTTTTGACGCGACTTATTTAGATCTGCATAATAAATCAGGGGGGAGTAAATAACCAGCCGGCAGATGGAAGCAAGGAGATAAGGCGCGCGGTGAACAATCGCATTTGTATTTTGTTATGATGTTGACAGCAGCTAAAATTCACTAATCTAGAAGCGCTGATCTGCATTTCAAAGAAATCTCATTTAGCAGCGGGGAGGATAAAGTTCCCCCTCATTGTGTCTGTTTTCATTGCATTCTTCGTTAATTTATCGGGCCTCAGATTTAACGCGCGGGGCTCGGCGGCGGTCGGGAGCGGGCGTCCGCACGTTGCACAGGGGGTCTTAAATACTCTGAAAAGCGGTTACGTCTAGACTGTGAGCGGAGGGTAATTACACGTCTGACCATGAATAGAATGAGTTTGAAGACTCATCTTTCTTCGGAGCGGCCTGAATTGCTCGACTAACACTGATAAGGAGCATTTGGTCGCCACAGAAATATTGCCAGTGACTTTCCATAATGCCGACGCCCCCCCCCCCACCCCCCCCCGCCTTCTCCCACCTGCCCCTTTTTCTCCCCCCTCCCAACGCCAAGGATGGTATTTACTTTTCAGATAAAGTTATTGTGTACAGTAATCTGACTTGTTAGCATAATGTCCTCTTTCATGGCTGGACCTTCCTTTCTCTGCTGCGTGGAGGTATTTGTGGTGCGGGTCTTAAATAGTTTATCTTGACTTAGCGTGCGAGTGCTTTATGTAAATATCGGCCTATAGCGTTATTAGGCCTTCATGAATACTTGAATGCGTTTTGCCGTATTTATAAGTTGATAGAATTTTACCGTCGGTTTTGTATTTGGCGCCGGAGATACGGGCGGTATTTGTAAAATCCCGAGAATTGGAGGTCATGCAGACTAATAGCCTTCCTAATGCTTTCCCTGTGAATAAAATATGGCATCTGCACAGCCCAAAGGTGTTGTGATGGCGGAGTCAACTTTGAGCGAACGTGTAAATTTATGTCATTTTTTTTTTTTTTTATGTCATTTTTTTTTTTTTCAAATAAAAATCCTCGCTTTTTATCACCCGTTTTGTACGTTTTTAAACTTTCAAACCTGCTCGCCCGTGATATATATATATATATATATATATATATATATATACTTCTTTTTACATGTGTTTCCGTGCCCGCTGCCACTTCTTTCACCTTGTTCTAAGTTAATGTTGCGTCGCAATCTGTGCTACATTTTCCGCAAACTCACAATGGTGAAAAATGATAGTAGTTGGCATGTTTTGTTTTTCGGCGGTGCACTTTGAGCTCGGCGCTCTTTCTGTACAGTTCAGAGAGCACATTCCTCAGGATTCACAGGCGCTGGTTCCCCGTAGGGGTCATCGGAATTCTAGGAGAATAAAAGAAAGAAGGAAAAAAAAAACATCTCAGGAAACAACATCCAGGCCAGTTTGTGCCCCTCGTGCCCCGTCAACACAAACCTGCCTCGCTAATTATTTCCTAATGTCCCGAATGGAAAAACGTCCATGGCAATAATGCAATCCGCTCTTGTTTTACAGTACACAGGGCCGGGGGGGCGTGTGACAAAACTCTCAAAAATCATCAATACTAATGGCCTCTAAATGATATACTTGTGTACTTTGATGCAGGCAGCTGAACGGGCGCACACGAGGAAATGAACGGTGTCGGGTTAACGCTGTGATTTACATGGAGTTGAGAGCTCGAGCCTTCCAGGCATTGCACCTTTTAACTTGAGAGAGTGAGGTCTGAGTGTGTGTGTGTGAGTGTGTGAGTGTGTGTTTGTGTGTGCGTGTCCTGTGTGTTTGTGTGTCCTGTGTGTGTGTGTGTGTGTGTTTGTGTGTGCGTGTGTGTCCTGTGTGTTTGTGTGTCCTGTGTGTTTGTGCGTGTGTGTCTCCTGTATGTGTGTGTGTTTGTGTGTGTGTGTGTGTGCGTGTGTGCGTGCGTGTCCTGTGTGTGTGTGTTCTGTGTGTGTGTGTGCAAGTGTGTATGTGTTCTGTGTGTGTGTGTGTGTGTGTGTGTGCGTGTGTGCGTGCGTGTCCTGTGTGTGTGTGTCCTGTGTGTGTGTTTGCAAGTGTGTGTGTGTTCTGTGTGTGTGTGTGTGTGTGTGTGACTGTTCGGCGTGGCTGTGAAATCCAGGTGCACTTTGTTGTTCTAAACTTTTATTGCCTTCACCTACACTCGTACAGTAAAACAGTTACGCAAGACAGACGCAGCTCGCCCGCACACGCCTGCCCCAGAAAACAAAATCAACCTTTAAAAAAAAAAAAAGTTTTACTAATAATGCGCCTGTCGTGTTCGCAGGGACCTGACGGACGGTAAATCCTTCTTCTTCTCAGCGTCGGACGTGGAGACCAACTGTTCTTTCCCCCAGGGTAAGAGTTTCACCTTTGCAGCTTCACATTTGTCAAAACAAGTAAGTGTCAATGTTCAAAGTTTAAAAAAAGTCACATAAACAGGGTAAAAAGATGAATGGTGTGGATTTACGGTGTATCAGAGCTAGGTTAGGGTTAGACTAGATAATAGTAGTACTAGGGCCGGGTATTGCAGTTCTCGTGGTACATTACCTGCGTCCTGATGAATGGATAACTGCTAAAATAGTCTTTATTATGTGGAATAACAAAATGCATCGGAACGTTCACGATGCCCTTTTCAGTCCTGTAGATTCAGAACATTTACTATGAATGTACGTTGTTTAAAAGTATTTAGAGTACAGCCATTATTACTACTGCTTCTATTTCAGTTTGAAATTACATTATATTGTCTGTACCGTATTTTTCAAACTATAAGTCGCACCTTTTTTCATAGTTTTGGCCGGGGTGCAACTTATACTTTACAATACTATATTTATACCTATGTAGTTGTGATATTATTTGTTATTTTCAAACATTGCAACCACATTTCATACTCCAGTGCGACTTATATATGTTTTTTTCTTCTCTATTATGCATTTTTTGGCTGGTGCGACTTATACTCCGGTGCCACTTATAGTCCGGAAAATACGGTAATTGTGGTATAAAACGTCAGTATGGAGTATCAAGCCTGATTCTTTGCCTTTGAACATTTAGTATTGTATTAGACAACGTTTGAACTTTCCTAAACAGCTTTAGAATGAGCTTGAGCTTTATCAGAACTAGTTTAAGATCACACAGTAACACAAAGAAAGTACCGTATTTTCTGGACTATAAGTCGCATCAGAGTATAAGTCGCACCAGCCAAAAAATGCATAATAGAGAAGAAAAAACACACATATAAGTCGCACTGGAGTATGAAATGCGGTTGCAAGTGTGAAAATAACAAAGAATATCACATATAAGTCACTCCGAAGTATAAGTATATAAGTATAAATATAAGTATAAGTCGCTTCGGAGTAAAAGTATAAGTTTAAGTATATAAGTATATAAGTATAAAGATAAGTATAAGTCGCACCCCGGCCATGAAAAAAAGGTGCAACTTATAGTCCAGAAAATACGGTGCTCTTATTTTGTGTCAAAAATAACTGTCTATCGTCCAAAAACCATCACTATTGCTGTTTCATCTAAATGTACTTCAAGTATTGACTCGAGCTTCTTCCACGGTATCGGAGTCAAGTTTGAACCGTTAGCATCGCGGCGGCCCTAAATTCTCACTATCAGAGCAATAAAAGCATTTAATAAAGAGGTATTATTTTGTTCTTCCGTTCTGCCGAGGCGAACGGCGTTATGATATTGTTAGCTCGACTCTGCGGCTGACACAGTGGCTCGCCGAGGTCAAGAGAGCGCCGTCCTCTTCAAATGTAACAAATCTTCATCTTGTCCACCTTGATAGAATTCCCCCTTCACTGGGCAACCTCGCCGCGCCGCCTGTTTGGTCTTCACACACCAGGGATTTTCAATCTACTCTGGCTTAAAAGTTATGATATATATTATTGCTGACAAATCTTCGCCGCGGCTGTAGATTATGCGATTTATTCACTTGTTTCTTAATTAACCGCGGTGGCCGAGCGCGCCGTCGGCCTTCGTCATTTGCGTACGTCTCAAGCTAACGTTCGGGTTGTCGTGTTTTTTTTGTGTCGCCCGCGTTTAGGGTGAAATATGCCCTCTCGGCGCCCGTGAGGACGAGCAGACGACACGCACTGTAAAGAAGACTACAGCTCGGTGAGTAATTGGTATTTCCCAGCATGCTTTGTGTTGTGATTAGAGGAGTTTAGTGCCCTTAGTTATTGTCGCCCGGGCTCATTTTTAGAGTGCGGTCACACTTGGGCACGCGTCAAAATGAGGACTAAATCTGGACTAGAACAGGCACAAAACCAGTCTGCGTCATGGCTGGACTGGGCTTTTTTTGCCTGTCCCAGAACTGAATGAAATGGGAGTGAAACGATGGGTTCAGTGGCGGAAACGAGGCTGAAAACGATACACAATTTGCACGTTTCTGTGTCCCAGCTCGACCACCATTCAGAGGAATCTTGCGCGGTCGAGTCACATCACATAGATATAACGCTTAGCCCCAGGAACACGTCAATTTTCACGTCACAAACGAGTCCTTTTCATCGTAAAGTATGCGTCTTATCAAAGGTGAGTATGGAGCACAGCAGCCCCGCCCACTTCAAAGGCTCTGGAAGTAAAATTCCCATTCATTTTCACCATTGACTTTGAAAGTATTAAAACTTTAAAGGCACAGGGGAGGCTATCGGCTATTGTGTGATTACCGTATTTTCCGCACTATAAGGCGCACTAAAAAGCCTTTCATTTTCTCGAAAAATGACATTTCGCATTATAATCCAGTGTGCCTTATACTGTATTTTCCGGACCATAAGTATAGCCGGAATATCAGCCAAAAAATGCATAATAGAGAAGAAAAAACATATATATATATATATATATATATATAGCAGGTATAAAGTGTTATAAAACAGATTTTAAATACTTTTCTTCTCTGTCTTCTTTACGTACCACATAGCTGATGAACCACCTTTGCCTTTTCAAACTTTTAATATATATATATTTGAGAAAGTCTGTGGGAAAAAAAGTCTTTGGCAACCCTGTGGTCACCATCGAGCTCCATTTGTAAATATTGCTGCCAGTTTGGTCACTACGCTTTACCACATGTCCAACGTTTGCACAAAGTCATAGGCTTCTAACTTTATTTCTTACTTTATTGTACTTTACTCCGAAAAGCTTCAGTTGGGAGAGCTCACCTTCTGCTGCATCTTCCCCAGAACCACCAAAAAAAAGCACTTTCTATCCATCTCCTAATAGAGACTCATATTACCTCTTCATTTGCCAGGTACGGCGTTAAATCTTCAAAGATGAACTCTCTGCGCTTATCTGCCGGCCTAAAAAGAACCCTTCTAATCATCGCAGGGGGAGCGTAATTGCCCCAACGCCGCACGCTTCCTCCCGCCTCCTTTGCGTTGACGCGTATATCAAAACCTACAGCAATTAAGTATATCTTTGACTCCTTTAAGGCGGTCGGAACAGCCGCTCTGCTCCCATTCCCCGCTCGCCAATTGATTTCTTGTCATAGATCACACGCCGCTTGTCACTCCTCTTTCCCCCAATTCCTGCGACGGGCGTCTCTGGCGAAGCCCCCTCAGCGCCGTCGCGGGCAGAATCCTCCGCAGGTCTTTAGCCCGGGCGCCCTGTCGAGGGGGCGCTCGGCAGGAATCAAAGACGCTCGGATGGTTTCCTCCTCATTGGCCCGGGACTCCCTTTGTACGTCCGTTTTCGGGATTGGTGCGGAAGGCGAGCGCTGCGGGGTTAGGGCGAAGGGACCGGGATTGAGACCCCTGTATTATTTTTCGCCTCCTTAATCTTTATCCACCATTAACCCCGGTGCCCCAGTGTGTGGCGAAGATCAGGCCCATTGGTCAATCCCTTATTCACTGCCACCCAGAATATTTTAAAGTTAAGCCCTCTTGCTTAACAAAAAAAAGGTCTTACTCATCAAAGGTTCACTTTCCCCTCGCTTCCTTCCTTCCTTTCCTTCCCTCCCTTCCTCTGGCGCCCGGTCCCACTCAGAGGGGCAGAGAGAGGTGTCGAAACAGTTGTTTAAAAGTTTCTCGTTTTGCAAATTTGAATTTAATAAGCTTTGGTTTTTGGGGTCTGATAGTATCGTGCTGCGAGCAAATTTGGGGCAGCCGCAGAGGGAGTGGCCACGCCCCCCCCGGCCGAGGATTAGGAACTCACTTGTTTTTAATAGACTCTGGAATGTGACGTTTTTCACAATGTTTTTCGCACCTCCATGTGTACTCCTCATGTTTCACCCGAGCGCTTTTATTTATGAGAAAGTCAAAAATAAAACCAGCTGGGAAAACGGACGGCGTGTTTTTTTTTGGAAAGCCAACACTTTTTTTGTCTTGAGATATTGTTGCCGAAGTTACGGTATATCTTGTTCTACTTTTCATTTCAGCTGTTTCCTCTCAAGGGTCGCCGCGGTCAATCAGCTGATTTTAATTCTCTCTTGCCCTGTCTCGCGTTGACTTGTGTTTGTTATTTCCTCGCTCCACAAAATAGTATTATTATAGTCTTTGATAATCGCTTCAGATTGTAAACTGCAAATGTGGCAAATGTAATTTCCTTAGAAAAAATCATAGTTATCGAAGCAAAAGGACACATTCCATCCACAAGGGGGCACAATAGTATCTCTGGGCCAGTCCTAAGCCCAGTCAAATAGAAGAGATTTACTATTGGAAAGCTAAGTAAGCGTAGATTATATGAATGACATTTATGCAAGTGAATGACAGATGATTCAAATGTATAGCTCTTTATCTTCTTTATTTTTTTCATTTAAAAAAAAAAAAAATTAAATTCACCCAATAAAAACAAAGTCTGCCTTAAAAGTGCACTGCATGTTTTTTTTTAAAAAACATTTTATGCAAGTGAATGACTGAAAATAAAAAGCTATAAATGTGAATCTTCTACTTTCACTTTTTTTTTTAACCTAATATAAATAAACTATCCTTTAAAAGTGCACAGTATTTTTTATTTTTGCATGTCTCCTTGGAATGTTCCGCAGTATGACACAAGACACATATATTTAGTGTACATAATAGCTCTTTCACGTCTTTATTGCTAAAAAAAATACCTTAATAAACGTAATAAGCATTTTTACTTCGAGCTGAGTCGTCTCTCCGCAGATTTGACCTGTAACTCTGCCTGGAGACGTCACCAGGCGACAAGCAGGGGTCAAAGGTGACGCTGTGCACCTTTAAGTTACAGTTAAGACTAATAGAAGAAAACGGACCAAATGTTTGTGTCCAGAGAGCGGGAGAAAGAGAGATTTGCCATTATTCTTTGAGGACATCCTGCCTGCTGGTATCGATCCATATAAGTATTGATCTGTGCTTTTCTCGCTCTATAGTAGCTCCTCAACTCTTTAAAAGTTGTTGAATCAGCTGAAAACCTTGCGCACAGACGCGAGTGAAGGTGTTGTGGTTTGGGAATGGAAAAAAAGGTTACGGCCTCCGCATACTTCTGGGGCCCCTTCAAAAGTCCTGCGATGGAAATGGCTAATTACAAATACAACAGGAAACTTGTTCATTTCTAGCATCAGCCGGACGGGAAAAGCATATAGTATTGTTTCTTCAAATAAAAATAGAAAATAACAGATAAAATTCACATTAAACATTTCAAAGTTGGCATTAAATGTATCTCTCTCCATGGGAACAGCCAATTTACAGGTCATATCAGGGGAGAGGCAAGCCTGACACAGTAAGAATTCATCATTCTCAATATTTTTAACAATATACTGTATTTTCCACACTATAAGGCGCATATAAAAGCCTTCAATTTTCTAAAAAAATGACAAAATGACTTATAAACCAGTGTGTCTTAAATATGGATTCATTTTGTGTGGTAGACGTTTTCTTTCGCTTAATGAGCCATATAGTCCGGTGCACCTTATATATGAAAAAATATCAAAAATAGACCATTCATTGACAGTCCGCTTTAAAATCCAGTGCGCTTTAAAGTGCGGAAAATACGGTAAAGAGCTGTATTTCAATAAATGCAAAAAATACATGCTCGAATGCCGTTCTGTGGAACACTCAAGGCAAAAAGCAATTACATCTCCTTGGAAACGTTACATACTGCACCTTTTATTTCAAATTTCATAGTTAGTTGCATCAACCCCATTAGTTGATGCATTAGCTGAAGTTAGCGCATTGTATTTAAAATCTACTTAAAGTGACACTGTGTAACCTTCTGAAGGTAGAAAATCACAGACATGATTCCATTAGAAATAGTGAGAGTTCAAACCATACTTGGGAACATTATTCATGGAGACGGATACATGTTATGACATACTGTGAAATATTATTGCTAAAGGAACATCTTGTCTCCACCAAAACAAGTACAAGTCAGGTTTGTGGAGGTGCAAGGCTGCTTACTGTAAGGACACAGGTTTCTTAGTGCAAAAACGAAACAAAAAACATGCTTCTATTTCATGATATTTCAGAAAACTGGCCGACTGTGGCTGACTCTTTGATAGTCAGTAAGTTAAAGTTGGTCATTATCCTTTATGTTTGGTTTAATTCACTTCAAGTCGGTCGCTTTTCTTCCTTTGAGCTTTAATTGCACAAATCTCGAGGCTGTAGCTGGACTGGATGGCATCTGTCCAAAGCGGCCGAGATTATTGTGAAACCCAAGCCTCAGCAGGCACGACACCGGAGCGCCCTGACACCGCTTTGAACCCCTGGGTTTTTCAGGTGGGAAGAATTACGAGCGGCGCAGGTGACGGCGCCCCGAACGCATCGGTCGCACACACGGCCCAGCATTCTTCGCCCGAGGTCCAAGCGCTGATTGTCTTGACAGATTGAACTCGCGTGTTATCACCAAACTGTCACGCCGGGGCTAATTTTTCAGCCGCTGCACTCGGGCCACGTTTACGTTAGCCCGTCACAGCGGCGTGTTTTATAGGAGTATTGTCATCGGGACGGGGAAGTGGAGTTATTTTGACCCGCGCTGATTGGGGATACTTGGACGTTGTAGCTGCCCGTGCTTCGCCTTTCGACTTGTTTTTCTTTTACCATTCGTCTACATCTGATTAAATTACATGGTCCGTCTTCTTACAGTATGGCTTTTCATGACAGTATGGACAGGGTATTTTATTTGGACCAATCTTTTAGTCAAAGACCTTTTGTTTGTTGAATTCAAGACCAATCACACAGAGAAGTATTGGACATTTGCGAAGTCTAAGTAGATGTCTTTGTTTCTTTTCTTTTTTTTAAGCTTTTTGACCCGGCCAGCTGAGGTCTGTGTTGAGCTGTAAATTATGAATGGAAACATACACGTAAAATATACATTATTTAAGTCGACATAACATGAAAAATATAGTCAGTATGTATGTTTGATTATCGCTTATTTGAGAATGTATGACTTTACAAACGTTTAAAGAGTGCAGAGCTTTTGCCGCTCATCCAAGTAGTTCTGCAGTTCCTTTGTATAGACAGTAAAGCTGGGGACACTCTACACATCTTTTAGCCAAATGTTCTTATAATTTTCAGTCACCTTCAGTCATCACTAGTTAAAGTCAGTCGCGATCTCGTTGTGTGGACCAGTTACGACCGGATTCACGTTCGAATTCGCAAAGAGTGGACCGCAAAAAAGACGCGACTAGACTCCAGCCGCGGTCATTCAAACATTATTATCAATATGAATTATAAGCCCGATTTTGGCCGTGCTCCGGTGCGGCGGCATGTTTACTGACACTTGTGGCCGATGGCGACACCTGGAGGAGACACTGGAAACAGCCGAGTCTGGGCTAAAACGTACTATTTTCGTTTGGACAAAAAGAACAATGCACAAACAATGTCAACAGCGAGGCGTATGCTTCATAATCCTGCCTAAACATCAGATTAGTAGAACAGAAAGGGCACTACTTTTATGCTTCATACCAGAGCTGAACCCACAAACACAGAGCTCACTTCTGCCTGATAAATGATCCAAATGACACAGCTTTTCCTCTGATCAAACCCACGGGAAACATGTCCAACTTCTTTAACAGCCATTTCAGATCATCCAGAGTAAGTTAGTCATTGTCAGCTCCACAAGCTTTTTCTTTTTTTCACTACAACTGCTTAGTTTAGCCAGCGCTCGCTCACATGACGCTGTTTAACCGATAAAAAGTCATGGAAGAGAACATTCCAAATCTCAGTGTGTCCCCAGCTCAAGGCCGTGACTCACCAGATCCTTGTCAGAGAAACTGAAGAAGCTGCATGGATGAGTGACGAAACACACACACAACATTTGCCCAGATTGACAGAATTCTAACAACGTGAACGCAATTTCACCGCGATATCATTCCACGCCGTCGTTTATTGACTCCACACCCCGCATTTTCCACGGAGGATGACTTTCAAAACCCCTCGGAACTCGGTCACAGCCACTGTCAAAAAGCTTTTACTCCGGAGGCAGCGGGCCAAGTCTTTTGTTCATAACGCTCATCCGATCGCGCCTTTGAAAAGAGACACCGGCACCTTACAAGCGCCGCTTTCGGAATCCGCTTTAACCGCAAAACCGCAGGCCCGGGCGGCGTTCGCTACCTGCCCCGGTCGGGAAAACAGCCAGAGAAAAAAAGCCAGGACTCGTGTGTCTGTGTGTCTGTGTGAGCGCGGCAGAGGCAGGCTCGATTTGGGTCACGGAGTTGACAGACAGTGGAATGCGAATGTGTGTATGTTGACAAACCCCACTGCCCCGCGAATGGGGTTTGTGATTACACCTCATCATGCGTGCTGCATCGCTCCTGTCCCCCCCGAACCTCTCCTGCCTGCCTGCCTTTCCCTCTCTTTCTCTTTCTTTTTTTCACCCCCCCATCTCCTCCTCCCGCCGCGCACCCCTTTCTCTCCTTTCGCCCCCTCGCGTCTCCCACTCACACCACGCCGGGACCCTCTTGGGCAATCATGTGGTCACACTACCTGACTCCTCGCGCGCTCAAGAGTGCAGTTGACAAAAACAGCCCGAGGCCCGTCATGTGGAAAAGATTCGGGCCGGCGCTGCGCATACATTGGCTCGCCCCACCGACTCGCTTTCTCTCTCTAAACCCACACGACCGGAGCGGAGGGGCGCTGCTCCCGTTCGCTCCCGTTCACCTGCGGAAGGGAAATGCCAGGGAGCGTCCCGCGATGCCGCACGCCAGATATTTTCGTGTTTGCAACTTTGTGTTCATGATGCGCGGATGCTGCTTTAAGTAGCTGTGTCCGCTGTTGTGTTACTGTGTGTGTGTGTGTGTGTGTGTGTGTGTGTGTGTGTGTGTGGGTACTGAGCCTCCTTTTTGTCAGTTGAGTTGTCGTGTAACATAAAGCCGGCGGTCAGCAGGAGCTCAGAGCTGTCAGTCAAACGCGGTGGTCCCGGGCTGTTGAGCTGCTCACCTGTGTTTATTGGACAAGACCTGCAGCATTTTAACCCGGCGAGACCACCGTGCCTTCCTGACATTTTTCTTTCTTTTTTTTTTTACTTTGCCCTGTTTCTCTTTCTATCAATCTTCGCACTCATCTACTGCTCAAGAACTGGACAATTTAGATAGTATTGTGAATGCTATGCAACATTTGAACAGAGTATCAATCAATATTAAATATAGTCAAAAATGCTACGAAGAAAGCTGATTAAACAAAAAAGAAAGTTAGCTTGTAAACTTTTAGATAAGGGTATATGGTGATATTGTCTGATTAATCCCGGTGAATATGGATATGAAAGTTAATCGTGATCTCTTTCGAAAGTATTTATTTTGAATGCAGCTTTATGCTCAGACAAGACACCTTTTCCCATACACACTTCCTATTGGTCGACCTGAGAAATGCTCTGAGAGAGAGACAGGTGGATTCAACCAATCGCAGGGAAGTGTGAACTTTCAGAAGAAGCAGATGACGTTTGTTACCTCTTCACGGCAAGATACAAAGAGGACATGAATCGTGATCAAATCGAAATCTAACTCAGCCCTATGTCTGATAAATAAACCTCAACTAATCCATTTAAATACATGTTTTAACACATTTCTATTGGACTGGCACAAGATTGTCTGACGTCGTTATCGCTTAACTTTTGATTAATTTGACATTTTATTTGTATATACTTTCCTTCCTCGCTGTCTTGCATAGTTTAGCTTATCTGGCTGTCTTCCCTTTCTTTCTTCCCACCATTTTTTCCCTTCTCGTCCAATTCTCTTTTGTATTATTTTGCGGCCGCTTTGTCTGCTGTCTCCACGGCGGGCGGCGCTCATCTCTCCTCCTCACCTGGTTGAACACGCGCACAGTCGCGCACGGGCCGCGGCCAGATAACCGATTGAAACTTGTGTCGCAAAGTCGCTAATGCTCACCCAAGCATTATATTGTAGATAAAGTAAATAAACTAGGCTAGCTCAGGGAGGAATCTCTGGAATAAGACTGGAGTTATACGGGAGATGAGGCCCAGGCCCACGCGCACAAACAGAGAAGGGCGATTGGCCCAAATCGTGTCGGTGACATTGAGGCGAGAAGCGAGCGAAGTCCGCAGATATTGTATATGGCTCAAGAATTTTTCAGTTTTTTTTTTTTTTTGTGGAGCCTTCTAGAAATGTAACAGCGACGTTCAAAGATCTCGAGGTAAGTGCGTACGTGCGGTAAGTGGACGGTATACAGTGCTGTACGGCGTTTGCACTGGCCAATGTCGTCGTTCTTCAACTTTACCTGAAAGCGAGATGACGAGGAATCGCTATCACTTTTTAGAAATGTTGTATGAGTTGTGTGAGTTGTATGAGTTGTATGAGTTGTATGAGTTGAGTTGCGCGATACGTTTGTCCCGAGACCTGTTTGCAGGTTTTAGAGAGCCGAATTAGACTATTATACTATGAATACCTTGATTTTTGTTGTGGAAGGTCAGGAGTTTGATTGTAAAAAAACAAAACAAAAAACACTGTCATCACGTTTCAAAATGAAATAAAATCAACAAGGAGAAAAAACTACAAAAAAATAACCAAAACGTCCACTATTAAGAATGGAGCTGCAACAATTTATCAACTAAGTGTGACTATAAGTGTGGACTTAAGTGTGTCCTATTTACTCATCGTTATCGTCGTCTGTGTTGTCCAGACTCTCAAACACACACAAAAAGACCTTTATTTCAATGCAAAAATCTCAATGCACCATGAGAATAATCACTTGACCAGTCGACTGATCGAAAAACTTGTCGACTTCTAAAATAATCAAGCCTGTCCTTTATCTTCTTAGCTCTGAACTTTTCTTACAATCCAACGTACATTAACTTCACACAGTAACCCCCAAAAGACCACTAGCTAGCACATTAGTTAAATATGTATGCGCTGACGCTACGGCTTCAAAGTGTCTTTTGAATGAACCTTTTTTTCCAGGTTTTGGGCTTTTTACAGCGACGGATGTTCATATTTTCAGCTTGTGCGATATCAAAGTCCCCTGTATTCACCGCGGCTCCATTCTGCGCCGCAAAGTGGTATGGGTGACGCCGTAATACTTTTGCATTGTGCCCGGTGATAAATACTCCGGCAGGTCTTACTCACTCGGCTGCCTCTGAATGTCTCCGGACAGGGGCCCGCATTGTGAGCGGCGCCGGGTCATTCAGAACTCACTCTCCTTTACCTTCCGCCTTTGTCGCGTCCTCCCGACAATGACGATAGTTTTCTCATCTATTTAGTGAATAGTCGGCGGCTCGGAGAAAAGAAGAAGAGGAGTTTTTACATTATGGAAATGACGGAACGGCTTATAATCTCTCACATATTCATCGCGGAGACACTGGACCCGTGTGATACCACTGTCCGTCCCGTGTGGCCATTGTCCCGCGCCGCGCTCCCGTCCCTCGCGTCGGGCGAAAGCGGGGAACGCTAATCCCGTCTCTTCTTTCGGGGGATGACGATGTTTATTAGCGATCGTTCAATAAGGAGCTAAATGCACTAAAGGCGTTGTTAGCAAGAAGAGGGCTCCGTCGTGCGTTTGAACGGCCGGCTCAAACTTTTCGCTCGACTTTTGCCGCCTCGACCGCGTAATGGGCAAACAAGCTTTCCCTACAACAACATTAGAATGGCATGAATAATGAGGGATTAGGGCCGCGGATGTTGACAGAACATATGTTTACCACACCTTTATGTACATCCGCTTGCATGTACATAAACCCGTGTCATTTCACATCCCTTCTGTCATGTAGCTCTAAGTGTTACCAATAAATAAAGCTTATTTACATACGCTTATCCGCCCAGGTGGGAGGACACATAGCTCATGAGCGGTGCTAATACGATTTATTCCTGGGAAAAGCGTACATGTTTGGATCACGTTTATTTTCCCCCTGCTCTTTTAGCCCTTCTCTAAACTGTTTTGCCTTCAAAGTCCTGACAGCGTTAGGGATTAGCGCAGTCATTAGCATGTTTTTTATGTAGCATCGTGTCATGCGCTCGTTTTTCCCAACCGTCAAGAGCCCCGAACCGTACCTCCCGCGCGTCACCCGCTCCGACGCCCGGCGAGGAATGAAAAACGCCACGGCGACCTCCGCCGACCCCTCCCGACGAACAGTCAGTTAAATGGTTTGTAAGACGTTTAATTACCAAATGGTATAATCGTTATTCATCTCGTCATTAGATGTATGATATTAAGTGAATTGCCTCCCCTGGGTCCCCGTGTTTCACAGATCAATAGATTTAGATGAAGCTTGAAGGGGGCGGGGGGCGGGGCTGGGCAGTAAAAACACTTCTGAGGCCCCTGATATGAACACACGTATTGTTTCTGTGATGCGCCGCGGTGACATTCGCTCATTTATTTTTGCAATTAGCTTTTATATAGGTTTAATTATGCTAATGCCCGCGCGCATATATCCCTCTATTGCACCGTGCCACCTTCTTTTTTTTTTTTTTATAATGGATTCACGGCTCCTGGGTTTATTTTGATGGTGAAAGGACATGAAACAATGGACAAGGTTATGGCACGGCGCTCTCCCCGTCGGCGGAGCGCTTGCGTGTGCACTTCGGGACACTTTGTTGGTATCGGGCATTGTTTGAAGGCGTTGTGGAGATTGCTAATGCGGCGCGTGCACCTCGGAGGGCCAGGCAGCACCCGCAAGCTTGATATCGCCCGTATTCCCCAACGTGAATATGGCTGAGTGGTGATCGGGGACTCGCCACGCCACGAGCTGTTATTCGCTGCAGCCGGCACTACTAGCCCGAGTTAATTGTCCATTATCTACTATTATCTAAGCTCTCGGTCTCTCGGCCTCTTTTATTCTCTCTCGCTCATAATTCAAGCCGTCATACTTTCACTCACTCGCCGTGCTGTGTGTGTGTTTTTTTTTTTTTTCCCCTTTACTCTACTACTCCAACACGACCGAGCCCTGGCAACCGAGTTCAAATAGTAATAATGATAGCCTTTGTTCTTTGCTGTAGCTTTTGAGTCGGATTCGTAAAACGACGTGTTCATTTCTCGTCTTTACGTCAAACGGCGGTGGAGATGTTCTGGTGACCGATATCTGCCAGATACCGTTGAAAAAAAAACGATGACTTGTTGGGAAGTTCAAAACGTTTGCTCACTTGGACCGCAGTGGAAATGTAGGGGGTTGTTTTATCGGACAGGTTTGGGCGAGGGGAGGGATCTATGCACCGAGGCGTTTGAGGAATCCTCGAAAATTTCACTTGATGGCACTGTTTTCCTTTCGGCTCCAGCCGAAGCAACAGGGCATGTTTTATGTATGCCGGGCACAATGTACAAAAAAAAAAAAGCCGGCAGTGCCACTGATCTGCGTGTCGTCTCTTCTCTTCCTGTCCCTGGGCACTAGAGAAACGAGCAGGAATACTGACAAACAATAAAATCATATTCAACTTTTTTCTTCTTCTTCCATAAATCATGCAACTTTCAAAAAGACTTTAAAAGCAAGCAGACTTTTTGGCACTGTGAAGACGTTCATTACATTATTGTGGGTTTTTCTATTTTGTTTCTATTTCTTTGCATGAAAAGCGACTTAAACCCAGAGGTGGAAATCAACTAAGTAAAAAGTCACAGTACTGTAGTTAAAGGCGCAATGGACGATTTTTTCGGCAATTTGAGAACGCAGCCGGAAGTGCGCATGCGCACTCCCCCGTGTGGACCGATACAACACACACGTGATTTTGTTTATAAGCGCAACGGATCGCATCGCATCTCTCGTCTCCCGTAGATTTCCGTCTTTTATGAGTCAACTCGAACAGTCTTTCTCCGTCTTCATTTTGTCCCGTACACTGAGGGAACTATATTATGATAGATCAATGCGCTTAGACACGCGGAACCGTACTGCTCTCGGGGGACGAGCCGCACGCGGCTGCAGGTGAGCGGTAGGTGTGTTTTATGATTGATACGTGGCAGGACTAATCGGCAGTCCACGCCACGAGGAAATAAGACTAAAATTTGGGCCAAAAAAATCGTCCATTCAACCTTTAAGTAACATTTTTAACCATTTGTACTTCAGTAAAGTGATGTCATAACATTGGATTATTTTTATTTATACCTCTCTACACTTCTGTTTCTACTACACTACATAGTGGAACTGAAATTAAAAGTCAAATCTGCATTTCATCTTTTTTTAGGGGTTTGTTTTAGGATGTTCATGGTGACATTCCGCCGAAAGGTTTTGAGTTCAAGTCCCAGCTTTGAGCAACAAAACTTTACTTAAAATGCACTAGAAAAATAAAGACATTGATTTGAATTGCTCTGGTTGACCGAAAAACCAAAAAACAGTAAATGTTTCAATCAAAATCACTCAATTTCATGCTTAACAACAGTGTGATGTTTGCAACACTTTTTTACTCCTCAAGAACATTTTTAACTGGGTACTTCAAAGCTATAGTAGAGTAGTCGTTGAGTTTTAAATGTGGTACTTTTACATTGAGTCATTTGTTTGTACCGTATTCTCTGGACTATAAGTCGCACCAGCCAAAAATGCATAATAGAGAAGAAGAAACTGCAGTATGAAATGCGGTTGCAAGTGAGAAAATAACACATAATATCACATATATTAGTATAAGTATATAAGTATAAATATAACTATAAGTTGTACCGGCCAAAACTATGAAAAAATGTGCAATTTATAGTCCGGAAAATACGGTACATGTATCTGCATTTTTACTCAAACAACAAAAATAAGCACTTGTTCGAGCGCTGCTTAAATCCACTAACATCTCTCCGTCTCCAGCCATTTCAATTAATTAAAGTGCATTCCTTGCATTCCTCCTGCGTTGCCAGGTGTTGCTTTAATAATTGCGTCAACACGGTGATACATACTATAAGGCCGGGGGTGTTTCTGCACGTAATTACAATTCACACCTTGGTAGCACTGCTGCTTGATATGACGGTTTCTGGGAATCTTCATCTTCTGCACCCGCCCCCTCTTCACCGCGCCCTCTTCACCGCGCCCCCTGACACCGCACGTTCACATGTTACAACCCACTCTTACCATATTTAACCCGGTCACAGAGATGAGACGTGTCAATAGTGTCAATAGTGTAAGCGATAAACAATGATTTGTCAGTGGTTTGAAAATGTATGACAAAAATGGGGAACGGGTACAATAGAAATGCTAAAACGCTACGTCATCGGAATGTTCAAAATTCTGAAAAGGAGGCGATATTAAGTGAACAATAAAAATATTTAGAAGATTAACTCCCTTGTTTATGATTTTAAGTCTTTATAACACATAATAAGCAAAGTTTTTAAATTTGTAGGATAGAAATACAATACAATTAATACAATTTCATAGCCTCAAAATTGTATTTCACTGAAAGTATGTAATATATACCGTATTTTCCGGACTATAAGTGGCACCTTTTTTCATAGTTTGGGCCGGGGTGCGACTTATACTTACATTTATACTTATATACTTTTAATTATACTCCGAAGCGACTTATATGTGATATTATTTGTTATTTTCACACTTGCAACCGCATTTCATACTCCAGTGCAGCTTATATATGTTTTTTTATTCTCTATTATGCATTTTTTGGCTGGTGCGACTTATAGTCCGGAAAATACGGTATGTAGATTTTAAAAAAATAGTGGGTTCAACATTTCTGTATTTACAGTATTTGTCCAGGAAAACCTAAAACTCAAGATTTTGACCTTCATCATAATCTCCTATTACATTAACAAATCATGTAAAATACACTTGTAAATGTGTTTAAACCAGGCTCTGACATCACTCACATGCATCTGAGTGCTTTTTATTTACCAAAAACACATTCCTTTTTTGGGATATTTTGAGGTTAATCCCAGTTCCTCTATTGAAATGATATTGCTTCACTTCACTTTTGCCTCCACTCTGGAAATTAGAAGGTTTTTGTTTCAGAGCTTGTCAAGAGTTTATAGAAATGATACGATGGGATTACTTTTCCAGCAAAATACTATAATCCTATTAAAAGCAACGCATAAAAAAGAGACATTTTCTTGATTTTTAGGTTTCATTTTAGATTTTTTTTAACATATGAATAGTGTAAACTTCTGGCAGGTGTAAAATAAATAGATGAAGATAAAATGAAAAAGACAAAGCGTTACTCCGAGCGGGTCTGCATAGGGCGTTGTTAAAAAGCTCGGATGGATGAATCGGGGGTGTGTGCGGTGGCGAGGGTCAAGCCCATATTAAGTGCTCGGATAGAAAATGGCCCGCATTAGGAAGCGTTGGCGCTGTCTAGCCTCATAAGCAGCCTGTAAAGACGCAATACATCATCGTGAAAAATAACCCAGGCTTGTATTTCAGCGTCGCGCGCATCATAAATAAAGGTGCGCCGTGCATAATTGAGGCCTGCTTGCGGGAAGCTCGGCTGGAGATGAGAAATGGAAATCTGTGTACTGGTAAATAGATAATCACACAAAAGTAATTGAGGTTTTCAAACCCCAATCTAGTCTGCCAGCGTGAGCTCGTTTGCATGTTAATCACGTCGGTGATTTCCCTTCATCACAGGGAAGTCCGTGCGCACGTCCATAACCAGCTTTTAATTGCATTTAAAATGTCACAGAGGTGGAACACATGTAATTTAGCCAGAACTGTGTCCAAATTAATGGGTGCCACCGAGACGCGCCTTTGGACAGCATTGGAAATAAGAGAGGCTGTCCATTGTTTGGGTCTTTATTACAGATGCTTCACTCAGCCGTCTCCTCGATAACGTCTCCACTGGAATATCGCACATTTCAAGTGCACCGCGTGTCAGGGCTTCAAAATGGAATCTGACAGACACTTTGTGAACAACTTAACACTACAATAGGCGCCAACTTCGTGCAAAATCAGCCAAAATGGACGGACGTTAACGCGGCGGAAAGAGAGAACATCAAAGACGGCGAAAAGCGGTGCGTTTTAAATAAAAAACGAGCCGAATGGTTTATTTTCTTTCATCACCAGGTGTTCTTTGGCGTATAAATTACCAAGATGATGTTTCCATAACACATCTTAGGGCGCTCCAGAGAGGGGGAAACCTGCGAAACAGACCTATTTAATTTTTCATAGAGGTGGACCATCAGGAGCAATAAGCCAATATTCCTTTTCCCCCTTTTCCAGATGCCTCCACCACTGTACCTTACCAAAACCCAAGCCCCTAAAAAAGAAAGAAAGGGGGGAAAAAAAAGTTCTACCGAGACCAACATGAAAGGAAGCAACTGTTGAAATGTTAATTTTACCATCTGCTGTCGGGGCCTGCTACCTTTTGTGTGTGTGTGTGTTTTCTCCTTCTCCTGCCTCTTTTAATTCCCAGTAGTTCTGTTCTGTTTCATGAATGCGCCGCTATTTTGACCGTTTGAAGTTGCGGGGTCCCAGCACCGACTGGAAAATACTACAATGCCACATGGCGCAAGGTGGAGACCGTCCCATTAGTTTCCTGTTTAGACGCTAGGTCCCGCGCGGCAAGTTCTCCCAGCGCTCCCAAACTTCCAGTTAATGCTCATAACGCCTCCCGTACGCGGCGGGTCAGTGGCCGCACGCCGTTGAGTTTGTGCGCCTTCGGAGACCTATTTATTCTGTTTATCTTAATGCTGAAGATTCGAATCTCTCGTTTACAAGACCCCAAACACCTTTGCCCGGTGTTTTGTTTTTTCCCGCCTGCTTGAACTAATCCAAAAGCGGGACAAAAACATCTCCCAACAATAGACTGGTGTTTTCCATCCTCCCATCTCGCTTTGACACTTTTAAAAGCAAGACGCGTTGCCAAGTTTGCTGTGAAGATATTGCCAAATGCATAAATTCCATTGTGAGATTTGATAGTTGGCAATTAGGGTGAGACATCCTGTGTGCCGAGTTGCTTAGCGTTTTCCTTGGCCCGTACCGGATTGTTTAGTCTGCTCTCATTGTGAGCTGTTTCTGAGCTGCAGTTGACGTTGTTTGCAGAGCGCGGGGGGAAAAAGTGAGAGGGGCCAGTCCCTTTCTCTATTTATTTATTTTCCCCGTCCTTGGAGCTCAGAATCTGATTTGTGTTCATGTTGCTCTATTCTCTCTGAGCGGTTTTTAAGTGCGGCTGCTGAAATCTAGACTCTGCATGACCTCACTGCGCAGCCTGTGTTTCATTAATGACCAGCCCTGTGGTTTGGGGAGAGGAATATTTTTCATATGACACCGCCTTGCATTAGCGTAGAGCGGCAGCTGCACAACCACAAAACCATCCAATTTTGTGGCTTTGAAAGGTGTGAAAAGTTCAGCTCCCTATAGCAGGCCGTGCATTTATAATTACAGTCTGTGTCCATACGCTAACGACTGAGAGTTATAAAAGAGCCAGAAAACAACGACACCTGCTGAGAACATTTGTCATCCGTTCTTTTTTTGGAAAGTTAGAGAGTAAACAGAAGCTCGCCTCAGAGAAGCCACCTAAGATAACAAGAGCCGATCTCAAATAGGCAACTAGCATTTTGACGGCTTGATTCATTTGCAGTAAATCTTCGGCGAAACTTCGGTTTAAACTATGGGGTCCCGAATACTGTACAAACAAGTCTTTTAAGTCTTTTTTCCTGAATGCCACATCTGGCATTAGACGTATTACTTTGCAGATTGATTGATTTCCCAGGCTTTGTTGGGAGAGACTCACGCAAGCCATATAGCGACTGACTAGAAGCATGCAACAATTCAGGCGTGTGCACCAAAGCCCTGCAAGGAAAATCCCAGACACTAGACTACTGTAAGACTGTTTGGTACCTCACAGGATATTAGATATCCAAGAGGAAACCTCAGATTTGTCCTGTCCAAAAACAGAGAGCCCTTGTACTGCCTCCTCACTCCACACTTTCCCTCTCGCGTCTTAAATCCATATGGCTCTTGTCATCGCAGCACAACAAATACAAGTTGTCCAAACACACATGATAGCATGTTTATATTAGCAGATAATTCCTAGCCATTCATTACGGTGCACTCCTTTAGCGCTGGCAGCATTCAGGATTGTGTTGTCAGTTGGAAGGCAGAAGGTGGAACAGGGGAGATTGAGGATAGTCACCAGGCTGAGGCCAAGTGAACAAAGAAAAGGATTACTTAATGGCCCTGCTATGTATTTGAAGTGCAGGCATCTGTTTGTTTAGGTAAGTTCAGGGCTTCGTTCAGGGAGATGTCTCTCAAAACGTTTGAAACATCCTTCCTGCTCTGCACTGGAGCGAGAGGGGGCAAAAGCAAGTCCTGAAATGTGAATTTTCTTCTGCAAAACCATAATTGGGTGTTTTTGTGTGAATTAAGAGTCATTTAATATGATATGACAAGTGTTTATTTAGGCTGTGTGTTCTGACTCGTATATTTGTAAAGAGCACATGCCGTCAATTCAAATAAACGTACAAATGGTTTTAATTGACTAAACAGGTAATTACATGCCTGAAGGTATGAAACAACATGGTGTTTGAAACTTTATTGACTTAAAATATTCATATTTAAAGGTTGAAGATGCAAATGCAGCTCCCAGCAGTGATGAATAAAGACACACTTAGGATTTGCTCTTGGTGACTCTTAAAATAATTGCTCTATATTTATTTTTAATTCCACAAATTGCAGTCTTCCATTCTCCTGTGGTTTCTGAATAAACAGTTACATATAGCTTGATTCTCTAAAATCTCTACCAGCCACTTCTGTTGGGATAAATTGAACATCTAGTCCTATTTTCAAAGTCATCAGCGATTGCTTTTTTGCCACTCAGAGCACTGAACATGGACAGCTTTTAAAGGTAGTGAGTAGGTCTGATAAGTGGCTCAATCTTTGTACTAAAGCTTTTTTATTGAAGGTTTAATAACTACAGTATAATGAATTATAATGTATTCTCTCCGATTGCAGATTTCCCCTACTATAGCCCTTCTGCCGTAGCATAAAAGTCCATCTGAATATATTGTAACCAGCTTTTTAAGAATACAAATCAATTGGATGATTTTAAATAGTTATATTCATACTTTTGTTACGCGTTTCCCCCAATGCCAAATGGAGTTGTGCTTTCATAACAGCAATAGCAAACCAATTTCAAAGTAGTGACATTTCCATCCCAAAGATGATTGACTGTGTTTGTGGTACATCATGGTCACTTCAAGTCAACTGTATATGTTAGTCTAAAATGCCTAGTTTAAAGTCATTGAAAAGCAAAAAGCCCTCTGAATCATGGCTGTTCCACTTTAATGGAACACACTTTTCAATGACAGCGTGTACCTCCACATCATCAAAGTAAAACTTCCAAAGTTACGCTTAACTTGTTGCTGAAATAGTTTCTCGGTTTCAAGAAAATTGCAGAGCGCCAAGTCTGAAGAAGTGTATCAAGGAATCTTCCCTGCAGGAAAAATTGCCACTTGCATACTTGTCTTTGACCGAAGTGAAGCCCTCACCCTCTCCTGGGGAACATGCACTGTTTAGGCAGATATAAAGGAGTAATTGTATTACTCGCTACATCTCCCTTCACAAGCCATTTCATTTCTCTTTTCAGCCTTCACAGAAGCTTTTATTTGATCTCATATTCCTGCGTATGTCTGCTTCAGACCGACCAGACTGCGT
Organism: Eucyclogobius newberryi; assembly: GCF_026437365.1. Lineage (NCBI taxonomy): Eukaryota > Metazoa > Chordata > Actinopteri > Gobiiformes > Gobiidae > Eucyclogobius > Eucyclogobius newberryi. Next base: position 26,221,937 of record NW_027315834.1, read on the forward strand.
TTATTTTCATTTGGAAAACACATTTAGTGTTGGAGGGGTGGCAGCGGCCGGGAGAGTGGGGGCTCCAAAGGACAGAGGGAACTTTTTCTGTCACACGTCAATGGCCCCTGTAGCAATTTTACGCTGCAGCGTTGTTCGGAGCTAAACTTCTCACCTCCATCTCAGACTATTCATACCCTCAGAATATTCAGAACCATTCCCAAACGTATTCCTCTTTTCCCCGTTTCCAAACACTTCTCTTTTAAATACCTGTTAAGTGTGCGCTGGTGCTGTGAAATTGACACGGCCGTACACCCAGAGCTTTGAAACTCAGATCATTGGCAGAGAGTGCCATTTATGAGGCAGCCTACTCAGAGATGTGTCCAGATGGAGCTGGTCACTTGAGAGCGCGACGTCCTCATAAAGTCCACAGCACTGACTGCCCCGGCCCAACTCACGCTCGCCTGTTTACTGAGGCCAGAAGCTCCGCAGCTGTGGAAGAGGCCGCATATGTAAGAAATCCCACAGTTCCTGAATATCTCTTCTTTATTTATCACTGTGTCTGTCTGCCTCTCGGCCCGAGCGCCATATCCTCTCCAGCCCTTTTCTGGTGACAGCCAAATGAAAACATTTTTGTGAAGTGCCATTCCTCCGCTCAGGAAGTCCCCTTCTCCTAAATTGTCCCTTCTCCAGGTCGCCGCTGTCTTTCTTCTATGCTCCCTTGGTTCGGCGGCGCTGGCCATCTCGCTGCCTCCTCTGGGCTCACTTCCACACAATGAATTACCTCCAGATGTAACTTCTACCCCCCCCGCCCTCCGCCCTCAAATTAGTGGCTCATAAAAAATTAGGTTTGAATTAGCCGTGGTGTGGAGAAAAGACGGGTTTGAAAATTAGAAAATTTCATGTAATGAGTTTATTATTCTTTGCTGGAATGCCATTTCTCCTGGATGAATGTGATCAGGGCTTTTGAGGTGTAACCGGTGTTTCAGACTGTGTAGTGCTTGTGTCAGGAGGCAAACTCTCCGGATATCGCCATTTACTCCTGGACATCTTACTTCAACCTTATCGCATTTCGTTGTTTTTATTTGCCCCGCGTTTTAAGTATTATGCGATGGCACTGCGTCCACGGAGCGTCCCCGTAAACGCGTCCCATAACATCTACAGGTGTCGTGCTCCTTCGCCCGCCGCTGGAGCTCGCCTCGCTTCCATCTGAGTGTGTAGCTGCTGTTCTGGGAATGATCATTTCTTTGGCAGAGGTTCAGCAGTGGGAGCCTCAGACGCAACACATCACTGTCATAAACGGCTCTCGGATTCCTCCCCCCGAACACAAATGTCTGAAGGCATAAAATGACACGTGGATCATTTTTTATAAACATTTTGACATCCCGGTAGCCGAGACGGTTAGCATAAACAAGACACGGTTGGCTTCTATGTCGTGTGGAAGTAGAGGTTACAGTTGAACAATGGCTGTCATTATAACAAGACAAAATCTACAAGGCACTTTTTTTAATCCGCCGTCTTTACCTTTTTATCTACTTCCTGTCTGCTGTGAACCAGGTAACCGCTGTGAGCCGCGCTGTTTAAATTGACACGCCTTGGCTGCGCCTTTGATATCAGCGGCTAGTTTAATTCAAATGCACTTTTGAAGAAAATGTTTTCGTTTTGTTTTTTGGAACGGGGGGTAGAGCGTGAGGCGTGGTGGCGGTGGTGGAGATGAGAGGAGGCGCAGGAGAGCCAATTTAACCTGAGTGTCTGTCGCCCGTCTGCCGTACTCCGCTTGAAGAGGCCGGTCAGCTTGAACTGTCTGACTTCTGTCGCTTCGATCTCTTTTTATTTTTCTGCTGTAATGTATACTTTAATTCCCACTCCTGCTGTCGGCGGAGGCAGCTGGAGGAGGCGCAGGTATCATTAAGCTTTGGAGAGGCTCTAGCGGAACGCCGCTGAGTGCTATACGTGGCTCCTCACGCTGCATGTGGATATTTCTGGGACCAATGAATATACAGCGGAGTTTATTTTCAATAGGAACCAGGGGCCAGCCCGGCCAGAGGCTGCTTACTCGGCTGTTGATATTGAGTCGAGCAAACACTCTCTCAGGGATGTCCTGTTGGGCACCAGGCCAAAGTCGCAAATGGAAGTCACATGTGGAGAGTCCCAGAGGAAACGCAGACCCCACTTCACACACGGCGCTACTATTTATCCTCATCGTACATGACGCCGATCTCTGAGCTTGCGTTACTTGCCTGTAGCTCTTAATTTATTGAACCGGTGTTTTTATTTTTCTATTCAAATGGCATAAGTCGTGAGTCCTTGCCAATGCGCGTTCGGCCGCTCGTAAAAAATAAATGCTAATAAATCCGGGCATTGTCATCATCGGCCGCTTAATAAGCAGTTCATGAGGGATTTTTCTGAATGCACTGTGCGAGGCAAGTTGCCATGGATACCTGGG
>NW_027315834.1:26229361-26306861 GCF_026437365.1 Eucyclogobius newberryi
TCCGTTCATTCACACGCCAAACACTCCAAACTCCTCTCGCGCTTCCTCCTTTTCACCCCTAAAAACTGGATCCAGCCTCAGCCGTCCCGGGCCCGGCTCGTCCGACCCGCAGCAAACACACAGGAGGGGGCAGCTCCGGTTTGATAATTGCCCCGGTGACAACTGGAAATGATAGAATAATTGTCAGGAGAGGCATCTAGGATTCTTTTTTCTCTTCTTTCTTTCTTTTTTTTTTTTAATGGGGCGACGGTGATTTAAGTATGCATGAATGGCACAGTGGTGAGAGAGGGGAGAAAAGGGGAGAAAGGAGAGAGGTGGGGCGAGGGGGTGGCGGCGGAGGTGGTGGTTGTGGTGGGGGGGATCGCGGAACAGGACGGGGGGGCTGGCTTGTTTATGATGCCATCCCCCATAAACAGGGCAGAAGTGATGACACAGATAGTGTTGCCTTCTCCACGCGCTCAAACCAGTCGACTTCAGGGGCCGCCGCTCGCCAGATCCCCCCCTTGGAGGCAGTGACACCAGCTCTGCTCCCTCTGCTTCCTGGCCGCTCCTAACTTCCAGGTAAAAAAAAAAAAAAAGATAAGAAAAGCTTTAAAAAAAAAACGCAGAAAGGAAAAGTCCGCCATCAACTTCCATGTGTCCATCCATTTCTCCGTCATCTTCTGCCGTGTCAAATGTGTGGCTTTTGCATTGTTATGTTTGATTGCCCGGCTGTCGTTTTGCTCGCCGGCGTGTGCTCGCACCGTGGAAACCGTGCCGCCCAGGTCTGCCCGCTCTGTTAATCTGCTGCTTAATTAGTGCTGATGAATGGCTCGTTCCGTGCACGCTCGTGAGTGTGTGCGAGCGAGCGAGCGTGTGTGTGTGTGCGTGAGCGGCGCGCGCACGAGGGCGCTCCTGTGCTCGTCGGTGTCACCCCACCAGTGTTTTACGTCACTTTTATTTCTGCATTAGTCGGTCACCGCGCTCTGCTGGTTAATGATTGATTATTAAAATTAGGAGAGTGGATTTTCTTTTCTATTTTTCCCCCCCCCCTCCTCGTTTTCTTCTGACACTGCGCAGGTACAGCGTCGAGCAGGAGCGTTCGGAAACGACAAAACCGATATTTTCTAATCAGCTGCACGTGTGTTTTTTGACCTGGCAGAGCTATTCACTTGAAGTTTGACTTGTTTGTTTTGCGGTGGGGGGGGGGGGGGGGAGTCTGTAACTGGTGCGGGGCAGATGTTGAGTTTGAAGAGGGAATGGGGGTCACCAGACTGATAAAATCGGTGACGCACTAATTATCTTTATCAAAGGCGAATGGGATAATTTGTTTACTTAAATATTGATGAGTCTGAGCGAGGCATGGTATTGGGCTATTGTGAGCATATTATTAACATTTCATAAGGCTTTGTGCAGGAATGCGAAAGGGACTCCTCTTCATAATTTAATACCCTAATGCATAATGAGCTATGTGATTAGTTCACAGGGAGAATTGGCCAAACTCCATTTTGAAGACAGATAATTTACATTGTTCTCCAGAGTCTGGCACCTAATAGGTTCTTTAGCGCAATAAAATTAAATGCTACACATTTTGTATTTCAGCTTACAAATCCCCCTGGCAATTGTCAGTTTTGTGTCTTTTTCAGCTCTTTATTTTTGCTCTATTATTTTTTCCACTTTACTTCTAAACTTTACTAAAAATATTTTTTTTAAAAACACATATTTACAATTGTTAAACCAAAACACATGTTTACGTCCATGTTTTATTTAGAACGCACGCCGGCCAATTAACACCGTTCATTAACCGAGCCGCGTTATTTGTTTTGAAAGTTTAACCAATCACTTTGTTATGCTAATTGTGATGTAATTTAATTTGAGTTGCCGTAATGATGATGCCGCTATTATCCACATAAATGATGCAGTTAAGCGGCGCGGCCTCATTTGCATGTGCTTGAAGGGAGAGGGGCTGAAAAGCAGGCGGCTCGCGTATCACTCGCTTTAATTTTCCACCTCTGTTCACTGCTGCCCTGTGGGTCCTCCTGGTCTGTCGCCGGGGCTACTGATGATCAGCACTTTTTTTTGTTATCTGAATATTTAAAACCGCACGCTGCCCCTTTGTTTGTCCACTTTTGAACGTCTGGAAAGGGTGATTAAAATCGTGGAATGGGGCAGCTTTTTAAAAATGCAAATGACACTGCCTGGCGTGGCGTGCGAAACATCACGAGAACAATTGATTTTATATGCCTCACTCACACACACACACACACACACACCCTGGTGCTCCTTTCGTTTATAGACGTGGCTGTGTCTCGGAGGCTCGGCGAGATGGAGAGAGTGGCTTCTTGAATTTGTTATTTCCATATCAAAGTGGTGCTTTGTCGGCGAGCGCTTAATTCTTTATCTGTTGATTCCGTCACGTCGAGTTCGGTCGCGATTTCGGCGCGGCGCGAATTGTTCGACATGTTTCGGAATTTCAGTTTATTATTATTTTGTGCAGATTTGTCCTATTTTTATTCAACATTTTTTTTTTTTTTTTTTTATTCAATAATTTAATTTTTTAATTGACCATTTTTTTTAAATACAGAAATGCGACAATTCCCATCTTAAAACCTCTTGTGGTGGCTTTGACTTTGGTCATTTTCTGGTTTGCAGAACGTTGATGATTTCTCCCCCCCCCCCACCCACTCCTGACCAAGTCCCCTTGTTTTGCACCTAATTGGTTGCATAAATCTTGTCTGGTATGAATGAGGGACGTTGTGCGGCGTTGTCAACTGTAATCTTCACCCTTATTTACCAATTCATTAAGATCTATCGATGCAGGACTGCTGAGGGCCAATGACAACATAAATCAGAGCCGGGGACATAATGGCCCTAATCAACTAGAAATAACTAGAAACGTCACGATGAGCTATGTCTCTCTGCGTCTGCGGTCCGCCCCGTCCCGCCGCACGCCACACCGGACATCCGGCACTCAAATTTATTAGCGTCTCTCTTTGCTGCGTGAAAGAGAAGAAAGAAGTATTCTCCCGGCAGCTCGAACCGCCAAAGCGCTCGGTCTCTATCGTTAAAAAAAAGACAGAAAAATCTCCTCACTTCTATTACTATAACTATAAATAGGGTTAGAGAGGAGGTCGGAAACACCCAGCCAGCGCCGGCGCACCTCCTCTACCTCGCCGCGTGAAGATGATTGGGTTAGACAATGAAGCCTCCCCTCTTTATAGGTCAATTAGCCCTGATTAGGTGGGCCGAGTTAATTAATGGAATTGGCAAATATGCAAATGAGTGTGGACTGATCGGCTTTCGTCATCGCCGTCTCCCACACGGCGAGCAGCAGCAGCAGCAGCAGAGGGCACGGCGTGGTAGTCTCTCCTCCTGCAGCTGAATCAAGTGCCTCGTGGCTATGTAAATGATCTGGGACGAGCTCCGAATGCGCCGCTTCCTCTCTCTCGGATTTTTGTGCAGATTCAGCGCCGGGTCGTGTGTTTAAAAATGAGGATTTATTTTAGGCAATCAAAGGGGTGGTGTAGTAGAGAGTAATTCCACTACAAGGCGTATTTCACTAACTTTTTTCTCTTCTTTTTTTACTCATAATATTGCCCTTTTTCATCTGTGTTCAATTGTAGGGCATGTGCACAGTCAGCTCCACTTGTAGTTAAGAAGCATCAGTGTGCATTAAAATACTTTATAATAATAGTATATCAAAGTGAATGTTGTTTTGAAGATGTGCAAAATTTTAATATTGTGTATAATAGTAGTAGTAAAAAAGAATGCTGCAAAAAGATGATTTTTTAAAACAAATGAAAAAAGTGACGTCGGAAACTTTTAAATAAGGATATAACGTGATATTTCTGCACTTTTTACACTTGTCGGATATATATAAACCTATATCGACACGTTTTAGAGACATGTTTTAACACATTTCTGTTGGATTAACGTAATATTGTCAGAATTTTCAAAAAAAAACAACAAAAAAAGAAAAATTCAACATACAATTTTTGTCAATTTTTCTACTTTTTTCATATATTTTTCAACACTGTTCTTTCCTAATATCTGCCGTTGCATGGTTCAGCACGTTCCAAAACCGCACTTTTACTTCTAAACAATGAAGAATAATGGTTTCAGCTCGATCCAAGCCTATGATTTGTTAACATGTTCAGAGAGACTTGACGCATTGTTTCGTTTGTTCCTATAAATTGTATTAGGGCTGTATCGTGCACACTGCTCACAAGTGCTTCCTGCATTAGATTCTAAGGAGACACTGTGCAGACCGTACAATTGAACATGCTCTTTTCCACTCGTTCTCCGCGTTTCTTTGTCGTCTTTTTTTTTTTTTTTTTTTTAAGCTTTTCTTCATAAACACAGACGGTGACGCACACACTTTTCGCTGCATTCGGGGACACTCACACAGCCGGGCAAAATAGTCTCTGCCTTTTATCTTATTCTGTCTCATCTCCTTATTGTAAATAGGAGAGAATTAAGTTCTGAACACTCTCGACTTGAATGTGCCCTATCACAGAACTACGTTTTATTGTCGGCTCAAATGAAGAATTGAAATATGACGGCGGGTTTTGTCAGTGTAGGGCTCATTGGACAGGAGATAACCGCGTTTGATTCTGTTTCTTTGAATAATGTTAATCCCCAAAAACGCAAAAGTCCATTATTCATATTCATTTCTTTTCATTTGGTCCCTCTCCTGATTTTGTAAATATGATTTCTTCAGACCCCCGTTTTTTTTCATGCCAAAGCAATCTTTATTCACTGAAAAGCTGAAAAGCACTTTTGAAATTCCTCTATTGCCAAAGTAGAAACCATTACCATACACAGGTTTAGGAGAAGGAGTCATTAATGCTCTTTTATGGTGGCCCTTTACTGCCAAAAAGGAAGCTTTTAATTCTCAGGCACAGCAGCAGTAGCAGTGCTTAATCCCACAGACTGGGCCTTGTCAAATGTGGCTTTGCATGAGGTCTTTTTTATATCTTTAACCGTGTCCTCACATACAACCAAAAACAATGCACAGATGTGTCAAAGATGATGAACGTCCCTTTGTAAAAAATGCAGAAATTATTTAAGAAGTTATTTAAACTTTCACCTTCTTATATTTGGTTTGAGATGGGATTTTTAATTTTAAATGCACTGGTTTTTAAGCACCATTTTGAAGTCAACGCATTTGTGGCAGTTTGATTTATTAAGCAATCTGAAGTATGGAATATGTGCGCCCCTGCCCTTCTCCAGTTACTTCTTTATTTCGTATGCAGAGTAACTTATGGCAATGATGAATTAATTTCACTCAAGCACAGAATGTGTGATTATTTTAAATAGTAACCATATCATGGACTTGATCAGGGAGCTGTGAGGAGGCAGCCGACTGTGAAATGTAATTTCTATTATTATTATTTTATTATTTTGATCTCGCAAACCAGGAGAAATTCAAGCCAGTCGCCTGAAATGTGACGCGATAATGAATGAACATGAGGATCAGAGCATTTCAGATGATTTCTCTCTCTTTTTGTTGTCCTAATGAGAATATGTTTTAACAACTCATGCATATAATGACTGCGACTGTCCCCGTGTTCGTGATAGATCCACAGTAGAGCGTGTGAGAATGGATCGCCTCAGCCTCGGCCTCTGTCAGAGCGCTTGTATGATAACGCTGCCGTGCTGGGTGCTACATTCCCCAGTGCTCCGAGCGGCAGACAGCGCACTATTCCCTCTAGATGGATGGGCCGTGTCATAGTGTGTGTTTACCGCACATGATCGAATGGGAGACAGGCCAGGTAATGAGGCTACATTAGGGGCTTTTAGAGCTCGCAAACAAAGATGGAGGGCTGCTACTTCCCCCTTTAATGATAGGTGTGTGAGCGTGGCAGCTGTGGACCGGTGTGTGCGGGTTCAGTCGCCCTCCTTACACCTTTGTTTTGTCACTTCGCTGAAAAAAGGAAAGAAAAAAAAAACAATATTTTCACAATCTCCAGGCCAAATGCATCGTCAGGACTCCTCTCTGATTTTTTTTTTTTTTTTTTTACCTGACGGCACAGGCAGATTTGCCAAGTGCAAGATTCGAGAGTAAACATTTGCTCAAGCAGAAGAGGAATAGCAAGCAATGCTGTGGTTGCACAAGGAATGAGACAAAAGCCGGAGCTGGTTTGAAGCTCTGCAAACACAATATCAGAATATCTTTATCTCGAAATACCTTTCCTTTCTTTGAGCTGCTACCTAAATAGAACCTTCAAAACCATCAGCCTATAGTACATTTAGAAATCGTCTCTCGCGATCGCTCTGCACCTAAACGCTCGGTATCACTATCATCAGCCCTTCCCAAAGCTATACATCTGCAGAATTACCAGCGCATTACCCGGCAATCACCGCCTTCTCTCCGTGTTTCCGATCGCGATAATAAGTGGTCTAAGTTCTCGCTCTCATTGGAAGATTACGGCTCTTGGGGGGAGGGGGGGGGGGGGGGGGGGGGGGGGGGGTGTCGAAACGCGGGACACCGGCAATTTCAGGCGCGGGCAAGCCTGGCAGGGTGCGCTCACGCTGCATTAAAGCTGCGTTCCCCCGGCCGTTGGCGTCGTGCGCGGCCGGAGGTGGCGCACTCCTTCCGACCCAGTTGGTTTAAGGACAGGGCCGATCCGGGGTCAGCGCCGGTTAGCCTCGGGCGAGACCGGTGCTAGCTGTGTTTGTACCCACCCCCCTTTCCCCGTGCCCGCCCGCCCTCCCTCCGGATGCCAAGCACGTGTCACCCTGCTTTTGTGTCGGAGTGACAGTCCCATCACCCGCAGCCAGGGCCAGCTCAGGAGGCCCTCGTCGACGCGGCCCCACCTCTGTATGTAATTGACATTCTAATTGGCAGATTTGAATGCAGACTTTAGACGGCTAATTAATTTATCTCACCGCTGTCATTAAGGTTAAGACACCATCTGATCTCCGACGAATACGCTTTGCATATATCTGCGTTTGCTGTTATCGCGGTGCGGTCGCTGAAGTGCGGGCGATATTGTTATGCGAATGTCACGATAACGATATTCAGAGGATATCGTGTCAATCCAACGGAAGTGTAGAAACAATGTCTTTCAATGTAATAGGTTAAGAGTTCAGGAATATCAACGTTTACACTTATTTCAGTGTTTACTACATAACGATTTCTTCATTTTTCATGTTTAATCAGCTCATTTTGTGCAATTTATTTTCTAAAAACAATACACTCAATGCTCAAATTCAACACATGTACAGTATTGTCTAAAGTTCGATTAGATTGGGCGAGATAACACAGTTTACTTCGTTTTTTTTCGTCTCTTTGTTTAAAAATACACATCATTACGTGCGTGTTTATTCAAACTGTAATAGTTTGTACATATCAAAGCCGCCTTCACGTTTCCTTTCACATTCCTACAGTTTTCGCCACGCTTTTTAGACATCCACACAAACAATATCCTCTTTCCTCGTCTTCACCTCGCCCCGAGTTTCCCCCCCGAACATCCGTCGCCGGTCCAAACGCAGAAAGATCCCGGGCTCCATTAGAATGTTCATAAAATGGCAGTAAAGGCAATCAGACAGTCTTTCTCTGAATATTTTAAACATCCAGCATGTAAAATTTATGCCTAATTTGAATACTTATTAGCCGGCTGATCTCGGGCCGCAGCCTTGAGTTCCTTACGCTGAGATTCATCATCGGATTGGACGTCACATTGTTGCCGGTCCTCCCCACCACCCAAAACCTGCTCCCGCCCCTCCCGCGCCCTATCTCCCCTCTCCTCTTCTGTCATGTCCCCCCCTTTTTCCTCCCCACCGTCGTCACCATCACCATCATCATCAGCAGCAGCAGCAGCAGCAGTAGAAACGGCGGCGGTGTCTCGGTGTTAAACATTGGCCGGTGTGTTCACAAGCGCGCCTCGTCCTGGCCTCTATCCCTCCTATTTAGTGTTGTCCGGGGCAGCTGTCGCCCTGCTCTGTGTAACAGCCAGACCCTGTTTGTTCTGGCTGCCTGGATCCTGTTTATTCGGGTCCGTGGACATCCTTTTAGGCCCCCGTCCCCGCGCCTGGCCCTCGTCAAACACCAATCCCCCCCACCCACTCACAAACACACACACTTGTATTAAATTGCTGTTTACCGAAGACACACGTGCTTCCTCCGTCGACGTGAGCACCGTTTTTGTTTTTTTTTAGTAATGAGAACGAGGGATGTCTTGCCACACGAAACAACAGTGAAAACCTTTCATTTTGTTTCATTCCCATTGTCTTGACGTGTTACTATTGCTCAAGTTTGTGCCCGGCTTTGCACAATTGAACTGTCTGAATGATTGATTGAAAAGTACCGTACAATAATGCGTATTTTCGGACAAAACCTCTACATTTGTCGCGATTATTTTAGCTCTTACGATCAGATTGTGACCTGAATAATCACGAGTTTGTCAGAATTTGAATTTGCACTGTTTGAAAATGGTGGTGTATGTAGTCGAAAACGATAAAACATTTATTACAAGAGAGAGAAAGAGAGAGAGAGAGAGGAGGTATTATGCATAATTCATACCGTTTTAACACAATCATTAGTGGTATTAGGATTTTTATTATTTTCCTCTGACTTTTCATATCTTTGTACATTAGCGCGTTCGCAGTCAAATTATGCACGATGGCCCGGGCCGCATTTATTTACATTAGCGAAGGTTTGAATCAATTCCTCAAGTTTGGAGCGTCCCCCCCATTAAGTCCGGTAATTATTAATAATTCCAGCAGCGCCGGCCCCAAAATAAATGAATCTGTGCGGTTTGATTAAGGCAGAAGCGGATCAAGGTGGTAATTTGACACACGAGCGTCCCGTCCGTCCTCTATGGAAGCCTGCAAGGCACATTTTACTTCACTGGAGCAAAGATGACAAACCCATTACAGTCTTCGTCGGCGCCGTAACCATGTGATCCGCTGTCTCTTCCTCCCTCCATCATCCCTCCTCCCTCCTCCTCTTCCCCAATTTTAATTTCACATGATTAGCTCTGCGTCATTAGCCGACTCCAGTCACATGACGAGGCGCTAAATTTTTGACACACTTTTGACCGATATTTCACTAGAGCAGCCCATTTTTCTTTTCTTTTTTGTTTGACCATAATCGCTCGTGGGATGTTTTTAAACGTGCCCAATGTTCGTGCAAGTTTTCATTGATATTGCGTCGTTGGTGCAGGAACATAAGGTTTAGGCAGCAGAAGAAGAAGAAGAAGAAAACGCCCCCTTTTTCAAATAGCACCCGGACTTGCATCTCTTTGTATTGCTTCATTTACACAATGAATGCATAATTGCTCCTCCTGCATCACCCCCTCCTCTCTCTCTCTCTCTCTCTGTGTTTTTTCTCTTCCCCCCCTTCCCACTACTTTAAATGCTTTAATTTGCAGAGAAAGGGGAGGGAGGAGGCGGGCTGGGCTGGGTGGGTAGGTGGGTGGGAGGGGTGCAAGCGACCGACCAACCGAGGGCTTTATAACAGAAGAAGCATACAAAACAAAAAAGAGAGAGACACACACACACACACACACACACACACAAAATTAAAAAACGTGTGGAAAATTGTGACAAGAGAAGAGCCCTAACCGGTGCCCTCTTAATCACTTCTAGGTTTTAAATCATGATGATGCAGGAGTCGGCCACAGAGACAATAAGCAACAGTTCAATGAGTCAAAATGGATTGAGCGCCCTAAGCAGCAGCCAATTAGAGGCTGGCAGTAGAGACGGCAGATCAAGCGCCGGTGACAAGAGCAGCGAAGTAAGCACAGTCGAGCTGCTGCATCTGCAACAACAGCAGGTAAGTTGTGCCTCTCTCCCGTTCCTCCTCCTCCTCTTCGTCTCTCCGTCTCTCTCTTTCCCTTCTCTCTCTCTCTCTTTCTCTTGCGTTCCTCCGGCTGCCGCTCACACGCTCGGCGCTCGGGACGCACCGCAGGCAGGCAAAAGAGAAAGAGAGACAAGAGACGGAGAGACGAGACAGACGGAAAGGATTTGTGTTGGTGTCAAAAACGTGGGAGAAAAGAGTTAGTTGTTTGGCAAAAGCGTTGGTTGTTTGTTGTTTGCCGCCGTCGGAGTCTTGTTTGTGGCTGTCGACTGGCAGGAGTGTTGTTTGTTTGTTTGTTTGTTTGTTTGTTTGTTTGTTTGTTGGTTGATGTCGTCGTGGAGGGGAAGCTGCCGTTTTGTCGCTCGGCGTTTCAAAAGGAGGTGGTTTTGTCTCATAGAGGCCGTGCGAGGAGGGAGAAAGTAGGTGAAAAGAAGAAGAAGCGTGTGTGTTTGAGCGTGTGTGTGTGTGTGTGTGTGTGTGTTTGAGCGTGTGTGTGTGTGTGTGCGTGTCATAGCAGCGCTGCGACCAGTAGAGGGCCTCCTAACGCGACAAAGCAGAGTTACAGTCTCTTTTCTGAAACACTGAGATGTGTTTCAAATCACAGAGTAGAGACACTTAAAGTATAAGGGAATCATTTAAAGGTGCTTTCTTCATAATGACTGTGAGAAAAAAAAGGGGAAATGATTGAGGTTTATTATCAGACGAATGTGAAATGTGTGTAAAATGAATCACAAAAGTGCAGAAATATCACCGTTTACCCTTGTGTGAAAGTTAAGTTGAATCTTTTTTATACTGTAATCAACAATCTTCAAAACAACATCCATTATTTTATCTGATTTCCAATATATTGCCCAACATGTGCATAGTAGCAGTGGCCCATTTGATATTGCACAGTTCAATTCATTTTGTGCAATTTTAGGAGAGATAAACTGCAGGATGTTCCAAATGACAAACAAAAAGCAAAATAAAAAGTAATTAATTGATTTGAGTGTCGTCCTCGAGTTGATTGAGTTTGTAGAAGTATCGGGTATAGTATCAAAAATATCATTTAATTTCAATAGTCGACTGGTCAGTGATTAATTGCTCCACACGTGGTCTTGTCAAACGATGATTTCTATTGCACATTGAGACTTTTCAATCACATTTTAAACCAAACACAGGTGGAAAAACGATGACCGAACGCTTCTAGATGGAGAATATTTACGAATAAAGTGTAATATGGTCCTTTTCTGACATCAGTATAGTCCAGTTAACTATTACAATGACCAAAGTGCGACTATTTCTCACAGCCTACTTGTCGCGATGCTTATGTTTATTCTATAAGTCAATAAAGCGCCACATCCATAATCTGAAAGCATTTACTGCACAGATCGTAATGAATCAACTGGTCCAAACTCTTCTTCGTTCTTTTGTGCTCGCTCCGTGCAGTGGTGTTCCTCTCAGTCGGAGCTCTGGGTGGTGAATGAACGTGCTGGCGGGGTGGTGGGTGGGGTGGGGGGGCGCGGCATTGTTCCAGCCGGGTCCGGGGGGCAGGAGTTGTGAAAGTCAGGCCGCCGCCGGACCAAAGGAGTCTAGTGTCCCTCGTGTCTTTTCACGGTGAATGATGGTTTTGACAGTCGGCCAAAAGAGCAGCGGGGGACGGGGTCAGAGGGCTCCGCTCCGGGGTCGCCGCCCGCCACGGCTCTTGTCAGGATGTGCCTCTGCCCGCGCGACGCTCTTAGCGCGGCGAGCTGGCAACAGTGGCGCGCGCGGTGGCAGCTGAAGCCCCCCGGTCGGTGTTTGGCCGGCCGGCGGCGCTGGAGTCAGAGTAGAGGAAAGGGCGTTCTCATCCCGAGCAGAAAATTTGAAAGTAGGACAGAAACGTATCGCGAGAGAAAGTGCGACAATGTCCGAAAGTGATACTTGCATCGTTCAGTCTTGTTTTGTGACATATCTGATGCCAATGTTCATAGTTTGAATCCAAAGAAACTGATAACGATGAGTTCTGACGATGTTTTTAAGCAGATTTTGATCAGTTTTCTCATTTGAATTCACAAGAAACTCACCTGTTTTACCAAACGCTGGATAAGAGAGCAGTCAAGTCACATTGTGTGTCGTGCCCTCTTTGTACTAAAGTGATACAACAAAGCTTGACGTTTATTCTTTAGGCAGCAGGTCAGACAAAGCAAAATATCAGCCTCTGCCAGCCAATGGCTGTTAATGTTAATACGCAAATATCAACTTAAATATCATCTACAATTAAAACTATTACACTCTTTGATCAAATACAGTTGATGAAACACAAATTGAATAGAAATGTCCTGTGTAATCTTTCAAACAAGGTTGTAAAGTCATATTTCTGTGGATATTTTACGGTTCATCCATGTTTTTTGAGATACTTGAACTTGAAAGACATTTACAGTCACACTTTAGCACATTTCCTGATGCATTGTTCAAATATCGCCTGAATATTGTTATCGAACATGCTAAAATATCAATATAGCCCACGCTTTCTGTACAGTATACTGTATTTTCCACACTATAAGGCGCACTGTCAATGAATGGTCTATTTTCCATCATTTTTCATATATAAGTCGCACTGGACTATAAGGCGCATTAAGCCAAACAAAACATGTACCACACAAAATCACTTTGAGGTCAGTAAACACAACCAGAATTAATCCATATATAAGGCGCCCTGGATTATTATAAAGTAGTTTTTTGAGAAAAGGAAAGGCTTTTAAGTGCGCCTTATAGTGCAGGAAATACGGTACCTATAATAATTGGAAGTTGGAAGTAAAGTACACTAAAAGTTACAAAATTGACTTGGTATTTGTTACTTCTAAGCACTAACAAACCCCATCTAATCCCCCTCCCATCCAAATGCCCACCCGACCCCTGCCTGCCCCCCGCCCCGGCCCCCCGCCCCGACCACTCAGTGGTCCTGCCGCCGACTGGTACCGCGTTGAACCGCTGTGGCCCTCTCCATTTATCACCTCTCTGCCGTTCTGTTGCACACGCCAACACCTGATTGGGGTCAACTCCCAGGCGGTCCGGTGCGCGTTGGTGGGCCGGCTCCTCTCCGCACAGTTCAGATCGGACGCTAAGATGTGAAATAGACTCGGCGAAAAGTTTTGTAGCGCTAAAACTATATATCGCAATTGACATTTTGAATCAGCATCAACCGCACATAATTGTAACAACAAAATGTCCTGTCTTATTAAATGTTCTTCTTGTGATGTTTAGCAGCTCATATTCCTGCAATGTCTTAGTTATAAATGCTCCTGGACTTGTTCAAAATGTGAACTTTGAGCAGATTCTTCGTAATGCTTGTCACAAAAAAATCCAATTACCGTATTTTCCGGACTATAAGTCGCACTGGAGTATAAGTCGCACCAGCCAAAAAATGCATAATAGAGAAGAAAAAAACATATACAAGTCACACTGGAGTATGAAATGCAGTTGCAAGTGTGAAAATAACAAATAATATCACACACAATTCGCTCCGGAGTATAAGTATATAAGTATAAATATAAGTATAAGTCGCATCCCGGTCTTTACATTTCAAGTACCCTTCCCACACAGACAAAACCAAAAGTTACAAAGAATGAGATCACGATGACTGCAGGCAGATCGTATAATGTACACGTCGGTTTCAAATTGATAAAAGAAGACAAAATATTAACCCGGTGGAATGTAATGATTTCACATTATCCTCATTTCATTATTGAACAACCCGCCGTGCATATGTTCCAACATTGTGTCTCGGTAATGAGTTTGAATATCCGGGCGCTTTACGAGGAGAACGGCGCCGTCAGCACGAGCGTCAGGTTACGTGCGCGAGATTGACGTGCTACTATGAGCCCGTGGTGGGGGGGACACTGCTGCTGCTGCTACTTCTTCTGCTGCTTCTGCTGCTTCTGCCTGTGGGAAGTGGGCGTTTGGACTATGACAGTGTGTCTGGCAAAAGCCCACAGACAGACACGTTGAAATAAGCCGTCCAGTTAACAGGTCTCGGGAGGCTTTTTAAAACTGGGGCCCAACGCTGTTAACTTCACACACACACACGTACGCACACACACACACACACACACACACACGCACGCACACACACACACACACACACACACACTTCCTGTACACTGCGTCTCTGCACAAGAAGGGACATGAAAAAAAGCTTGTGTGATGTATTATGAATTTATTGGCAGCTAGTGCAATGCCACAATGGTACAGTACTTATATTTTAAGCTGGATTTTGATCAATTTCAATGTGATGCTAATTTTGGAACCACAACGATACAAAAAACACACTTTGTGGTCAAATTCTGTCCTGTATCTGCATCAATACTTGTTTAAATGAGTATCTAGTTTCATAGTGTCAATTATCGTCTTATTTTGAAGATGTTTGACAAACCTAATCACAGCAAACTATCTGAAAGTAGTAGTAGTAGTAGTAGTAGTAGTAGTAGTAGTAGTAGTAGTAGTAGTAGTAGTAGTAGTCGTAGTAGTTGATGTAGCACATGATGTCATCACTCAAAAATCTAAATAAAAATGCTTGAGATGCTATCATTTCCCACAAGAATTGTTATGATAAAATAATTAAAATCAGATAATAATCACTTTTTGAGTGAAATTGCGCTTTATCATACTATTATTTTGTGGTTCAAATGAAAATGTCTATTGTTAAAAATAAAAATGCTATAATTCCGGCCTATTCCTTTGTATTAAAACCGAGATAGTTCACGTTTTTCCCCATTCGTGCCATGCAACTCCATACAAATGAGGACAGGAAGCATCCCAAACAGCACATGTATTGAACCACGCATACGCTTGGTCATCACACACACATTCACAGCAGACTTTTAACACTCTACACTTTCCAAATAACGGCCTTTGCATCTCGGAGCAGATTTCAAATTCCAGTCCGTTCTGAAAGAAGGCTGTTGGGTGTAATTTTCCGCCCGTATTTGGAATGACATTGAGTGGTCCGGTGGGCATAGGGGCCCCAGTCTCTCATCATGCTGCTGGGGGGATGATTAAGAATAAGCACTGATGAATTCTCCACTGTCCCTGTGGGTTCAGCCATTACCTAGCAGCTCCAAAATACTACCTGCAGCTACAATTAGAAAAGCACCGTCTTAAGGTCTCGGCGTCTCGGAGAGGGCCAAAGGCGCGCGGGACCCTCACCACGAGCAAATTATACTTAGTCTAATATTTAAACTTTACTTTTTACAAGGACTGCATGATATCAGACGAATATGTTAAACGTCTGTAGCGTTGTGTTTTGTGCAATTAAGCCACGGTTCTGTTTTTGGATGCACTGGTAGAAACGATTATGACAATAAAACCTGGACTAATTCATATTGATGCTGGACAGGACAATAATCAAAAATATCGCTAATTGTGATTTAAAAAAGGAAGATAATAATTGTTTGTGGTACATTTTGGATCGTGCAGATTGTGCAGAAAAAAGCTATTTATCCACGATGTTCTCTTGTAGATCACTGCTGTTTTCACTTCAGAAACTGTATTTTTGAAGTGAAATAACTGTATTTTTGTAACATTTTTAATCCATCACCCATTTTTAAAGTTATCTTTCATCAAATCTTTGGCAAATAGACACAATTGCACTAGTTTATACCAGGGATTTATTCAAGTATAGTTATATAATGATAAGAAGTCCACTGCAGAATGAATTTGTCACATTTGTTTTTTTATACTATTTTCTTCTCATAGTATTAATAACAATAGTTGTGCAAGAAGGAATAGCATATTTGCACGTTTTTATAGGACTAAACGAGATTTGGCTTTTGAAAACAGTCAATTGTAAACCTTATATATTGTTTTCAAATGTCACTTCCCTGTTTTTATAAATCCGCTCTTCGTATATCACGTATTGCTTGTTGTGACGCTGGACGAAGAGTAAATATTAAATGCTTTATTGCAATGTATTTCCTGGTAGTGCCATCACAACAAACTCATTTTCACACACTTTCCACTGCTACAACTTCCTACAACTCTGCACTTTCCGGAGCAACTTCAAGTTCACGCTTTTTGTGCCGGTGCGAGCAAATCGTCATAAAAAAGCCGCACACTTCTCCCTTATCTGAATAATGTCACAATTAAATTTCCAGCCCCTTAATTTTTTCTTTTTTTATTCTTTTCATCGCACTGTTCCCAAGGTTGTCTAAATAGACCTAATTTGATTTGAGATCAGAGATTAGATACGCACTGAATCTGATTGCAATTTACCAGCCACGGATATGTATCAAAGCAAATCACAGAGTCATTATGCACACAAAAAAAGACAAATCATCATAAAAGCTCGGTATTAAAAAAAAGAGAGATCATACTGTAGTTTGTCATTGGCCATAATGCAATAGCGCGGTGTATGTGCACGTGGGGCATGCATTGATTGGTGGATCCATACCATAATGTCCTATAATGAGGCTGTTAGTTGATTACAGTGCTCCAGAAGACTTAATCCTTCCAGGGTTATCAGCGGGATTGATGAGCCAATACTGGGGGACCACAGGCCTCCTCTAAATGGGATCAGCTCCGTCTCGAGTTCATTGATAAGTCTTGGCCCCGACGAGAAGGGAGAAGGGAACCGTCCACGGGTTTTCGGCGCGGTAACAAAGGCGATACGCAGTTCAAAATTCAATCGTTTTGTCTTTTGTTCAGCGGCAACTGACGATTATCAACATTATCAACAAAATAAAGGATGAAATGTGACGACTGAAGGGTTCCAGATGGATAATATTTATAACTAAAGCATGTTATTGATTAAATCCAGTGACTGTTCATGATTTTTTTTGACATTTTGATGTAATAACGCCACTGTCATAGATATAAAAGGTATTTCCGTATGTGTTTTCGAGTCTTTAGAGTCACAATTAGTGGATTCATTGCAGCCCTCATCTTTTGAATCGTGTATGATGTTCAAAATAGCCTAAACAGGAAGCAGCAACGACAATACAGGAAGCTATAGCGCTCTCCAATTAAAACAATAAATTAAAATGATTATATCGTCAGTTGTAGTAATAGAATGGAATGAAACACATGGAAAAAGGAACGCTCTCATTTATGTTGCGCATGTTTAGATACAAGACACTTCAAGAATACATAGAAAGTCCAACGTTTCAATATCATAATTCGCGCAAATGGCCTATACAAAGAAATCATTGAAAAATACTCATCATGAGGACTGCTGCGCTAACTCATTCAAATAAGTGCATCTCTACACTCAGCCCGTGTTTGTTTACCTTCATCCAAACGTGTTTACTTCGTTTGCGCGGATGTAAACGTCCTCATTTCGCGGCGATTCGCAGATCCCCGGCAGAAGTTTGCGTGTTGGTAAACTGATTAGCTCTGGCGGATCAGCGTCTGTTTTCCTCAGGCACATGATGCAGCAAAATGCAAACTCTCCCCAGCCTATTTAAATGACTGCTGCATTTTGACATAAATTACAATAAGTGCGCCGAGGTGCCATCTTACTTCCCCGGCTACCCCTGTCGCTACATGAGAGCTAGGCAGTGGTCCAACTTGAGAGTGACAGCAATTAACCTGCCTTTCCGAGCTGTTTAGCTGGAGGAAATGGAAGGGATGGGAAATGTGACAGCCGGTGATGGGTAATATTTAGGGTTTAGGGGCAAATGAAAATTCTCCCTAAAATGAAAGTCATTAGAGAGCGAAGTTACCCCACACACAAGGAAGGCCAATCCCCCATGTGTGTGTGTGTGTGTGTGTGTGTGTGTGTGTGTTTGTGTGTGTGCGCGCTCAGACCTCTCACTTATACCAAGTCAAGTTTATTGTTTAGTGTCAGTAAATGCTCGCTCCGTAAAAAGCTGACACGCCGACACTCACCTCCCGTCACCTCTCACAAACAAGCCTCGAGCGTCTCCCTGTGTCTGTCCTGCCCTTCACCTGTCCCCCCCGATCCTACTGTATCCGAGGGCACGCACACACACAGTCACACACACACAGTCACACACAGTCACACACACACACACATGCACAGGACGCACACCTAAGATGCAAATCTGTGCTTTGCCCTTGAGCATAATTTAAAGGCCTAATCACCCAGACTGTCCCTTTGGATGGAGAGGAGAAGGAGGGAGGGTTGCACGGTGTCCCTCATTTGCACCCGCGCACAAAGAAGCTCATTAGGTTTATCTTTCAGGCCTGAGATTGCCCCACTCGACTGTGTAAATAAGACACTGGTCGTGGTGTGACGCATCCATCACCTCTCAGGACAGGAGAAAGAGAGCGCGGCTGAAATATGAGCGATTTGGTAAAGGAGCCTTTTGTTAGCCGTCATCATCTGGCCGGAGATAAGCAGCTCTTTTAAAGGCGGGAGGAGCATTAGGGATGTGCTCGGGACTATATGTCTTTGTGAAATAATTCCCCCCTTCAATAAAAAAGACAGGCGCTTCTCCGGCCGTGCTTGTGGCTGGCTTATTTACAATGAAAGCCATCCTTTTTATTTCAAGGGTGGCTATTGGCAGACGCTCCCTACAGTATAGTACATACAGGCCTGTGACATATAGGCTGCAGTTTCCCCTGGTGATGACACTAAAGATATAGGCTGTGAATGACAGCGTGGCTCCTGTTTGCTCACCCTTCCCCAGACAAAACACAGTATTATTCTATTATCTAAGTCCACGCACCTTTTTTCCTCTACGCTCCCTTTCTCATTCTTCTGCACCTTGAAACCTGGCCTGTCCATCCATGTTTAAGACACATTACACGTGGCCTTCTGGAATTTACAGTGGCGCTTTCCCAGTAACTCCATTTCATGCAGGCGTCCCCCGAGAGCGCGGCGAAATGTCAAGCTGCAAGGCTTGAAAGAGAGACGAGGTGAAAGGGACCGAGAGAGGAGCAGGAGAGATAGACACTATGAACTGTGCTGGAAATAAACTCTTATGGCTGTTTTATGCTCAAGACACTGCTGCTCTGGACCAGGCAGGTGCAGCCGTGACGATTCCACACGATTGTTATCACATGTCATTGATAAAGTTGATTGATAAACACATTTGTCTTAATGCAGTTTCAAAGTTTCTTTTAAGGCCTGCTGTATACCGTATTTTCCTTTTTTCATAGTTTTGGCCGGGGTGCGACTTATACTTATATTTATACCTATATACTTATACTCTGGAGCGACTTATACGTGATAATATTTGTAATTTTCACACTTGCGACCGCATTTCATACTCCAGTGCAACTTGCAAATGTTTTTTTCTTCTCTATTATGCACTTTTTGGCTGGTGCGACTTATACTCCAGTGCGACTTATGTATGTTTTTTTTTTTCTTCTCTATTATGCACTTTTTGGCTGGTGCGACTTATACTCCGGTGCGACTTATACCCCGGAAAATACGGTAATTGTTTTCAAGTATACAAATTCCCGATGTATTTATCTCTGTATTAAATAACATTAGATTAGGGACCAAATAAATATCTTGGAATGAATAGTCCTAATCACATTTGCATCATTCAGACTGGATTATGGCGTCGGTCGTCCGTTGGTTCCCTCTCCGCTCCGCGCATTAGGTCAGTGATGAATGCGCCGGGCCGGGGTTAAGCATCTCAGTGTAAATAAGCGGCAGCCATTGAGCAGCACACGGAGCTAGCCGCCGCGGCCCGATCGTCCCTCTCCCGTCTCCAGCCTGCAGCCACCGCAGCCCGGAATCAATGGCCACTTCACAACTCATTTCCTTTTACGCCTCCCTAACTGCCCTGACTCCAGCTCAGGGAAATAAATAGCACTGGATCCATAAGTCCACTCAGCGCTGCACACACACACTCACACACACACTCACATGCGTACGTCTCAAACCCACACTGCACACTACCGGCTCTAAGGGACCGCAACAATTGCCTCGGCTCAATAACCGCCACAATAATTTATTTGCGGGCTGCCTTTGTCGTGAATGGCGCATCATCTTTTGTGGCCACACAATCGAAAACAGGCATTCTGTCATTGTTTGTTGCCACTCCCCTGTCGGCGGCTTAAACTGAGTACCGGCTGTTAATATGAAGGGCGGAGTGCTACTGTCAGGCCGCGCTGAATACATACATGTAAATAGCTCTGTTATAATATGCTTCTAATATGACGCTAACCCTAAAAAAAAAGTGTGGTTCTGCGGCTTGCTCCCTGATGCACATGAGGTAACGCATTGCTGCTTTGCTTTTTCTCCAAATACATCCAATCCCATCCCCCCCACCCAAAAAAAAAAAAAAAAACGCCAAGTGGCTTACAGTCGTTTGATAGGCCGCGACACTGCTATCCATTTAACAGAGCTTAAAAATTCTACATATGCATATGCCGGGGCGTCTTAAGCTGACAACCAAAAGACAGGATTTGCTAGAAGGCAGCTTTGGAGTGTTGTGAATTTAACAAGCATGTCTAGTATTACAGTTCCTCTCCGCTTTAGCCATGAATAGTAACAAATCAAGCTCTGAGACGCGTGCCCGGTGGTTTGTTGTGTATCCCCCCCCCCCCCCCCCCCCCCCCCCCCCCCCGCCCCCCCAACCTCATCGAACTAATATGAAAATGACTTCAAATCGGGTTAGGGAGATGACTAGCGAGTGTTGTTCGGCGCAAAAACCTGGCGTCACACTTTCGCGGGCCGCACTTGTTAACACACTCTGCGCCGCTCCGATTACCTTCATCCGTGACACATTTTTGGGGAATTTCCAAATGCCATGGTCCTGCTTTTCCGAGTTGTTTGTAGTAGCGCGTTAGCGAGGGGAGATGCTCTTTATGCGGCTGTGTATACGTAACGGCCAAACCCTCTGCGCTAGTCACAGCTTTTCGTGTAAGTCGTTGTAAATAAGCTTAGGCTGTGGGGAATAGAAAAGCGCCAAACAAACTGGATGATATGTCATTTAGAACTGGCTTTGGCCTCTCGTACTGCAGGCATTTGGGCAGGATTATTACAGGAGTAGGTAGAACACTGTCAACACTCAAGTACATTTAACATATTTTGTGTGTGTTATACAACAATGGGGAAAAATTAGCAATAGCATTTTGCCAACTCTCAACCCAATTGGTTATTGTGAAACCAAAGACGTATTAGACTTAATTTGATCGTAAATATTATCCAACAAAAAGTAACGCAAGAAATACAAGGTGTAGAAGTGTTCGTCCGCTCATCCCGCTTTTTCATACTCGAAAGTTTTCCCGGCACGATAAGTCGACATCTTTATCAGCCACAACTTTAGCCCTAATATTGACTATTTTCAATCCGTGCAAACATTCGAGACAGGATCCAGCGTTCAGTTTCTTTTGGCAGCGCAAACCGGACGTACATCACGCACGCACGCACAGATTGAGACACACACATGCCAAGCTAACGATAGAAGTCGCGGTGCGTGAACAGAGAGACCTATGTTTCCATCCGGAGCAAGCCTGCCATTCTTCATCAGAACCTCACCGCTGCTTATTTACCCCCGCAACCAGCGAGATTTAACCGAAAAGCTGCTCGTTCCGACCCGATAAAAGCGACGCCCCGTAATAAGCATATGCAGAACGCGCTTTGTGAGCCCGGCGCGCGCACTTCAAGCTCGACTAGACACTAAGCTGATATTGCTTTCACGCTTGAATCCGTCGTGCGAAAAAAAAATCTGCCAATAGAAAGCCCCAGATTTGATTGTTCCCGCATATGCATTTATCAGAAGTTTACACGATAAATATACATTAGGTTGAGGAGTTCGGTCATGCGTGGTATTGTTTCAGCGACACTGTTCGCACCTGTTTGGACTTCATCATCCAATTCGCCGTGAAACCAGATAATCGTAATTCGCGCGAAAAGTCCAAGCGGGTGACGGTCTCTTTCTGCTGCGCGGTTATAGACTTTCTCCGACAGTGAGGAAACGCACGTCTTTGTTAGCTCGACATTCAACCGCTCAGCTAGTCAGATGCACCGGCCCGATTGCGTCCAGGGGCAGAAGTCTGTAAAGTTTAGGCCGCTGCGAAATCGCTCACCGTCCATGTGTTGGCGCGGTTCTGCTTTGAAACGTAACGCTGCGGCCGTATCCTCAAATGATATGTCGTTTCTCTTTCGTACAAGTTTCCAGCAGGGTTTTTATTTTACGCTGTATCGAATGCTGTGAAGGGGGCAGGCTTTTAGATAGAATAATAATAATCATTTAATAATAAATAATTTAGTCCGTGGGTACGGGGGCCGACTAGGCGAAAAAGCGGCATTCTCCGGACCAGGCCTCGGCAGCCAATCAGAGCCAAGCACACCAATTTCGTCGACCAATCAGCACACAGCATGCACATTTTCACTTGTAAACAGTAAATTGTAATGGCGGACGATTGTCAAGTGCTTCCCAGCCCGATTTGATTATCTATTTTTTTCTAAGATTTATTAATAAAATGGCCGTCCCTGCACTCGAAAATGCCCGTCCACATTTTAAAATACCCCGTCCAAAATACGGGAAGACGGGTCTCTATCTAAAAGCCTGGAAGGGGGCGACGCTTTTTTTGACGCGTTTATCAAAAAGCGCGTTGACGTAAAAACAGAAATAAGGAGGCTTCTTTCCCACGTCGCTTGGACTAAGTGTGTGACGGAGTGATACATTTTCTTGTTAGGAGAAATTACACCCGCTAACTTGAGCTACTTCAGCATGAAATTGAAAAAGAGGCATTCCTGGGCGTATTTCCATTCTTGATTCAATGAAAGATGTAGATTAGCCCGGCCTGGGAAAAAGGGCGGGGGAAACAAAGATGAAACTAAAGAAGTATGACTCTGCTCGCGCCTGCTTGTTCTGGGAAGCGTGATATAGGATGCTGCTGGAAACGGCTTTGTTTATGGAAGTGTGGCTCCGTCGGATTGCTGCAGATTAAATGGGAAAAAAAAGAGGAAAAAAGGCTTAATATCTGTTGCAGTGTTTGGGCATGTGTCTTAAACATTTATACACGCGTCACTCTCTTATCTCTTTACAAGTCTGACTTTGTTGTGTTTTGTGTCTGTTTTCTTGTCACTCACATGCAAAAAAACAGAAGAAACACATCAGAGAACAGCGGCGCAGTCAAGCGGCTCTCGTGGCGAGACAGCCAGGGAGCGAGGGAGGGGCCGCGGGGGGGTGTGGGTGATTGATAGAAGCTCGGTGTCAGAGTGGAAGCGAGATAACTATATCTTCCGCCGCTCACTTAAAGGTCAAACACATGCCGGCGTAATTGAAATATTCACAGGGAAAATCAGCGGGAAGCGGGAAAGATAGAGAAGGACGGACAGGGAGAGAGACGGATGTTACATAAGCGGCGAGCGCCATGCACGGCCCCGTCGACCGGAGCGTCCAGCGGCTGACGGTCGAGTTGGTACACGGGGGCCATCGTGCTGTCGGGTGCAAGACTCGCGCGACAATTTGAGGCCTGAGAAAAGCATAGATTCATCAGAATTACTTAAAATACTGCGTTGTGAGTCGACCTGTCAGGACAAGAAAGTGCTAATAATACTGAAACTGCCCTTGACACACATTCATCTCAGTAACCACTTTTTTAAACGTACACTATTGTTGGACAAAAACATAGCACAATGACAAAAGTAAGTTATCTATAAGTTACTGCAGCTCAAATGTTATTCCGCAATAAAAAAATGAGAGAGAGATTTCTACACAAATGCAAATAAGTAGTAAAGACCCTATTGATCAGTTATTGAATGATAATTCGATGTAGCAATAATCATGACAGACAGGTCTTTAGCTGACTGTCCTTTCAGATTAAACATTAGTACCAAGAAATATTGAAAAACTAGACATATAAATGCATAGATATGGTTAGAAGAATAGCCAAAAGCCCAGCCATGTTGTATGTAGTTTAAGATGCACTTTTCTTAGCCTTGCCTAGCCTGGAAGCTAGCGGCGTTTGTGACAAAAATGAATATTGATTTTTTTTTTTTTTTTTCCAGTATCACGATAATCACATTTAGACAATATGTTGCATGTCAATCCAACATAAATGTGTCAAAACATGTCTTGAAATGAGTTAGCTGAGGTTTGAATAGCACACTGGTGCGAAGCGACCCACAGAAGCACATACATAACACCTTATCATCTTATTTAGAAGTTTAAAACATATTTTCGATATTCAAACGTGACACATCTTCACGTTTCTGCCAAACCTCTACTGGAAGCGTAGTGCAACTTGATCTTTGCCCGTCTAGACACTTCCTCTATTGACAAGTAACGGCAGAGTCCCAAATACCCGCCAATACACACAAAAAACACACGCTGAATAGTTTCGGGCTTCTGTAATCGTGACTTATTTCTCTTACCTCGACCTGTTTAGCGCACACGCCCTGTCGTTTCGTGACACCTAACGACATTACGCCGTACTCGTCTCACCCGCAGTACAAGAGCGGCTTTGTATTTGCCGGTGCGTCTGTGTGAGGACGTTTATCTCCCTCTGCGTATATTTATGTTGGCCCGGCGTCCTGGACTAGCTTTCCCCCCGCTGTAAGACGGATAGATAGTCGCCCGCAGCCTCGCTTTGAGGGAGAGAGAGAGAGTCTCTTAACAAGGCCTTGTCAAGGAAGAACGACAGCAAACAACTTACTCCGGATCCACTCTGTTGCACGATTGGTGAAAAGACGATGATTCCACGTGCCTTTTTTGTGCGTTAATTGCTGTTGTTTATGTGTAGGATTGTTTCAAAGTGTTGCAAATCCACACTTCTACCAGGTTTTTCAACTTGGCCTCGATGCAACGTTACATATCAGCTATTTATCCAGCGCTGTGACCTCCTCCTGCCCAGAACTGTGAAAAGAAGTCACGTTATAGTCGCTGAGAACAAATCAGGCGATAAAAACCAAAAGAATTGCCTATAATGACCAAAATAACCAAACAAGTAAAACCGCGCACAATTGTCTTTTCTCTTCATCTTGTACACAGAATAGTTTATTTAATTTAATTTGAAATGTATTATTATTTTACTTTGACCGGATGCGTTTGGTTGCATGATGTAGTGATACAGAAAAAGTGCAAAATTAAGAAAAGCTGTGGTCGTAATTATAAACCTTTAAACTTAAAACAGAACAAAACAAAGTCATGACAGATCATTGACTAAAACTCAAATAACGTATGATATTCAGGCTTACATTTGATCCAGGAATATATATATATAATACATATTTTGGTCAAACTTCCTTTTATTACTTTGCACGCTGTAGTTCAACATAGCCATTGGTTATTGCTAGGAAAGGAAAGGAAAGTTTATTTGTAGAGCGCAATTCATACACAAGCCAATTCCAAGTGCTTCACACAACAGGAAAATAATGCATTCAAATCACAAAGAAATGACAGAAATCACAAAACAGTTTAAGACATGAAAGAAAATAATGCAAAGAAGATCCTTTCAGTCACATGCACAGCTAAACAAAACAGTTTTTAGCTTAGATTTGAACATTGTCAGAGTAGAACATGTCTCACATCTTCAGGAAGACTGTTCCAGATTTTAGCTGCAGATTCCCCATGTTTAGTCCTGACTCTGGCACCAGCAGGAGGCCGGTCCATGTTTAGTCCTGACTCTGGCACCAGCAGGAGGCCGGTCCATGTTTAGTCCTGACTATGGCACCAGCAGGAGGCCGGCCCATTTTTAGTCCTGACTCTGGCACCAGCAGGAGGCCGGTCCATATTTAGTCCTATTGCTGTTTGTATTTCACATTTTCGTGTTTAAAAAGTGGTGAGCTGTTCTGTCTTCAAAGCGAACACTTGACCCTCCACCTCCACAAATACCTTCCTCTTGCCATCCTTCTTCTCTCTCCCGTGCTTCTTTGTGATGGTACAGTGTGGTAGCGTTCGCCGGCTGTAAAGGACTTCCCCATAAGAGTGGCAGTAGATAAGGAGCTGTGCTCAATAGGCCCGCTGTCTTCTTATCTAAACATGCCAAAGCAGAGCGGCTCGGACTAAAGGACGGCCCCCGACAGTAGAGAAGAGCAAACGTGTGTTAAAAAACGTTACTGTGATGTGATCCTTGCAGTGACAACATGCTGTTTTAGTGATATTTGTCAACGTGTGATCCTGCTTCTGAACCTCCCGCTCGTCGTTCCAGTCGGCCTTTTGAACAATCAGAGCAGAAATGTGAACTCTCACAAGACGCAAACAGCTTTATGAACGCGGTGACAAAATTGAAATGATGATAGGCTGAATTGAGATGCGATTCTTTGGGCGGATCGTCCACTTTTGTAAATTATGCAGCGAGAGAACGTCAATGGAATACAATGGACACAAACAGCGGGTTGTGCAAACGCTGCTGCCATTTATATATATTTCATAGTGGCGTGTAAGCCCGTCAATGAGGATGCATCATTGAAATGTAAAAAAATCAAAGGGCCGACCTCGTGACATTTGAAATAACAATATTTTGAAGAGAAGGTTTGCCAAATAGCGCTCTGCCCCCGGGTAATGATCAGCAGCACATATGGATGACTGCTCCATCTCAAATGAACTTTGCAATGTTGTTGAGCAATGATTAAGGTAAAAAAAAAAGGTTTATAACACAAAATCCAATCCAAACTCTTAAAAAACAAAAAAATGTGTTACACTCACTAGATTTCTTCAAAGAAAGTGGAGAAATGTATCTTAAAGGACACATATTATGCATTATTTGTGTTGTTAACAGGCCCCTGAGTACATTTACTTTGGCAATTCAGGTTTTAGAATTAAAAATAATGTATGTATGAAGAATCAGACCACCAGTAAGGCCGGATCTGTGGTAATAAACAAAAGCTAGCTTGCCCCCGACAAGCTAATATAAGCGCACAGTTGCAATGAACGTGATTTGAGGCCGAAATTTGTCTGGCAATGATCATGAACATAAAAATACCTGGATACTTACCTTTGATGACACAGAAGACTAACTAAACATTATTCATGAAACAAGCGTGAAATGAATGAAGCTGGATTTAGGCTTTCCCAGGTATGTTTTTGATGAGGGAACAATGGTTAAAACCTCAATAAAGTAAATTTAGCATATATGTGTCATTAAAAAACAAGCATTCTCACTGTGAGCGGGCTTGTCATAGAGTATGAAGTTAATTTATATACTGTGGAACAAAGCAACAACATCTCAATGGTATGGCCCCACCCTCCATTTAACAAAGGTTTAAAAAGGCCATAAGTAACCACGTCATGCTATCCAACTGTGATGTGAAACAAACTTGTGCATCTATGTGTAGTTCGGGTTCTAAGGGAGAGTCATGAGCAGTACCACGAGTTCATTTCAACCCAAGATAACTTGATTTCATCTCCGACACCGTTTGCTCAAACACCTTTAAGCAAACGAGCGCAGCCTTGACAGTCTGCGTTAGCTGTGGTCGGCTAAAGAATGCACCTCGACTTTAGGGGTTCCGCACCGAAGTTCACCGTGAAAGTAGCCGAAACACTTCCCCCCTCTCTCCCCGTCTAGAACAAACACATGATTGTATTTGCTCAAATTCCACGGCGATAACGGCGGGCGGGTGGTGTGGGGAAGTTAGCGAGCGTTAGCCTCCGCGGTGACTGACAGCGGACCGCTCGGCGTGTTATTGCTGGCGCGGCCTCCCGACGTTTCAGCACGCATATTACTCTCTCGTCTCTCCCTTCAAAAACCACTCACTGTATTTGTGCGATGGGCAAAACAGACCCATGTTTCGTCTTATATAAATAAATAAATAAATAACGTCGGGTTACACAATAGACGTACAGGCCCCCCAGACCACCCCCGTAACCACCGTACCGCCGCTCTTCACCCCCGTATTCCGAATAGCCTCTCGTCTTGGGGTAGGAAAATTCATCTCGCCAATCCTCCTGGGACGGTGTCGCTATGCAGCTCTGTTTACTGTGGCAGAAAGTTAATATAAATTTTCATCAGTGGGGGAAGTTTACACATATGATTCTATTTGTCCTTCATTATTAGCACCTGAGTCGAGCGCCGGGTAGGCATAATTGTCTACAGACACAGGCCAAACAGATGCAAGGGAAAGGCAAATAAGCACACCCTAAAATAATTCGATGCTTGTGTGTTACGATCCTCCGCCCCAGGAATTCTTAATCTAGAGAATCAATAAACAAAGGCTGAGAGAGACGTGGGAGATGGAGGCAGCGCGGAGATGAAATGAATAATGTGATATGAGCTTTGTGCGCAGAGGTGAAGGATCGGGGGGGGGGAGACCGAGAGATCAATATAAACAGTTTTCTACTCGCTTAAAAGTAGCATAACACAGACACGCACGCACGGGGGAAAAAAAAGAAGAAATGTATTTTTCTTTTCGGACGAGCAGCCAGCAAAAGTAGCAGAAAGTATTGGAAGGGGTTTGGAGCGGGACACAGAGCTCCATTGTTCTGCCGGATGGTTTTTTACCTCCATCCAGAGGCCCGGGCAGATTCTCCACGGACCCGGCGCCCCTCCCCACCCCGCGAGCCACCGCCGCCGCCGCTGTTGATTTATCGAGTCGTATATTCAAAATGCTCATTATCCCTGCATACTTTCTAAATTCTTTTTTTTTTTATTGTCGTTTCATTTTCTCACATCGGGCTCTTTCCCCTCTTGGCGTTTGTGTACGTTTCGGATTCGAAGTCGAGCCAGGAAATCTCGCGGTGTTGTTGTAGCCGAGTGCGGATAAATCCAGGTGAACTTCGTGCTTAGCTTTGACTTTTTAGGAGGCTAACAGGGAACCGCGATGCAACTTCAGCACGGAAAAGCCGGTTGAATATTAATAGCAGCAGTTAAGCCACGCATCAAGTATTTAAAGGTATCGGAACCTTTCAAAGTATCGGAAATCGCACGCCAATCGAAATTAAAAGTAGTACCATAACTAGATATTCATTAGACACAATTTGACCTGAACTGTTTGAAAATTATCTTTTTTGGTATTGGTATCGAGTATCGAACCAATTGCTTTAATCAAAATTTGAATCTGAAATGTTAGTATTGTGAAGACGCTCGTATAAAACAATTATAATTAGAATTGTACGAATCAAAAGCAATGTTTTATGGAGCTTATTGCGACATATTGAGACATAGACGCCAACTACAATCTGGACTTTATCTTACATCCATTTAACAGTAGAAATAAGTGTGTTTTTGTTCTTTCGTATACTTTACATACAGTAGCTTCTCGCACATTGACTTGAACTTGTCTTCTTTAGCATCGGTCTTACGGTTTTTGCTTTAAAACCTGTTGCATCATCGCTCCTTTCTCCCTCACATCCAGCACATCGGTATCTTACATCTTTCGCATTTGTCCTCTCCATCCGCCCCCATCCCAGCACATTTATCCACCCAACCCGGCAGAATCCCCTTACAACACGACACGGGCTGTAAATACGCTGCCGTGTACTGCCAGAGCGTGTCCCCGGCGACCCTCGCTCCAATCAGCCATGTTTGTTTGTTCGGCTTAAACTGTTTGTGGCTTGTTTTCCGCGGAATGTGACTCCCAGATTGAAAAATTGTCAAGTTTTTTCTTCTTTTTCTCGTCGGTTTCCTTCCCCCAGTCGCTCCGAAGATACGCCTGCTGTTGCCTCGCTTCGACATAATACAGAATGTGTGCTAGTTGTCAAGACTGTCAGCTTGACTGGAGTTGTTCTGGCCAGCAGCCCGGGGTCGGAACAGCAGCCATTTACTAATAAATACACACACACACACACACACACACACTGCTGCTGTTAAGCCCACCGCTGACGCAACACATTTTCTTATTGACTCGCGTTTGATGCAAGTGCCGCGACTACAATCCCCCCACAATGCACCTGTAGCTGATTTCACACCTGTGTCATCATCATCATCCATCGCCGCGCGTCGCCTAATAAACAGCGACTTCCCCAACACGACCCGGGGGTCGGGGCGCTGATCTGCACTGTCCGAACGCGGCGTCACAGCGGGTTCTGATGTGTCCGGTCACGGCGGTCTCCGGGTGGTGGGTTTTTACGGAGTGACATTCTCAGTCGATGGCTCATTTCACCCCCCCTCCCCGACCGGTCCCGTCCCCCCCCCACCTCCACCTCCACCTCCGCCGCCGCACAATAAGCAATCTGTGGATTTGCGACGGTCCGCGCCGCCGTTGCAGGACCCGCTAATGTATTTCACGCTTGTTTAAGATCTTTGCATGCTCTTTGCGGCGGTGCATTGTGACGGGTGTTCCTTATTACCCGGGCCCGTGTTGAGTCTAAACAGAGCGCTGGGGGAGTTTGAATGGCTGGCTGGTGGTTTCTCTCTCTTTCCTCTCTGTCAGTCTCGTCTCGGGCTCTCCAGTGATCTCTGCATGCCTATTAATGTAGCAGAGGAATGCCTGTGTAAACATTCTTGTTTCTTCGTCCGTTTCGCATAATAGTCGCCTGTATCGCCTTTCTCCTGACCTCACTATCTGAAACCAATTACACCACATCCATTTGGGCTGAATCTTATTTTCATAAGGATCCCCGTGTCGCGCTCTCGCCTGCTTTGTGTGTTATTTTCCCTCTCTTATTTTTATCCCTCTTTTCCAACCTCAGTGATGGATATCAACATCAAATATGCCTCTGAGTGCCTTGTTATTTATATAGCGGGGCCTTGCACTCTCTCTCCTCTCTCTCTCTGTCGACTCATTCTGAAGAATGTGTCACATTGTGCTGTTTATACAATGTGTACATTACTAGACTAGGGATGTCATTTTTTCGTGCATAGCAACCCAGGTTAAATAGATGGTGCGCGGCGCGTCTCTGTGTTTTTGTCCGCTTCACCAGCTCTTCAGCATACTTTTGATGACTTTCCTTGGCATTTGGTGCTTTTTTGTGCTTGGAGATGGGCTTCAGCTTGCCATCCACGTGGAGTGGGAAGTGGGTGGCACAAATTGGTGCTTTTTGCTGTAATGGCTGAATACTCAAAGCCGGTGAAAAAGAGGGGACAAAACTTTTCCTTTCTCTCTCACAAAAACAGCTAACCCCACTTCTACAGCCGAGGTGACACTTTCAGATGACAAAGCTCTCTGAAAAGTTTGGCTGGTGTTGATAAGGTCTGTGTTATGTTGAGGAATATGCCTCAGCCCGGGCAGACTTCACTGCTAATAAGCCGGGCTTGGTTGGCTTATGTTTCATGCTCTTCATCACCTCTCAAACCTGCTCCTCCTTGTGTATTTACCTGCCATGGATATTGGAAGTGCTTTTAAAACTCTTTTGACCGGGTGTAATAAATCGAGTGCTTCTCTTGACTTTGGGTTCAGCACAGCGCGTCATTATTGATTCACACATGGATAAACATTTCCTCCTGACAGCTACCTACGGCGACACTCATCAAGCAGTCTTCCCTCTAACTACTGTGTGCAGGACTCAATAAGCCCTATAATTACTTTGATTCACCAATCATGGTGAGATTAATTAGCCCCTGTGTTTTAATTAGCAAAGTGATTGGCTGCATTCAAGGAATTTGTTTAGTCTTTTGTATTGAGGCAGGAAGTGTTAAGTTGCGTTTCTTTTTCCCCCCCTCCTCCTATTTCAAGCAGTCCCCCCGAGACGAAGACAGTCTTTGTTTTTCCATTGGAAGTTGCTCAGTGGGGCAAACAAAAAAGTTTCTTTATACCTGTTTAGTTCAGTCTATAGGCTAATAAATCAACTGCAGTTGCACTGGCAGTCGTGTCTCACCTCCTGCCCTTTGTGAACTCATGAAGGAGATGATGTCATTGTTGGATTACACCTGACTCTTACCTTAACAACCAGCGTGAAGACGTAATTACCGCTGTTGAAAGTGGATTGTACTCGCTTGAACTTGCCTCGCTCCCATCAAATAATGTTTTGGTCATAACATTACTGACTCTTTTGTAGGTAGAATACAATGAAGGCAAAGTTGGCTTGGTTTACCATCGTGCATATGTTCACCTCTACCTCACCCACACACACACACACACACACACACACTCACACACACACACACACACAGACATGCACGGGTGGCGACTGGGCTCCTGTCCCGAGCAGACGGATCAATGGCGTTAGGACTCAGTGGCGGTGTAATGTGTTTGTTTACGTGAGTTCAGAAAGCCTGTCTCCTCCCGGGCCCTGGCAGCCAGACAGACAGCGCCCCCCCAAACCTCTAGCAGCACCTCCACCAGCACTGGCTTTTTCATAATTGATCAGGAGGGCGGCGATGCGTCCCCAGGGGTTAAGACGTGGCAACTTTTTTTTTTTTTTTTTCTTTGCTTTTTTCTTCTTCCTCATTTTCTCCCTCTCCTGTCTTCTCCTCTTGTTTGCTCTGGATCTCAATGTACTAGTTCAAACATTGTTCCCACCAGCTGGCAGAGCGGCGCCATATGCACGCCCTGTCAGGCAGCTGTTGTCATGGATACTGGCAAGCACAGGAAAAATAAAAAAAAACAACAAGCCCCCAATTCCTGAAGAAGAAGTGTCACTCTCCCCCTCACTATTTTTGAACATTTCCTGCCTCTCCTTCTCGACGTCCGCCGCCGCTGCTTCTTCTTTTGTGTGAAGTTGTTGTCTGTTGTGTTGTGTTTCGCTCCCACTTGATGCTGGCGGGCCCCAGAGAAGGCGCCGTGGCAGCCGTAGTAGCAGCAGCTGTGCACAATGTTCTTTCTTGCCAGCCTCTTTCATCCGTCCGCACCTTGAAGAGTCAGAGGAGGCTGCCGCTCGCCCAGATGCCACTGTTACCTGTGAAGGAAACAACAACTCGCTTGTCACAAACAGATCCAGGAGGGAGGGTTTGACAGCGCTAGCGCGGAGAAAGCTAGTTTTACCCCGTGTATTATTCAGTATCGCCTCAAATTGGTATCGTGGTTGATAAATCGGGGTGGACGTGTTACAGTTGTTTTTTGCGTCAGCCTTGTTGTTTCGTTACGCCTCTTTACCGCCCGTTTATGCAGCGGTACATCACGTGTCAGCGCCGCTCATGAGCGCTCTTAATGCATAGTGTAAAACCAGGACTTGCTGGTTAATTCACTCTAAATGTAATCTGATGTTGATTTTGTCAACTTTAATTACAGCTCCCGGGGACACTTCACATGGCGCTGCGTCTACTTCACGCTCGTATTATGAATATGCAAATGTGGCAGTATAAGTGGGTATTTCAGTCGAGCACACACTAGACAGGTCAATCTAGTGATGCTGATGCCTTTTTTTCCTCCCTCCTCAACCGACCCTGCCTCCTCCGTGCTCGTCTTCAGGGCCCACCAGACAAACTGTATTCATGCTTGATCACAGGAGTGTGAATTGATACTAAAACATACCTTGAACATACCGTTAGCCGTGTTAGAATCTGTTGCAACTTCATGATTTTGACAGGTTTTTTTAGACACAGAGGAGCGTATTGTCCGTAGGAGTTTGAATTATCTCTCTCTGTCGGCTTTGAGAATTGTACTAGTTTATTTTTACTGCCTCTTTTACACCTTCCCATCTTCCCTTTCTCCCTTTTTCTTACCGTCTTTTGTCTTGTGCTCTTTTCTTCGCAGGCCCTACAAGCAGCGAGGCAATTACTCTTGCAGCAGCCAGGCAGTGGCCTGAAATCTCCAAAGAGCCAGGACAAGCAGCGTCCACTGCAGGTAAAGCAGCTCCCCGTCTAATCTCTTAAGTCCATCCATAATACATGCCTCTCCGAAAAGAAGATTTCCTCTGTTCCACAAGTGTGTTTGATTTGCCAACGCAATCCTCGGACCTGTCATTGGAATCCTAAAGCTGCACGAGTCGGTCCCTGGGAAGTTAAGCGTCACACAGAAACAAAGAAAACACAAGTTTTATTAAAGGCCACCAGTCAGTCCTGGTATTATTTCCCCTCCTGTCACTTGACGCACACTTACGCACCTTGTCACATGTCCCGCGTTTTTTTAAAATTACGTACACAATGTATTTTTAGCTGTTTTTCGAAATGGAGGTGTGGGAGTTTGTGTCCTCCTTTTCGCCTTACAAGTGCTATCAAGGAGCAATGCTTTACCTCATTAGGGGCTCCGTGCATTCCATTAATGACAGGGAAATTGGCGTTAACCTCACCCGTTGATGTTTTTCTCGGAGTCTTAACAATGGCGACACCTCCAGTGGAAGTCGCACCCCTGTGTACCTAATTACGAAGAGCTAAGACGGCCCCGTGCCTTTAAATGATTCACCTCATCACTGGCATTGTGGTCATATCTCTGCAACGCGATAAACAATTTAAGATGTAGTTTCAGCTCCTTCAAGTTATTTTTTTGGATTCTCTTGTATAACAAACGGGATCCTGATCTACAAATGCCTCCGTAGTCGTCCAAGTGCAACATGCGTATGACAGGAAGAACAATATTGTCCCGCGTCCGAGCCCCCGCCTCTAATAACAGCAACCCATGGTAAATATTGAACATTTACATTCGCTTACCCTTCCCTCGCCTGATATGAATCGATGTGAACGTGAGAGTTGTCCTCGTCCGCGGCTAATCCATCTGTTGATCCCGCCTTTATTAACACGTCCCCCTCTTTGTTTTTTCTCGAAAAGTCCTTATACGGAGCGTCACCGGAGACGCCGCCGCGACACCGCCAGGACGTTTACAGTGGGACTTTTAATCTGCTCAGCTTTAAATAGCATTTCATGGCGTTGTTATGATGTTTTTTGCACCTCAGACCGGAGTTTTTATCATATCCGTAGGGAGGCAGCCGCACAAATCAGCTTTATTTACTGAGATTACGAGGCCACGGCGGTTGCTCTTGAGGCTTGATGAGTCAATAGCAATCTAGTTACATGTTTTCCACAAGCTAAATCGAGCGGATAGATCCCCTTGTACGATTAGTACAGTAGAAAGGATTAATATTACCATGACATCCTGCTTATGGCACAGATACGGATAAATCCTCTGCCAGTCTTTTTTCCCTCTTGTTCCCCATCTTCGGTATTTAAGAGCGGGAAATGATCCATAGATCAAGGCATGTAAATTATTTAGTACACAAGCATCTAAGTGCCTCAGCTTGCAGTTTTAATTACGCGTATTAGCAGCTAAAGGCTCTCGGTTGACTAAGTCCGCGCGCTCGCTCATCGCTGCTACTCAGGAGTTGATGATGCGGAGGCAGGCAATGCTCAAAAACAGTGGCACAAACACACAAACACGCACAAGCCGCTTCTTCACATTTGCGTAATGTGACAGGTCTATTATTACTCGGTAAGCCCACGGGAGCACTCAATAAACACCTATTTCTCCCTGTAAATCCCCCTGCCTCTGCCACGCTGCGTACACGGCACTCCCAAGGCACACAACAGCCTCCGCGAGCTGCTCTCTCCCCTCGTCTACCTCCTTTTCCGTGGCAATATTCCCCTCTGGAAAGCATTTATACACTGACATTTGGAATACAAATAAAGAAACGCGGAGAAGGAGCGGCCGCGAGGATTACAGAGGCCTTTGAATGTGACAGTTGTTTCATTGGCGCTCGCGCACACATGCATAATCCAGCCGTGCAGTAGCCTACACTATATATAAGCATCTCCCGTACATAAGTCTTCCATATTTGACATGTGTAGCCAGGGCCGGCCCAGCCTATAAGCGAACTAAGCAGCCGCGTAGGGCCCCGAGGCGTTAATAGGGCCCCCAATCTGGCAACCCGTCTTATGCGAAGTGCAAGCGCTACGTGCGCCACTAGTGTAGTAGCGCTGCTGGCGCGGCAGCGCACACAGCGGTAACATAAAGCACAAACCGCATTTATTTGTAATGACAATCTGGCAACCAAGACACTAAACCTGCGCTGATTGGGCAACTTCATTGTGCGCGAGGAGATCAAGAGCTAAACATAAACACAACACAACGTGGTCCTCATGTCCAGAGGAATATATCCCCCCGATGCCGAAAAACTAAAGAAGAAACTTCTTGATGTAAAGAAACTGTAAACTCAACAACACTCTCCAGGTATTGAACTTCTCTTACAAAGAGACGGTTAATGCTGCTGTTTGAAACAACACGATTCTGTCACGTTCGCTCAGGCTGGAGGCGACGAGAGCTCTGCCCCGCGCACAATATGTGTCTGAATGAAAGATAATAAGCTTAACATTTACACCAGCCCCGTAGTGTCAGCTGTAGGTGAGGCCGGGGAGGGGCGTCTGTGCCCCGGTCACTAAGAGGCGGAGATCCGGTGATCAGAACCTCTGATGTGAGACTTTGGAGTGAACAGTGTGCGGCTCCTGTCCCGGGCCCCTGTGCAGGGCCCCTGTGCAGCCTCGGTCAGAGATGAGCGGGTTTGAGTTTGCGTCCCTCTCTCTCACATCACCATGTGTCAGATCAATCATGACTCGTGTCTGTTTGACTTTGACTTCTTAACGTGCAATGAGAGGAACGTAAAGGTTTATGCACGTCAGGTCCATCAGCCAATCACATCGCAGCATTGTTTCATGCAGGAGTCCAGTGTGTGACGTTCAGATCAGAACAAACATTTATATTGTAATTCACTTTTAATAGAGCAATAAAACATTTCAATTTATTTAAAAAGCATCATTAGACTATTTGTTATAAATTATAATAAATTGATAGTGAAAAATAACCAGACATATCATGATTACGTCTGTTATAGAATAATACTATATATTTTTATACAAAAGTGGCAAAGTTGCAGAAACACAGTCTCTTCACTATAGCTAGATTTGGACCTTCACTTCTCGTTCTGTTCATTCTCTGGGAATAACATGTTTGCACTGTTTTATCAGTGTTAATTGTTAATCAAGCAATACTTATGCCATTTGTTTAATTTAATATAACTTGTTTTGTCACTTTAGCAAGAAGGAACAGTTGGGAGCTGTAAAAGATAAATTAATAAGG
The DNA here is from genome assembly GCF_026437365.1 of Eucyclogobius newberryi. Taxonomy (NCBI): domain Eukaryota; kingdom Metazoa; phylum Chordata; class Actinopteri; order Gobiiformes; family Gobiidae; genus Eucyclogobius; species Eucyclogobius newberryi. Next base: position 26,265,853 of record NW_027315834.1, read on the forward strand.
ATAACTATTACTTTTACATTTTCAGTTAAAATGAAAAAATTTGACCATAATTATTTTTCATAGCCAATATTGTATTGAGTAATTAAGTACACTAATGTATTAATAACTGGCTTTAGTCATTTTCTCCTGGCACAGTTTCATCACATCATCATTTTATAGCATTACAACCTCAACATTTGACTCTTACTTTAGCCGGCTGGACCACATTAAAATGCACCAGAAGACCCAAAAAAGTCTGAAAATCTCTGGGGGAGGGCCCCCAGACCCCCCCTGTTCATTAGTTTAAACTAATATGCTAATGTGGCTGTCGACCCTTAACGCCCACAAATACGCCCAAAAACATATCTGGGACGTGTGTTATTTGTACAGGGAGTAGGAAGGATGTCAGCGGAATACCAAGTTGCATTGTGGGATTTAAGTTAGCAATATTTGAGTTTGTGAGGTGTTGAGAATAAACTAACTGGCAAACATATGCCCTGGAGTTTTGGTGCTTTGTTTGCGTTGAAGAAAGTTCCCATATGTGAATTGTTTACTGACGATGGCAATAAAACTGATTCTGATGACGTGGTGAGGGGCCCCCAAATTTTTTTTTTCGCTTAGGGCCCCCTGAAGGCTTGGGCCGGCCCTGTGTGTAGCACTGGTTAAAAGTAGAGCTGGGAATCTGAGGGTCTATCACCAGTCGATACGATGCACGATACACCACTTATGGCACGATAAGATATGCCTACATTGATATATTGCAAGTTATTGTTCTTCTTTTTCCGAACAAAAATACATTTAACGACGGCATTTCTTTGTTAAACCACTACCTGCACAAACTGTATATTAAATACACCCGTAAATAATCAAAAAAGTGAATATGAACTAGTTTCCTTTCTATAAACAAGAAACAAAATAAAATTTTAGCGCTAAAGATATATTGATACAGCAGCCCACAATATAAATACCGTATTTTCCGGACTATAAGTCGCACCTTTATTCATAGTTTTGGCCGGTTTGCGACTTATACTTGTACTTCAATTTATACACTTAAACTTATACTCTGGAGCAACTTATATGTGATATTACTTGTTATTTTCACACTTGCAACCGCATTTCATACTCCAGTGCGACTTATATATGTTTTTTTTCTTCTCTATTATGCATTTTTTGGCTGGTGCGACTTATAGTCCAGAAAATACAGTATCACCAAATTTAGTGTCATAATATATTGATATTATGATATTTTAAAACTTAAAAGTATTCAACTGTGCAGATTATACAAAAAATATCATCCAGAAACAGAAGTTCTACCTTATAGTTTTGCCGCCATCCACATAAAACCATTTCTTGCTCCAAAAAGTGTTCTTCCTGTTGTTTCTTATCAAACTGTTTCAATTCATTACCATAACAAATGTGTTTTAAGTGGCATGGTTACCTGAATAACATCTGAAATACTCTTTAGCTCCCTGTGCGCTCTCTTAAACCTGATTGATTAACGTTAGATTTTAAGACTCCACTTCCTGCCCCCCGATGTGTCCCCTCCCCCGCGGCTCTCATTGTACGTCACCGCTGCGCGCACAAGACGGCCCGTGACCCCTGACCCCGAGCTGTGAACATGTCAGACGGGGGTCCTGACAATGCGATGTCACACCCCGATCCACCTCTGTGCAGTTAAGTCTTTGTCGTGGAAGAACCTGAAAGCAAGTGTAGCAACTCCTACCTCTGGCCCTCGCTGTGACTGACCGTTCTCCCGGATTGAGCATGAAAGAAAACACGTTTGGGTGTCGAAACGTGTTGCTATGGTTCATTTATTTACACCGATGCATTCATGGGGTTTATATTTGGTGCGTTAATCAACAGCTAAGGGGCTAAAACTATTGTATTCGTATCTAAGTATCATAACTAGAGTTTAAATATCGATGAAACAAAAAAAAAACTAAAATAATATCACATAAACAGGGCAAAATGTGACCTTGGTCTTTGAATGATCTTGCACTTTATCAATATTAATGTAAGACCACATGTAACTGAAAGAAAGAACTATTATTTTGTGTTGAAATGTCTAAAAAAGCATAAATATAGAAATCTGTATCGAGTGCCGAGCCTATTCCTTAGTATCAAGATCGAGTTTGAAACCGTAGTATCATGACAACACTAATATCAGATCTGAGGAAGCTCAAGATCAGTCTGAAACTGTCAGAAAAGGTCACGTTTGTACCGTTTATGCGATTTGTTTCAGTAACGATACTTATTAGCGTACGTAGTTTCGATGCTAGTTTAGTTTGATTAGTGCATGGCAAATATTAGAAATCTGTATTAATATGGGAAGCAGTTTATTTGTTATAGTTTTTAATGAGAAAAATCAATCAATATGACATATCGCCCGGCCAAAAAAGCAAAAAGTTTTAGTAGCGCTGGCTGTAAACGGCGAGTCTCCCAAACGGTGTAAACTAGCTTACTCCAAAGCACAAAGCTAATGCAAGCGTCTTCACTTTTTACACGTTGGAATATATTTATCCACCGCATCCCCTCTGGTTTAATCTGAAAGTAGAAAATATTAGCCACAAAAAAATGATGTTATTCATGAGAAAACTGGTGTTGATTCTGAGAGACCAAAGGAAGAAAACGAGTGTCAGCACATGTTAAGTCAAACACCCTCGGTTACTGCTTTTGTATCCCGAAAACAAGATTCTTATTTTATTTTTTATTTTTTTCTGCCTCCCCATCATCTCGCCTCCTCGTTTCTCCCCCCGTCGCATTCACAACACCTACAGGATGAGATTGTTAAATTGCGAGGACAGAGAGGGTTCATCATTGTGATGCAAAAGAAGTTGAAATGCAACCCCAAGGCGAGGTGGCTGAGTTTGGGGGGATCAAGAGAAAGTGAGTCGGAGGGAGGGATGGGAAGAAGAAGAAGGAAGAAGGGGGAGCGAGAAAACTAGCGCAGACCTTTGATGTAGCAGCAACAAATTTACCTTGTGACAGAAGATACATGGCCGCAATAAACGAGTTATACCAGCCCTTACACATGCAATCAGATGATTCTGGCCAAGGTGTTAATTGGATCCTAACCGGCAGATCTGATACGCCCGGGCCCCAGTGGTGAAGGGGAAAGCCTTTCCAAGTGATGAACTATAATTCACTGAGCCGCTTGAAGCACTTGTAATTTACCGTGTGTCACTGATGAAGAGGCCGATCCGGCGGAGGCCATATTACCCCCCCCCCCCCAAACCGCCACACTTCTCCAACTCCTGCACTTTCTTTTCCCGCTGCTGCATCTGTACTTTTGACTGTAATGCGTTAGTTTACTGTTGAAACGGCGTCACCTGCGAAAAAGGTATTGGGACGGTTTTTCAAGTACAAACAGTTGAGAGCCAAAAATGAGCCAAAGTTAGGATTCATTTGATAAACTAAGGCCTGAAAAACAAGGCAATCAACCTGGGTAAGATTGGGACTAAACAAAGACTAAAAGAGGGCCACGTCGGGACTCAAATGGGCTTAATTTAGGACCAATAACGACAAGTGTGAACGCAACGTCAGGATTCAAACCATGGACAAACCTCTTTTGACTAAAGCCAATCATCAATTAGGGTTGTAGTCGACTAACAAAATACTTGGTCGACGAAAGACATGCCCTGCTTTTCGATTAGTCAACTAAAGGGTCGTTAAAGTGGCAAAAGCGCTCAAAACGTTTCAGTATCTTTATGATCCGACCACATCGCTGGACTAATCGTCATTTTGGTCGACTGAAAACACCACTTTTTTGATTCATCCCTAAAGATCACGGCCAACAATCTTCATCAGCGACATCTACGCGTGTAACGATGAAACGATATGGAAATCGTGCTAATCCCATCTCGATCTCTTTAGGGTTTTTCATTACTGCCTCGCACACGATGGGCCTTTATGTTATGATAAATTATACTTCCCCGTGCACTGCTATGAAAATTGATTCAGGAAAACATCCAGTAATCTACTTAGCTCCAGTCCTGACAATCTCGGGTATTGATCTGCCTAAGCTGAGTACACGCCTTCACTCGTGGCTTTACATTTGTTCGGGGGGTGATTTTACATATATGAACATCGTAAGGCCGCGTATCAATAATAGCCCGGGCGCGTTTGGCAGTAATTGGTCAGTAAATGAACGGCGGCGTCTGTAAATGGAGCCAGAGAGGTCAGGAGTCCCGTGTTCGCCGTCTCGTACCCTCGGGACAGTTTAGTGATTGGGACGGCGACGGGAGGCGACCAGCGTTATCCAGGGCAAGATTATTAAAAATTTACAGCAACTCGAGTGTCATTAATTTTACTCTATACCTAATGCCTATGGATTCCCGGGCTCTGATTGATTTTTCAGCGCCAGTCTTTTAATAGCGATGTCAATGCCAACACTGTAACGACCAGCGCATTGATAAAACCTTGAAAAACTCCCTCAACAGTAATATCCAACTTTTTTTCAATTTATTTGTACTTTTTGGCATTTTTTATTTGTATTTCTTTATATATTGAAAGCACACCTCCTTTATTATCTGAATTTTATGAGTACAAGCCGACATTTGCATCTAATTTAGGTTTTGCGAGGAAAAATTACTCCCGTTTCAATAGCAAAGCTCAATCATAACATCATTTTACTACTATTTAGGGCTGGCAATTGTTTGTTCAATTCATCAGTTGGTTGTTTAGAACACAAAAGGCCATATGCGGACAAAATACATGTCTCTTGTGTCAATTTGATGCAATTACAGCGTTTTCTGATCCATAAAACCTCCTCTTTTTGCCCATGACATGTTTTTTTAAATCTGTGTATTGTCCAGAAATCCATTAGTTCATCTATTGACTTGTTTCAGCCCTACCCCTTCTACATAAAAAGCGCAGTACGTGTACACATAAGTGCATATGCAAAGGGTTTGGCTAGGAAAGGTTGCATTTTTGTATTTTGTATTCACGCGAGAATGTCCAGTTGATTTAAACCTAACTAGGGCCGGCGTGACAGATTTGCCTGGGAGAGATGCTACCTGAGCGTTTGAGTAAGAAAAGAAGAAAAAAAACTTGACCTTTGGCGAGGCACTGGAGAGGCTGATTACAGGCTGCGTGTGTGACACGAGTGCTGTAATGATCTGCTCGTTCTGGTGCGGGCCTCGCCGATGTTTTCACATCAGGAGCCAATTTAAAGGTCTTTTGTTTTGCTCTTCAACTTCAGGGGCAAACCACAAGGCCCAGAAGTTCACCACCGCGCTGCCCATCACGCCAAACTGTACGCTACCGAGAATGGAAAGCGATGCTCTCGAAACGATCTCAAAGCAGCCGGTAAATAAAAACACGCGTTGCTATTGAAATTTAAAGAAAGAACACAAAGGTTTATGGGGTATTCAACGCAGGAGAATCCAAATTGCATTATTAAAGTCTCCGGCTCTCACACATCGCCAGAAGCTAATTTAAAATATTCTAATAAAAGATTTGCAGTAAGCCATATTAGTAAGGAATTAATTTGGATTGGGAACAAACACGAGCTCTATTGGATATCATGGCGTCTCTTCCGCCGCCGAGCCTATTCACGGCGCGCGCGTGTTTACGCCGCTGCCATCGTCTCGTAAATGCTCATTAATTTCAACCCTTCATGGCAAAATCATTTCTGGGAGAAGCAATTCAGCCTCCTGTTCCTTTCAATTCAGCGCTCACGTCAATCACGCTCTCCCGCACCGTCCCGCAGAATGGAGGTGTTATATTCCTGCAATTATCATGTCATATACTCGAAAATGTAAATGAACGTGTGTGTAAAATTAAATTTATGGGTTGTCAGTGAAGAATAAGAACCAGGAGAGCAATTACTTATCTGCTTTCATCTCGGAGCCTCTGATACGTCAAGCAGAAAAAGCATTCAGTTAAACGCTTGGAATTAGCATTGTGCTGCACTTCACAATGGACGTGGGCCAGTGGCTTTTTGCACTTCTCTTTCTTCTTCCTGCCTTCTCTCTCTCCTTCCCTCAACCTCTTTTTTGTTTGGAAATCCGGCGAAATGAAGATGATTACTCGCCATTACCTCCACAAGCTAATAAAAGAGTAAAAGCAACTTAGCGGTGTTCTTTTTTTTTGCTTTTGTTTCATTGTTTTTTTACGTGTTTGGCATTTTACATCATTCATTCCCAGGCATTTGATTTAGTCTTACCATTTAACAGAGAAGGTGCTGGAAGTTGCATGCAAAACGTATATGTGTAATGATACTGCATGTATTCATGAGCGTGCAAGCGTGCTAAAGCTAGCATCAGTCTGGTCTGGATCTCTGTATATGCCCAAATATCTCTAAGCCGGCGTCCAATTAATACCTTTAATGAGTGCATCTCGTGTTGTTTCCCCTCCGCATTCAGCCCATTGTCGCGCCGTCCCACACAAAACCAAGAGTGACTGCAGGGGTAATTACTTACCTCGCAAATGTACCTTTAAGGGTTAATAACATTGAAGGTGTAAGCACTACATTTGCATAATTACGCCGCAGACTGTTTAATTTGCAACTTTTGACGGCTTTTGTTCGGCGCCCGCATTCTCTTGTGCACTCTTTGCATTGAGGTAGATGCACCACAACATCCTCCTCCTCCTCCTCCACCACCACCACCTTGGATGGAGTCCCTTTTCTCTAAGACCCTTATGAACAATGGAGGCAGGATTTGTTTGAATATGAATATGAATGTGCAGCGGGGCCGGCTGGAAGTTGACCTTCAGCTGTGATTTTCAGTTCATCAGGATTAGTCAAGGCGGGCGATCAGGAGCCACTAATGCATAATGACTTCTAAAATGAAAAATGTGTAGTGACCATGCAAATGTCTCGGCTAATCAAAGAGGGGAGAGAACCTGGGGTGTGTGGGGGGGCGGCGGGCGTGGAGGAGAGGGGAGCTAAACAAGGACGTGTCAAGGCCTGACAGAGAGAGGAGAGGAAGGAGGGAGGAGGCGGACAGACATGCACGGGAGGTAATCAAGGCAGCTTGATTAGCCGGCGATGAGGACAGGGATGTCTTATTGGCCCCTTGACACGCCATAAAGGCTAGCTACTGTCATGCTAGCTCCACAGCAAACACCGGCACAATTAGCGTCAATGAAAGGCGCTACTACAGGTTGATATTTTAATTATCTTTGGAGAGCGGCGTGACCACTACTGTCGGCGGAATGCTAAATTTAGAACAATGTTAAATCGATGTGCGCGAGAGGCGGGAGGAGTGTCGAAGATGATGTCAATGATGATGTTGCAACTGTTGTTTTTTGGATGTGCGCGAGAAATGAAAATCGAATGTGTCGTCTGTGAAAGAATGAGCTCAAAAAGAGACAGAAATGTCATTTTACCATTCGTTCAAGCTGTGTGCGATGCTTGAACCGCAACCGAGACATTTACGGGCACGTTTTAGCACGTTTTAGCACGTTCTTGTGGCGTTGTTAATATATTGACTGAATATTGTTATCGATGACATGCAAAAATATATTGAAATAGTCGTTTTTGACAATATGCTCACCCTTTGACTCAATTCCGGGCACATTTTAGCACGTTTTAGCACATTTTAGCATTTCATGTTGCGTTGTTAATATATTGACTGAACATTGTTATCGATGACATGCAAAAATATATTGAAATAGTAGTTTTTTTTGTCAGTTTCACTTTCTTAAAACGAACATAACGATAGCTTTTGTGGATCTTGTCAAAGCTGGTTGCAGATAACCTCGTGCTAATCCTATTTCAAAAGCTTGCCTTGCACATTCAGCGTATGAGTCACATTCCACCATACATTTCTATACACTACACTACTACACTATTACGCTTAATGTTTTGGCCCAGTTTGCCGCAGTGAGTGACGCAGGTCGTGCCCCCAGCCTCCCAGCAACGACCGACCCCGCCGCGCTGATTGTGCCTGCCACTTGTCCACTTCATCAGCGTACTTTTAATCAACTTTAGACTTTTAGCATTTTCACGCCGTTTCGCCGCCGTGGCACTGATAGGCGCGCTAAAGTGTGTGGGGGGGGGGAGTTCAAGGGTCCCGCTAATTAAGGTCTACGTCTATTTAAATCCCGTACCGTTCCCAGCGGGACACGGGCAGGAAAATAAGAGGAGCAACACAAAGGCACAGCACCCATCTGTCCTTCAGCGTCTCCTCCAGGCTGCCAAGCGTCACGACCATAGGAGGCCCGCTCTCCCCGACGCCACTCGCCAATTACCGCGCTCCCAGTTGGACCGTGCCACCGGGCTTGACATATACCTCTTATGCTCCATTTTCAAAACTTTCTCCGTTCTTAACCCCCTCTTTTATATTTCCTTTGCCGCTAATGGGATGTGTTCGCGACATTCAATAACGCCATGTCGGAATTTCAAGCTGGAAATGCACGCTTGACCTCACTTAAAGGAGTGGTGTGTGGAGGGGGGACGTTACCTGAGTGATCCCGTGGAAATAGACAGTTAAAATCATATTTCTGAACGGTCTTCATGCAGATATAGTGTTTTTTTGTCTTATTGTGGCATATTGTAGCTTAAATAACAACACTTTAACACTTGTGTGGAGGTGCCAGCTCGCTCACAGTGAGGACAGGTTATTTGGGGTTTTATTTAGTCCAGTAAAACGTTCTTTATTATTATTATAAGTCTGTTGTTGTTTTTTTCGCTAAAAGGTTACACACTGTGCCTTTAAGATTTTTGTAAAGTAAACTGTATTGAGGAAATTCACAAAGGTGTCTTTGGGGTTTAATAATGCCAAAACATCACATTCTGGAGCTAAAGTATGTTGGAAAACCTTTTATAAAAACCTCTGTAGTTTATTTGTGCTGGAAGATAAAATGTGGAGATTTGTGCCAGTTTTTTGTTCTTGTTATTACTGATATTTACGATAAACAAGCTCAAAACATCTGCATATCCTGACCTGTCCTCCAGAGTTGTGATGTTGACACTTGACCCGTGCTGTTTCTTCTTGTGTCCAGGTGCCAGTGTCGGTGGCCATGATGAGTCCCCAGGTGATCACCCCACAGCAGATGCAGCAGATCCTCCAGCAGCAGGTGCTCTCGCCTCAGCAGCTCCAGGCCCTGCTCCAGCAGCAGCAGGCGGTGATGCTACAACAGGTACAAACACACACACACACACACACACACACACACAGACACACACACACACACACACAGACACACACACACACACACACACACACAGACACACAGACACACACACACACACACACACACAGACACAGACACAGACACACACACACACACACAGACACACACACACACAGACACACAGACCGTACACACACACACACACACACACACACACACAGAGACCGTACATACACACACACACACACACACACACACACCATCTGTATGAGGTCCATCACAGATGTTCAGTGCTGTGAATATGACAGTCTGTTTATCCTAAAGTTACAACGCTTGGCACACAAATTATTATTTATATCCTTTGCATATACAGTACATTTAATAAAGTAAATTGTGCTGGAAATACTGCAGTAATATGTGTTGCAAAATATTCGTTTATGGACAAACACATATCGTCAGACCCAATGCTTTTGTGCTTTATGGTATGTGATAAGTTAAACTATGGATTTGATTATTTTATTAGAACCTTGTATTTTTAGTAGCATTTTTATTGCCTTAAGAGCCTGCCGAAGGTACTTCTGAGACCCCATATGTTGTCCTTACAGTTAGAGGGTTCTATCTGTGTTCTAGACTGAGCAGAGATATTAACGTTTAAAGTTCTGACAAACACATAAAGCACAATTGAATCAGGAAATGGGTTTTTGCTCACATAAACCTAAAAATGCACCAAACCCTAAAAAACATTGTGAATACAGAAGGTATTTCAGGAACAAGAATATATGAATAACTCTATTCTGATAAAAAAAAAAAAAACATCAGCTAGAACGCTATAATTCTAAGGGCACTGACCATCACAATAAAGTACTTATCCAGGCTTAGATCACAAACCAACTTCACATCATCACCTAGTTTCTATCACCTTTGCGCATTGGACTCTAATACCAATATAACATGTGCTGATCCAGATAATGACCTCTGCTGACCTCACATGGTCACAACAGTCGCACATCAATGCAAAGCCTTGAGTCACGCTCGGACCCCAAACGTGGCCACGGCGCTCTCTCCCGCCGGCCTCGCCGCGGCGCCCCGTCCTTGACACGCTTACGGGGGAAGGAAATATGAAAATTGACATACTTGTTCCTGTCACCTCCAATTAAGTGTTTCTAGTGTGTCACTGGATCAATTCCCTGACAAGCATCCATCTGGGAGCGTAGAGTAGGGCACGGTCGGACCCAACACCGCGCTGCATGATGGGTGATGGATGATGTAATGTTTGGAATCGGCTCCAGAACACACACACAAGCACACACACACACACACGCACGCACACACACACACACACACACACACACGCACACTTGTCACGGTCTCATGTCAGAGTTGAAATCTTGATTCATAGATTTGATTAAGGCAAAGAGAATTGTTTAATTAAGAACGTCAGTCAATCGGATTCTTCTTCATTAAGAGACACCGGGCTCTCCACTTGGTGACTGCACTAACTTATGATTGTATTCATGTCCAGATCAGATACTAATTGATCCCAGAACTAGTGTCGAAACGAAATACTGGTTGGAACAAGAGCCAAATACTGGAAAAATCTGAGATAAATTGGTAAAATTGTCCAAAAAACAGTGTGTGTTTTTTCCCCTTGTATTTATGATATTTATTTTGAAATTCTAAACAGTTCAAAAACTCCAAATGGTGTTGATGCTGCAGTGAAAACAGAAACATGTTCACGTTGACATCTATTAGTTTGTTTTGCACCTTTGTAAAATAAGAACATGGCTCCGAGCGCATTTGTGACACACTTCCTCATAATTGCTGCTTCACGTTCACACCAGTAGCTTCAGACGTACACTAGATCACAACAAATTGTTTACACGTTGTTCCATTTACAGTGCGTTTGTGCCTATAGTTGTCTAATGTGTGAATGTGTTTGTTTTCCACAGCAGCATCTGCAGGAGTTCTATAAGAAACAACAGGAGCAGCTCCATCTGCAGCTCCTCCAGCAGCAGCACCCTGGGAAACAGGCTAAAGAGGTGCGTCATGGGAGGCTCTGGGGAAGACTGTTATACATTTGATGAGATAAACATGTTCACATCAAACGTTACTTCTGCTGATGACAATTGTAAGCTTGATTTAGTGGCTGCGAAAAGTACGTAAAGCTCCTGCAACAATCATGAACCAGAGCTCGAGCTGAACACAAACTGAGAAGGAGAAACGCTCGGGTGTGTCGTCTGTTTGCAGTTTCAGGATCTGGCAACACAGGGGCAGCAGTTCCTTTTGTACAGGCAATAAGAGGGCAGCCTACGCACGAATCTGATCATTTAATATAGTATTAAGTAGAGAGTCAGCTTAATAGTACCTCGTATCTTTGACCACTGCTTTCTCATCATCAAAACCAATTATCAGAGGCATTTCACGACATGTTATACACTTAATTGTGACTATTAATGGAAATGTGTGTGGTGCTGTATTCATTTCCGTTTAAAACATACATTGCATTATTCAAATCACTGAGAAAGTTAACAATTAATTCAATACTTTGGTTGCCTGAGTCGTAGCTCAGTGTTCTACGTCGCATTGTCAGTTATCACAACACAAATGTACATTATATTTCACAATAAATGAACTTTGCAGAAACATTGCACTCGACATAAATCCCCCAAACGAGATTCAGTCAGCCACACATTCTGTTTATCTCGCACACAAATACCGGGCGGCGGCTCAAACAACACGCTCTTTTATGTAAACCATATGCACACGCGGCGACTTATTAAGGGAAAGCCGCAGACAAAGGGCCCCTAATGAAGTGTTCCTGTGGGCGGACAAACACACCCCAAACAGGGCTCTCCTGCTGAAGTTACACCGCATGATGCTCATAAATCACAGTGACAGGCAGCCGCTCGACAGACACTGCTCCGTCCCGTTGTCTTTGGCTATCAGAGACGCGGAGACAAGCCTGACAGCCCCGGCTATATTTGCATAGCCGCCGCGTTTGGAGCAGTCGCACCTCGCCCGAACCCGCCGAGTCCGGGGCTATATTCGGGGGGAAATAATGCACACTTTAAATTGATCCCAAAAAAAGACGGGCCCTGTCTATCGCTGTCTGTCGCGCCTCTCACTGTCTCCTCAAGCAGCCCATTATGCTGCCCCTACAGAACGCCGCCGCTGACCTCCCGGCGGCTTTGTTTCTGTTTGGATTTGCCAATAGAGTTTTTCAGCCCCCCCCCCGCGCCCCCCCGCCATCAAATATGGAATAGAAATTGCTCGCCTTATTTCTCTTGAGGCTGGGGCGGAAAGGGGGAGCCTCATCGCCACATTTTGCAGACTGTTTTCCAGCGAGTGCGTCAAGTTTTACCGCCCCGTTCACTTCGAGATCCTCCTATGATGTACAAAAATACATTTAAAAAAGAACGAGTATACATTACAACGAAGATGCACTCGGCTGTGGCTAAGACGGGAACTGGAGAAACTCCTCTTCTGGGTAAAAGTAGTGAGTATTATGTCTAGGAATAGTGCTTATAATAGCTCTGAGCCAAGGCTGTTCTCTTTTTTGGAACACACGCTCTCTTTTTTTTACTTGTTACGCCACAGTGGCTGGGTTTGATGCTTTTCATGGTGTTGTTGTTGTTGTTGTGCACAGGGCTTATGCAATAGCCTGTCTGGCCCCGCGATAAACAGCACAGTGAGAGGAGAGAGGGAGGGAGGGTAGAGCGGGCAGTGTGTGTGTGTGTGTGTGTGTTTGTGTTTGTGTTTGTGTTCACGTGACACTCTAAATCTCTCGTCCTTCTCGCTCCCTCTGGCCACATAAGCCGTAGCAGACCATCAGCAAAGGCGAGACAATTAACTATCATGGGTGGTGGTGGTGGTGGTGGTGGAGGCGGCGTGGGGTGCGGGACAGGGATTAGACCAGCGGCTCAGTATCATACACATTCATACACCGCTTATATCAGAGCAGAGTGTATGCGGCGCTCAGACAGAGAAGAGGCAGCGTTAGTTTAGTACAGCCCGAACTGGAGTGAGAGGACAGGGTAGAGGAGGAGGACAGGGCAGAGGAGGAGGAGAGGGCAGAGGAGCAAGACAGGGCAGAAGAGGAGGACAGGGCAGAGGAGGAGGAGAGGGTAGAGGAGCAAGACAGGGCAGAAGAGGAGGACAGGGCAGAGGAGGAGGACAGGGTAGAGGAGGAGGACTGGGCAGAGGAGGAGGACTGGGCAGAGGAGGAGGACAGGGCAGAAGAAGAGGACAGGGCAGAAGAGGAGGACAGGGCAGAAGAGGAGGACAGGGCAGAGGAGGAGGACAGGGCAAAGGTAGCTGAGGTCAAAGCTGAGTGGCCTCAGACTCTCCACGCTGCACACTTCTCCATCCTCTTCATCCTCTCCATCCTCTTACCTCTCTGTTATTAATTCATAGTAATGTCCCTCCCTCCCGTCTGGGTGTTCTCTCTATAGCAACAGCAGCAGCAGCAGCAGCTGGCCGCCCAGCAGCTCGTCTTCCAGCAGCAGCTCCTGCAGATGCAGCAGCTCCAGCAGCAGCAGCACCTGCTCAACATGCAGCGCCAAGGCCTGCTGTCGCTGCCCGGGCCGGCCCCTGGTCAGGCCGCGCTGCCCGGACAGACCCTGCCTCCTCAAGGTAAAGCCCCCAGCGCTGGCACTGCCACAACTCCTGACTCTTTCTATTTTTACTTTCTGCATGCTCAGACACTGTCTCAGGACGCGTTCACACTTCTCCTTATTTGGTCCTGAATTGAACCCATTTTAGTCCTGATGTGGGCTTTGTTTGTCTGTTCTAATCCTGTTTTAGTTCTGATCTAGTCCTAGTTTACTTTCTGGCTTAGTCCAAATGTGTTGAATGTGCAAAGTGTGAGAACAATTATGATGTTTTTTTCCTTTATAACTGCTCACACTTCCTTCAGCCAGTGGCATCTTTAAGTTCTCTGCTCCACTGGCCTCAGGCTCTGTGTTTGATGTAGTGCTAATGCTTTTGTCACTGTCTTTCATGTCAGATTTCCATTTCACATCCGGATGCATGTTTGTCGTCTTCTGCCTGTCTTTGTTTCTCTCATCAGTATTCACCTGTGGCCCCTGCCTTATCTCTGTGTACGTCTTTCTGTCCGTCTGTACCTCTCATTGAAATGCTCTGGAGCCACTTTGTCCCGACTCCCACATGATCTGTTTTTGCTTCATTCAATTCTCTTTTTTATGATTAGGCTTCATCTTTGTCTCCCTCTCTCTCCCTCTCAACTCCCAGTGCTTCTTGTTTCTATATCCGTTCCCTCTCTCCCCAGCCCTCCCTCGCCTCCTTTCCTCTCAGTGGGTTGTTGTTGTTGTTGTTGTTTACTGGCTTCAGTGAGAGCAAGAGAGAATAAACACATTATGTGAAGACAGTGGGAGAATAGAAGGCACCATTTCCTATTCGAGGAAATCCGAGTTCCTATTTGTTGTTTAGACCTAAATAGTTGAAAAAGAGTACTGATTTCTTACAACATATTGATGACGTTTGAATTGTTAATTGCTCTGGCAACGGGGATTTTTCATCTCTCTAAAGCTCACATTTAGTGTCTGTTTATGAAAAAAAGAGCGAAGTAGGAAGAAAATGATGGATACTTTATTTGGGTCAAATTACATCGACACAAGAGAGACAATGAGGTAAAATGCATTATAGGGACGCCAGCTCGGGTTTGCAGCTTCCTTGTTGCATCTTATCACACTGGGGGTGGGCTGCATGTATTTCCATGGCGACACAATGCAAACGCAGAGAGAAAAGTTCATAAATTATCTGAAAACTAAAAAAACAAAGAGTTTCCATTTAGGTGTATTAATTGACTGAAAAACATTTTGCTAAAGCTAGCTAGCTTTTGACTGCACTGTCACGTGAAACAGACATGTTCAACAGCACAAATCAGCAGACGTTTTGTACTTTCAACTGAATCAACTCTTAGTGGTGAGATGACGTTGAAATAAAGCTCAGATTACACCTCAATCAATATTCCATGAGGTGTTTTTAGATGTCTCAGCAGTTTCTTCTACTTTCTGGGTAAATGTCAAAAACATTCATTCATCCATTCATCCATTCATCGAGCTGCATCTTTGAGCATCTGGACATCACTCTCTCCTTCTTCCCCCCCGTCCTGTCCAGGTGGCCTGAGCCCCGCAGAGCTGCAGCAGTTGTGGAAAGACGTGACCGGCGGCGGCGGCGGCGGCGGGGGCCACTGCATGGAGGACAATGGCATCAAACACAGTAACAACACAGGCGGCCCGGGCGCACAGGGCGGACTGGACCTCTCCACCAACAACACCAATACAACTACCTCCTCCAACCCCTCCAAAGCCTCGCCGCCCATCACCCACCACAGCCTCGCCAACGGACAGTCGCCCGTCCTCAACCACAGACGAGAGCGGGAACGGGAAAGGGAGCGCGAGAGGTACGGAAACTCAGACGCCTCATCACGCCGCCGACTCAGCTCAGAGATAAAAGTGTATTTGTACTTTTTTAACAGTCGCACGCAAACACAAACAGCAGCTTGTTGTGGGTTTTTTTTAGCGTCGTTATTTAGCATTTAACGCACACTTCTGAGGAGCGTTAGGAGTGTTTGTCCTCGTTAAAACTTGTTACTTCAGGGAAAACACGGGTTCAATACTTTATCAGTGCGTTAGTAATATTCAAAAACAAGAGAGTCAGTTCCCCGGAGAGTAAAGGAACACACTTGTACACAGATATATCAAACACCGGGAGAGAACGCAGCAAGCGCGCTCTAAAACAACAACAAGCAAGACACGCTAACCTCACATACATTAAGTATTTAGTGCCTCCTCTCTTCTTCTTTGCATCCTTTGTAAATCACCTTCCTTCCTTCGCTCGCTCGTCGTGTAAATAGATGCCTTTGAGTGGCGTTTCCGGTATGTTTATCCCCCGTGATTGCGGCACCCAACACGCCGACTGTTACATCTGCCTATTTGGCCCATGCATTATTCAAAGGCGCTTTTTTTTCCCGGGCGATATTATAATAAGGACTTTGGGGTAGCGACGCCGCGTGTCTTTGCGTCAGCGCTCGGTAAAGACCCGCACTGAAGGTGGAAGTGCTGCGTAATTGGTTTAAAGTAGATGCTGTCTCTCCAGCGCATCGAAAAGGAGGCTTGAAAAAGATATCTTGAGAGAGAGGGAGAGCGAGAGAGGTAGAGAGGGAATGGGAAACAAGTACTTTTTCTGTTTTTTTCCCTCTCCCATCCGCCTGTGTCCCATGTGGTTCTCGTAATGATCGAACATGAAGTATTGTCAGGCCAACATGGCGCCGATCGATGGCGGAAAAGCCCCCTTCGCACATGAGTATTTATGACAGTATTTACAGTATTTACAGAGCAGAAAAACACAGGCATTTAGCGTTTCCTTCACATCCTTGAAACGGAGACACTCGCCGAGCCTAAAAGGTCAAACCGTCGTCTTTAATAGGACGTGCTGTCGAGGCGGGGTCGTAACTTATTTGGGTGCCATTTGAAAAACGCAGTGCCCCCCTCTCCCCCCTGTCCTCAAAGAACATAAGTTACACACAGTATTAATCTCCTGATGAAAACGATATGGCTGTCTGGGTTTTTAATGTTTACTTGAAAGGCTCCGCCCCCTTCTCCGCATAATGGTTTTACAAGGCGCAAAGGCAGTTAGGGCTTAAGATGGATTCCTTTTTTTGGCAAACTGCTCTTCTTAACCTTTGAGTAAACCCGGCTGTTGAACCCCGGGCGCTGCAAACCGAGCAAGCGTTTTGACCCGTTTCCATTGATTTCAGATGGAAAAAAGCCTCCTTAATCTATCCAAGAACTTCATCTCGCCCGTCGCGTTCCGCTGTACTGTACGTTTTCCCTCGTTAACCGTTACGGCGATGCGTTTACTGTGTCTCTAGTTCACTACATGAAGAAAACGGAGGAAGCCACCCTCTTTACGGCCACGGCGTGTGTAAATGGCCCGGCTGCGAAAGCATCTGCGAGGACTTTGGACAGTTTATGAAGTAAGTGCACGTTTTTTTTCCTTCTGCCTCTTATTCAATCCTAGCCCCATTTTACAGTAGAATAAACTGTGTTGTCCCCTGAGAGAAATGTATCTCAGCGAAACATTAAGGAGCGTCAACAAAGGTTCAACAACAGGATGCAGTACAAATGTGTTCTCTGTAAAGTGCGTTGAAATGTCGGGAATGTAAAATGTAATCGATGTTGGGATAAAAGACGCCATGAATGTTCCAATAAATAGATAACACAATGTTTTAAGGATGGTTTTGGGAAAGACGTCCAGTTTCCAGCTTCTGACAAACAAATATTATTGAAGGTTCTAAATACTGTATTTTCCGGAAAGAAAAAGAAGAAAAAAACATATATAAGTCGCACTGGAGTATAAGTCATATGCTAACGCTAACACCTTCAGCTACATGAGGCACAGACAGAACTGTGGTAAGTGTCTGGTATGTTAACGTAACATATTAACAGTTATTCAGATAACTATAGCATAAAGAACATGCTAACAAGTTTACCAAAGCATCAGTTTTACCCCAAATCACTAAATCCATTGAATTCTTCTTCCTCTGTGTCACTTCTAAACAACTCCACAAACTCCAGAGGTAGAGGAAGTGCAGATTCTTCTTCTGCGTCGCTTAGAGCCTAGAGCGCCCTCTTGTGGTTGTCAGTGTGAAAATAACAAAGAATATCACATATAAGTCGCTCTGGAGTATAAGTCGCACCCCGGCCAAAACTATGAAAAAAGGTGCGACTTAAAAATACGATACATGCAAAATAAAAGAACATTGTGCATGTCCCAAGAAGAGTAAAATTTTATTGTTACATCAACCTAAAATCTGGAAAATACCTAAGAAGACGGATCATTTTAGAGCGAAAAACACGAAAAGGGGCCAATTACTCCATTCCCAATCCTACAAAAAGTCACACTTGACCTCACGACGCGACAGTTTGTAGAGTTCAAACACGAGGCCGCGAGGAGTCAAGTCTGATCCATAAAAAACCCGCCTCTCGCCGCTCAAGACCTCCAAAGGCTCGCGCCTTTGGACGGCGTCAAAAGCCGACATCCGCGCGCTCACCTTTCCCGACAAAAGCCCCCATTCACCGTCGCCATGGTGCGGGCGCCCGAGCGAATGAACTCTTCATGCTCCATCAACAATTTAGTTAATTAGCTCATTTGTAATTGGCCAGCTTTGTTGCCTGGATGTTTGGCGGGGGGGGACATCAAAGGAAGGAGGTGTTTGCGGCGTCGGCGATTACAGGTTATCACGTCGCCGCTCACTCCAGTCGAGCCGCCGTGTCCATTCTTTTTCTCTCTCCCTCTCTGCGTCTCCCCTCACTATCACTCTTTCCCCCTCGTTCACTCACACACTCGCACACGCCGAAGAAAATGAAAAGGGAAAGCTTTAATTTGAATATTCTAATTAGATTTGTAATTAACTGTGAAATAACGATCTGGCGAGTGTTTTTCGCCGGCTGTAAATGTCCACGTGAATTCACATAAACTCTCGGAATCGGGACATTGTTCCGGCATCTTTTCCAAATCACGCATTTCTCTACAGTGACGTTAATAAGCTGGAGAAAACGAGGAGGGGGGGAAATAGTGATATTCGAAACTAGTCCACCCAAGGGAAACTGTGCCAGGATTTAGGTCACGATTCTGCTAATTCCACACGAGCTGCCAAATAAATTGCTCTCATAAACACAGAATGACAGGACATTAGCCGCATATTTACACTTTATTAACGCGCGACAAAGGCGGCAAAATCACAAACGGCCGAGGACCGCTTTCATCATGTCCGATTCTCTGTAAGTCGCCCCCCGCTTATCCCGGGAGGAAAACCCGCCGCACACTTTACGTTCATCGTCGGGGAAATAATCTGGGATGAGTCGCCGAGTCGTTTTCTTTCATCTAAAACCAAAATCCGGAGTACGACGCCATGTCCAAGTGACTCTACTCACTGCGTGCGCGCTGTGGTGCAGGTGAGCATTTGCCTTGCGGCTCGAAAGTAGCCGAACGTGTGCGGTGGCATGTTTGTGTCGGATTAGCTCGGGCGATACCGCGTCCTATCACCTCGCCGCACTTACTTAAAGAAGCACACAGACCCCGGTAAGCCTGTGTGCGCTACGGATACACGGCGTATAGGTAGCTTAGCCGGCTATTTAGGCGAGCGGCAAAGCGGCACCACGAGCCACCGCCGCCAGAGACGCAAAGACGGAGAGAAAACAGGTTCGACTCGCGACTTGAAAGCGACAACGGCGGTGACGGCACAGGTTGGCAGAACGTTCGCTCCGACAAAACGGCGACGACGTCTCAGTTCAGAGCCCCCCACCCCCTGCCCCGCCGCCTCATCCCCCCCGCCCGCCCCGCCCAACATAGCCCTGCGAGTCAGAGGCTGGCGCTCCCGTACTGTAACCCAGTCAGCACATGAAAAACAGGCTCCGTACAAAGGAAGGCGCGGGCTCTTCGTCGGAACAAAGATGGCTGCTCGGTGGCGTGCCTCGGAGCGGTGATTGTCGGTGTCAGAGGGAGGCCTTTCATGTCGTCGGAGATGTCAGCGCGCACACACACACATACACACACACACACACTCACACACACACACACACACACTCACACACACACACACACTCACACACGTGCAGTTTAAACGGGGTTGCATAAAGCGGGTGTCAGATTTAAATGACAGTTTAGATGTTAGGAGTGTGTGTGTGTGTGTGTGTGTATGTGTGTGTGTGTGTGTGTGTGTGTATGTGTGTGTGTGTGTGTGTGTGTGTATGTGTGTGTGTGTGTGTGTGTTGTAAAAGGGAGGGGGGGTGACACGTTTAGTCGTCTTTTTTGTTTTGTTGCATGAAGAAACTTGTCAGGATCAGCATTTAATAGCTCTTCAATGCGCTTTTAAGTGTTCTCACCTGGAAAAGGTAGCCGCGAGGAGGCTGGCGCCCCGAATTAGCTCTCTGAAGTTCAAAATGAAATGGTATTGTGGGGATTTTTGGGTGCGCGGAGGGTGTATGTGTGTGTCTATTTGTGTTAGAGAATGAAAAGATGCTAATGTGCGCGCGTGATCTTCTGTTTTTTTCTTTTTATGATTGTTGTAGATGCAGCGAAACAGCACAATCTCTAAAGTGTTTGGATACGTTTTATTTTTGTCAGCATTTAAGACGCGATAGGCAGCGGTTTTTCAAATGTGCGTGAGAATGTGCTTTTGGCTAATCAGATGATGTGAGCTACGACGCTGCTTTAAAACATAAAACAATGAATGTGACTTGAAATTAAATAGCTCGATTCAGATTTCAGTCAAATCTGCTGATGAAGTAAGAAATACATGCATAATCTGCCCTTGATTTAAGTTTAATAGGACATTTGTTCATATTTCAAACATGATTCGATTGTGTTTAATGTAGTGAGACTAAACCTGCCATGATATTTACTAAATCAACAATTGTTTGATAAATGATAGATGGAACAATACCTCAATATTTATCGGGGGTACTTTTTCTTTGTACTTTTTGTTATTTTTCTGTACTACGATCAGATTTGATGTGTAGCACGTTGAATAAATACCTGGTATAACTCATTATAGATACAAACAAACCACTAAAGTATTTCATAATAATGTTTTTTTTACTACAACTCATGTTTTTTTGTACTTTGTAATATGTTTTGGGGTATAATCCTGCTTTAGAGTTGTTTTGTCATTGACTTTCATTTATTGTGCATATTTTCTTCGTCAGTACTTCAAAATTTGTTCTTGTGACAAAGTCTTAAGTACCGTATTTTCCGCACTATAAGGCGTACTTAAAAGCTCAAAAAACGACACTTTTATATAGATTAATTCTGGTTGTACTTATTGACCTCAAAGCGATTTTGCATGGTGCACGTTTTGTTTCGCTTATTACACTTTATATATGTCCAGTGCGCCTTATATATGAAAAAATATCAAAAATATACCACTCATTGACAGTGCACCTCATAATCCAGTTGCGCCTTATAGTGCAAAAAATACGGTCAGACTTATTCCAAATGCATCGCCTCATAAACAGTTCACGTTGGCAGCATCTGTGCATCGAACACACACAGACCAGATCTTTGGCCTCGCGCCCAACACGTCGAGCCTGACGTCGGCCTCTGAGCACGCACTCGTCTTTTTTACCCACAGACCCTTTAATCACTGACCTCCTCCTCATCGAGACACGAGCGGATCCGGCGCACACATAAACACACACTCACTTAACTCTTCCGCTCTCTGTCACCACTCCACTCCCCTTATTACTGGCAGGAAGGCAGGCTCCCGTGTTAAAATGGCAAGCTCCGCCGCTAACCTGAACGCTAGTGTCTCTAACCCGCTGCTAATTAAACCCACAAGGCAGCAGCTCTCCGTCGCTATATATCGCACGCACACACGCACACACACACACACACACACACACACATGCAGAGTACAGGCAGCAGGCAGACAGGCCCTGGCCCCTGGATAGCTCCACTCCCCTCTACCCCTCCACATGTCTGTGCACTGTGACAAGACCTTTAAAACGAAGGCCATTACATATGCACTAGCGCCATTGGGGGGGAGTGTGTGTGTGCATGTGTGTGCGTGTGTGTTGCATCTATCCACACTTGTGTACATACCATTACGCTTGTTTGTGCGCCGCAGCCCAAAGTGTAGTCGCCTAGGTGTCCACTCGTATACCTTTTGACTAATGACCGTGTGTGGATTCAGACCCGGAGCGAGCCCCGTGGTTGAGTGCGGGGCGGTTCAGGGAGTCGCCACCGTCGTCCTCTTCTGGGCCGCCGTCGCCCCTGATAATACACGCAGACAATTAGCAAGGGCCGCTGTGTGCACCGTGCGCACTTGGCTCGAGTCGATTTATTATAAGGCCCTTAGTGGACGTTGATGGCGTATACATATTCATACGCAAAAGCTGTGGGGAAAAGCCCTGCGAGGTGTTTTTGTCCCCCCCCCCTCCTCCCCCCTTTCTGTGAAAATGCGAGGTTGTACTAACAAAGAAGATCGTGGTCGGTTTGTACGTCTCGCTAGTCTAAAGTGTCTTGGCTTAAAAACACGCTTAAATGTGTGCGTTTTGTGTTGTTTACTTTGATTCTTCTGCCGGTAACACACCTCCAGATCTGGCTCGGTCGGTGTTTGCCGCTCTCGCCGCTCTCGCCGCTCTCGCCGCTCTCGCCGCTCTCGCCGCTCTCGCCGCTCTCGCACAGACTTCACACGGATAATCCCCCTCCAAACACTGAAATCAATATCGCTCTGAAATGAGCCATAAACTGTAAACATAAACAGTAGTCAGCAGGGTCCAATAGCTCTAAACGATTGCAACCCCACTGGCAGCGCGGTCATTAAACAATCACCTTATATCCCCCCTTTGATTCCTATAAACCTAATTGGCAGTAATTAAAAACTGGCCCAGAGTTTAATTGCATTTCCAGACATAGAGAGCACACGCCGGGGCATTGGGCGTTTCTCTGTTCTGTCTGTGTCCGTCCCGTTCCCCGTGTCTTTGTGTGGCATTATTAATGCACAGTAGGACACGCTGCCATTTGAATATTTTATAAATGCATGTAGTAATCTGCCTGTAATCGCCGGGCTAACTGGCCGGCAGTGGAAGGTGAAGAACTGCCTGGAGAGAGCTTCTGCCTTCACAATGAGCACACAGATATACATGTGCAAACAGGAAAACATGCAGTTGATAAGAGGCTAATTTAATAAAGATTTCGGCCTCTATTTTTTGTAATGAGGCATCTTCAGGGCCAACGCAGAGCCCACTCTGGGCTTTTGAAGCAGCTGTAATTCATGACACCCGCCATACATCAAGTGCATAAGATAGTATTATGGGCAGTGAAATGAAAAGGGTATTTGCAACATTAGTTCCCTCATCCTGCGAGGGCCGTGATTAAATGATTAATGAAATGCCCCTTTTCTGCATGCGCATTCTGAAACAGAAATTAGGCAGCGGGCTGCAGACTCCACTGCTCCGCCCCCCTCGCCCCCTGCACCCACCGTCCACGTTTTAAGGCTACCTCATTCTTGATTTATAATGAAAAATAACTGTGGATTAGAGCGGAAATGGTAACAGAAAGCAGATGTAGTGGTTTTAAATGTGCGCCCCATAATTGAGGGCTATTGTGTTTGCTGTGGCGGCGTTCATGTTTTGATTGGCAGGCCATGAGACCTCCTCACTCAGTTGTCTTGTTTTGAACACGGCAGATAAACAAGAGTGAGCATTATTCTGTGGCACAGTGTGTTTCTGAGCCTGTGTTCCAAGTCCACAATAATGTAAGCAAGTGTGTGTGTTGTTAGATAAGTGAAAGCAGCGAGAGAGGAGGATTCTGTCCTCTCTAATGCACTGGAGGCAGTGCTGTAAATGATCATTGAAGGGTCTGCAAGCTAACCTATAATTACTGCAGATAAAGTGGCAGCTCTGGCATTTCATAAGCAGGCCTCCTCAAAGCTTGCTTTGTGAGTTTGTCACCAATGATCATTTAGATAGAGGCTCATTACCCAGCATCACAACACTTTAGAAGCCCCTTTTTTGCCCCATATCTGTGTACTGCACTTTAGTGTGTGTGTGCATGTGGAATAGAGGTCTGTCTTAATCGTTAGGCTCTTTTGTGTCCTACAGACAAAATCCAATCAAGACAAAACCCTCATTGACTGTTATGGCTGTCTGACCGCCTTTTTCCTTCTAATGAGGCGAACACAGCAGATACATTTAATATGTCTGCCTCTGGATAATGCACCTTCAGTGGAGGAGCCGCTTTGTGTGTCAGATGTTGCCGGTGTTAAATTGTGTGTATTGTTTTCGGTAAACGAAGGAGACAAAGCCGTTCTGCAGGTCTAGCATCTTTTATTCTCTGTAGAAAGCTGTGCTCACGGGGGCACTGAAGTTAGCCATCTAAACTGGTGCAGGGCCATTGTCATGTTAAACATGGCCCCACACACCGCCATGTTACTTCTAATTACATTATTTCACTCAAGAACAATGGCTCCTATCGGTTCCCATGGATAATTGTCTTTTTATAGCTTTATTCTAGTGAAAACACAACAATAGTTGATACTGTCATCATCGTCCTCCACACTTCTGATCATGATGAAAGAGGAAATCATGATGTATATTTTGTATATACTTTAGGATGTGGTGCTTAACAGTTTGGTTCTTTTTCCTCTTTTAGACACTTAAACAATGAGCACGCCCTCGACGACAGGAGCACGGCCCAGTGTCGAGTCCAGATGCAGGTCGTGCAGCAGCTGGAGATTCAAGTAAGTTCTTTTTATTTCCCTCGCAATTCAGAATCAGAATCAGATTCAGAATCAGAAAAGCTGTATTATTTCCATTGTCAATCAGCAGAATTCACAAACAGAGGAACTCACTTTGATGATTTGGTGCAACATAAAACAATAAACAATGATAAAACGACCTATATAAAGTCAAAAAGAAATTAAATCTGCTACAGGACATTGTCTCCTAACTGGCACGTATTGTCTGCAAGTTTAAAATAAGGAATATATTTTGTCATTTTCACCAAAGCTGAAGCTAATTGCAGTGCTTTCTAATAATCCAGTCAAACTTTATATGTTCTGATTGTGTGAGCAGAGAATGGCCACGTGTGGTCTGACTAATACCTCCAGACAAGCAGCACCTGCACAATCCAACAAAGACACTAAACAAAAGAATCTCCGAGCCTCACAACCAAAGCCATTATGGCTGTTTAAATTGAATTAAGCATGTGTGCTTTATTTTCTGCTTTCTTTCCCCCCCTCTTTTTCTTTCCAATTAATAGCGAGCATATCTCTCTCGGTCTGCTGTGTTAATTAACTGCACTTTGCACCTGAAGAAAGCTCAAAAGGAGGGAACTATTTTCAGTAGGTGGAGCATGACCTTATTAAGAAGTCATGCTGGCGAGATAATGAGAGCGCTGATTGAGCGACATTATTACTCAGCACCGGCGACACGCGCCCGTCTCCCTCTAGAAACAAACAGATGTATGTTTAAAGTGGCTTAAACTGAGAGCGGAGTATTCATTATGAGCCGTGCCAGAAGAGATCATTGTTGGAGCTCTTTTTAAACCTGTGAATTTCACTGAGTGCTGCAGGAGATTCTCATTTATAAAGGGCCATTAAGTATTTATGAACTATTGTTTTAAGTGTGGGAGTTGTACCTGTTGCGCGAGGTCAAACTCTCCCATGTAACGACCTGATAGTGTAATACAGCGGCGCTCAGAGCTGCTCAGAGCTGCTCAGAGCTGCTGGTGCTGTGCTGTGTCTCATTCTATGATCGTGCTCGTGAAAACGCTGCAGCTGCTGAAGCCTGAACTTACAGTGTGACCAATTACTGCGCTGCACTTGTGTTGTCTCTCTCTTCCCTCTTCGTTCATCGCCCGTTCCCTTCTTTCCCTCTTGTTTTTCCACGAGAGCCGTCTTAGTAATGAGGCCCCGCTCTGTTCGTGCACACCTCAGCGCGAGCGTGCACATGTGCCGCTCCACACAGTGTATATGAGGGGTGGGGGGGCGAGGCGTTCACAGGGTTCGGTCCTTGTCAGTCCCTGTGAGTTAGATTGATGATAGGCGGTGGCTGGGGCCACTAACTGGACCAGGAAGGCGGGTGTGCCCGGCGCCCTGTTTGGAAGACCCCTTCACCTTTCAGCAGCTGCGGGCTGAGCTCCGTCCTCCTAACTGTGTCCACAGGACTCTGAGCAGACACTCAGGACCGCCTAATTTATGGCCCAACGAGCTTGTTACTGTCAGGGCCCCGCTGACCTAAATTCTGCTATTGACAAAAAGATGAAATGCTATTTGTTTTGCCTGACCTGTCGGGGCCCCTCCCCGGCTCCCACTGGCTCCTCATGTTCCCCTCACCAGGAGGACGGGCCTGTGTCTCACTTGGCTTCCATCCAACTTTCTTGTCTTCATTGCACAGACGCTTCCCCGGGCCCGGCCATCTCATAATCGCTCTTTTTAAGATAAGATAAGATAATCCTTTACTGTCCACACATGGGGAAATTTAGGTGTTGCAACGCAGTAGATACAGGGGAAAGGACAGATAACTTATAGGAAGTTAATAGAAGAACTCTTATAAACAAAACCAAAAAAACTATTATTAACAAAACTCCTCTCATATCTTAATAGGGAATGGAGGAACATAAATAAATAAAATAAAATAAAGAAAAGATAAAAATAAAAATAATAATAAAAGAAAATAAAGTAAAAATAACTAGCATAAGACTAAATAATACTAATACTATTGGTAAGTAAAAAAACACTCTTATTTACATTAGTTATATGCACATGAATATGACGGTAAGTCAGTCAAGTATTGCACGTGTTCAGGGCTTTGTCCGTCCCTCCTGTCTCCTCCTGTCTCCTGAGGCTCCGTCTCACCCCGTCCCTCCTGTCTCCTGGTGCTCCGTCTCACCCCGTCCCTCCTGTCTCCTGGTGCTCCGTCTCACCCCGTCCCTCCTGTGTCCTGGTGCTCCGTCTCACCCCGTCCCTCCTGTCTCCTGGTGCTCCGTCCCTCCTGTCTCCTGGTGCTCCGTCTCACCCCGTCCCTCCTGTCTCCTCCTGTCTCCTGGTGCTCCGTCTCACCCCGTCCCTCCTGTCTCCTGGTGCTCCGTCTCACCCCGTCCCTCCTGTCTCCTGGTGCTCCGTCCCTCCTGTCTCCTGGTGCTCCGTCTCACCCCGTCCCTCCTGTCTCCTCCTGTCTCCTGGTGCTCCGTCTCACCCCGTCCCTCCTGTCTCCTGGTGCTCCGTCCCTCCTGTCTCCTGGTGCTCCGTCTCACCCCGTCCCTCCTGTCTCCTGGTGCTCCGTCTCACCCCGTCCCTCCTGTCTCCTCCTGTCTCCTCGTGCTCCATCTCACCCCGTCCCTCCTGTCTCCTGGTGCTCCGTCCCTCCTGTCTCCTAGTGCTCCGTCTCACCCCGTCCCTCCTGTCTCCTCCTGTCTCCTCGTGCTCCATCTCACCCCGTCCCTCCTGTCTCCTGAGGCTCCGTCTCGCCCCGTCCCTCCTGTCTCCTGGGGCTCCAGCTCACCCCGTCCCTCCTGTCTCCTGAGGCTCCGTCTCGCCCTGTCCCTCCTGTCTCCTGGTGCTCCGTCTCACCCCGTCCCTCCTGTCTCCTCCTGTCTCCTGGTGCTCCATCTCACCCCGTCCCTCCTGTCTCCTGAGGCTCCGTCTCGCCCCGTCCCTCCTGTCTCCTGGTGCTCCATCTCGCCCCGTCCCTCCTGTCTCCTGGTGCTCCGTCTCACCCCGTCCCTCCTGTCTCCTCCTGTCTCCTGGTGCTCCATCTCACCCCGTCCCTCCTGTCTCCTGAGGCTCCGTCTCGCCCCGTCCCTCCTGTCTCCTGGTGCTCCGTCTCGCCCCGTCCCTCCTGTCTCCTGGTGTTCCGTCTCACCCCGTCCCTCCTGTCTCCTGGTGCTCCGTCTCACCCCTCTCACTCTAACGCTCTCTAATGTACTCTCTCCTCTCGTCTCTTCTCAGCTTTCCAAGGAACGTGAGCGTCTTCAGGCGATGATGGCCCACTTGCACATGCGGCCCTCGGAACCAAAGTCCTCTCCCAAACCAGTGAGTGCATATTGCTCCGGCTCCATAAACAGACTCGACTCGACAGAACGACCGAAAATGACCAGTTGAAGCAGGCGGCGTCGACAGTGACAGACGATGAGAGGAGAATGGGATTTGTAATACAGTTACATTTGCTTCTTATCAGTTATTTGGTGCCGTTAGGGGACAATGGAGTTTAGAAGTGTATTAGATGGCGGAGCTGTAAGTCCTCGGCTCAAACGCGGGGTTATTTCTGCGTGATGGATATAATGGCCAAAACAACCTGTTGGCGGCTGATAGCTGTTTGGCTCGCCGGCGGCAGCGGCACTCCAAAGTGGAACGATTGAGAAAAAGATATGTCATTTTAACAACAAACACATGAAAATTACACCCAAGTGTCGAAGACTGCGCCGTGTTGACATAAATACCCAGAGTCTGGATGAAATTGATGGCAAAAGACAAAAAATCCAAAACACAAAGAGGTCGTCGAAGCGGTGCAAATGATGTCACTGGACCAAATGTTTCTCTAGTATTTTACTTTGAAATTATACGACTTTGTCCAACCAGCTCATTTTTTTCTGTAAACATCAGTCTTCCAATTGTAGATGTTTGGAAATGTTTGAGTTCAAATGACAGTTAGCATAGTTAGCATAGTGCTCAGTCCACTTTGAATAGAATCGTTTTCCTCATCACGGAATGTAGATAATCACAGATAGCATAATTATCCCATAATTCCATCAGGAATCAAACTCCCTTTTTTATTATTCAATCTCTCTCACCGCGTTTCTCTCTTTAGCCTTTTTTTTAATCTTCACAATTCAAGCAGCTTGGTTCCATCTCGTCCAATAAAGAACTGGCCGCCTATAATCCGAGGCTGAATATGAATGAATGATGCTAATGAAGTATTGCATTACATAAAGCACACATGAAAGAGCAGCTAATTGCATTTGATGGCGGGGGCAATTCAGACCGAATCCTTAAACGCACAGTTAAAGCCCTCAGTTTTAAGGCGGCCCCGGCTTTTTAAAGAGGAGGCAAAATGCACGAGATGATTGCGAGTGTATCATCAACGCAAATGAAAAGACTTAAGACAAAACGACTCTTTCGACGGTCGCCACACTTCTGCAGATAGAAGCGGCCCATTTGATAAATACAAAGGTCTCCGTTTATTACACGGCCAGAACAAGAAAAGAAAATCCCCAGTTTTTTTTCTCCGCTAACGCTAAGGCTAACGCTAGACACCACTGCCGCGCCGCCGCCGTCTCCAGCGTGACCCCATTTATTCCCCCGAATTGCACTTCATTAAATGCTACCTTTTGGCCATGCTGTGGACGGATGAGGATCAAAGTCAGCAGTGCAGAAAGTTTAGAGTGATCTCTGCAGGCCAGTCCGCCTCGCTGGCCCAACCTGGGACCAAAACGAACTTCTCAAGAGCAGACACAGCAAACACTGCACGTTTTGAACTGTAGGGGGCGCGTTAGAATCTAGTATCTAAATCCAGAACCTCTCTAACATCTCCAGACGAATATATCCAGTCCTGAGCCCTGGTAAATGGTTAGTTAGTAAGGGAGGGCATCCAATTTAAAGAGGAATGATAGATTTTTACCCATAATACACGGGGTGGACATTGAAATAACAAATAGTTCAATGGCAGAGAAGTAAGTTTTACCAAGGACAGATCGATATACATCAGTTTACATATATATCACGGCTGTATTTGCATTCTTTAGCGTGTCGGATTTGGGCCTCACATCTCCAGCTCAGGCCAGTCTTTACTTCAGCTCAAATGAAAGATACAAAGCTTTATTTGAACAATTTCAATGTGATTACGCTGCTGCGGATGTCTGAAAATGATTTATTTAGACGTATTTTCCCTTATTATTATTCTTTTGTTGTGGCGAGCAGTGAAAAGTGTTGAAAAGACACAGTTCAGACCATATTTTTGGAGGGAAAATGATCAAAATCTCGACACCGCAGCGACAATAACCACATTTTAAATCCTTGCATGTGCCTACTATACGTTGCATGTTGTAGAACGAGGCTTTGGCGTGGATACACACAGAGATATATACCTGCCTCGGGCCGGACAAAAGCCCTTTGTGCCACACGCGGGCCGGGCCTGTTTACTCCTGCACCAGCTCATTACCGCCAAGTGGCCAGCTAATTATCATCTGCCCTGGAATGTCTCGAACTTGACATTTGAGTCTATTTATCAACAGGCGGCACAAACGACCACTCAGAAACTCCCTGGCCCTCCGTCTTTCATCTGGGCTTTTAATTCCAAACTCCTGCAAGCGAACGCATCTCACAATTAGGCCAATTCGGTTTGAATATTTAACAATGTCATTACCATTCCAAAGGAAATTAGAGCACGGACTAAAAGGTCAGCTGGGAATGTTCCAGCCGGTTAGATCCTCTCATCAAGGAACGCCAAAGTGGAGGAGAAACTGGACGATTAGCAGCCACTTTAGACGCGGATGATACGAAGACGCCATCGCGGCAAACTCGCTCCAGTGCTCAGCTTTTTTACTGCTCAAATTCAGATTTTTGTTTCATTTGGTGACAGGAAAAAAGCCCATTGCGCGTATATAGTTCAATTCATCCATTTGTCATAACTTGGGTGAATGGTTTTACTCAATTCTAACGTTCTCTCTGATGGAACCGACCTGGACAACCTCTGCCTTACGCTGACAATAACGCACTGTATTTAGTTTGCATATGGAACCGCCCTCCATGTGTGTCCGGTGCTGAATAAACGGTGTGTAACTTCAGAGAGCGCCCCGAAGCGAGTGGAGCTGACGCTATTGACCGTGCTGGAGTTTCACACGTTGACCGGGTTGACATCCACGGCAAACAAGACTTTTCTCAACTCTCTGCTGGAGTGGGAGGATTACAGCTGCGTGGAGCGGAGCCAGAGCGGGCGGGAGGGGCGGGGGTAGAAAGGGGGGCGGGGCAGCTGTGGGCCAGTGATAAATAAAGAGATAAAGAGAGATGAGGCCGGGATAACATGCCAGCTGATCGTTGGATAATCTCGAACAGCGTGCTCTAATTAGAATTCTTATGATACAATTTGGTGGTTGTAATTAGTGGCGATGGGCTGGCTCCTCTCCACGAGGCTTGTTAGTGGAAACACAGCTGTGTTAGAGCAGAGCACACACTCTGTCAAAGAACCACAAAATAACTCTTCCTCCTCTCTCCCTCCCGCTCTCTTCCTCTCCCTCTGTATCTCTCTCTCTCGCGCTCGCTCTGCAGCTAAACTTGGTGTCCAGCGTCACCATGTCAAAGAACCTGCCCTCAGCGTCGCCCCCGAACTTACCTCAGACGCCCACCACGCCCACCGCGCCCATCACGCCCATGGCAGCGATGCCACAGGTGCCCTCAGTGCTGGGAGGGGCCAACGTGCCCAGTATGGGAGCGATGCGCCGACGCCACGCGGACAAATACTCCATGCCTCTGTCTTCAGGTAGGACCAACTACTCAGCGCACCGCACACACACACGCACACACACACACACACACACATACACACACACACACTCACATACACATACACACACACACACACACATACACACACACATAGACCGCACACACACACACACAAACACACACACACATAGACCACACACACACACACACAAACACACACGCACACACACACACACACACACACACAAACACACACACGCACACACACACACACACATAGACCGCACACACACACACACACACACACACACATAGACCGCACACACACACATAGACCGCACACACACACATAGACCGCACACACACACACACACACAGACACAGACCGCACACACACACACACACACACATAGACCGCACACACACACACACAGACACAGACCGCACACACACACACACACACACACATAGACCGCACACACACACACACAGACACAGACCGCACACACACACACACACACACACATAGACCGCACACACACACACACACATACACCGTACACATACACACACACACACACACACAGACCGCACACACACACACACAGAACACACACACACACGCACACACACACACACACAGACCGCACACACACACACACATATACCGCACACACACACACACACACACACACATAGACCGCACACACACACAGACCGCACACACACACACACACACAGAACACACACACACACACAGACCGCACACACACACACACACACACAGAACACACACACACACACACACAGACCGCACACACACACACACACACACAGAACACACACACACACACACACAGACCGCACACACACACACATATACCGCACACACACACACACACACATAGACCGCACACAAACACAGAACGCACACACACACACACACACACACACACACACTCACACACGCTCATAGAGCTGACCTTTGAACTCACACTGACATCTCTCACTTGAGTTTTTTTCAGTATCTTATGAAAGTGAAGATTGTACTTAAATAGTCGTGTCTCTCTCTTTCACAAATACTCCTAATATTTGTCAGACTCAGATGTGCTGACTCTTCACTTCCATGTTCTTGTACAAACTTGTCGGCTTTGCAAAGCGCCGCCGCCTTCAGCCCGGGCGCGGCACTATAAATATTGCACATCCGATAATGGCTGTAATTGATTCCAAACACACAAACATGGGGTAAAAACGACGTAACTCGGGCCTGACTCAGTGAGAGACGTCTCGTGGGTTTAGAAAAGCACTATGTTTAATCACTCTATATGTAAATACACAAGAACTTCCTCCGTGCATAAATATTACATGAATGTTAATTAACTTCAAATAATAGTAAAAAATACAATATTTATTGCATTAAGAGCGTCCCATGTATTGGGCTGTGCATTTTAAACGTTCAGTCTTTGATGTTTGTATTTACTCGCAGTGTGTTTAGTGTGAAGCGCATCAATTATTCAAGTTCAGCCTAACTAACTGCACGGATCTCATTTTGTGGATGTATTAGTGTTTAAGATCTCTCGCGAGGGAGATTAATTAAAAATGCATTTTGTCAGACATGGAAAATGTTGATTTGATGTGCCCCTCTCACCCCCTCCCCTCTGTTCCCCCCCTAACCCCTCCCCCCCTTCTAATTTGTTGAAACCTTGAGCCATTTCAATGTCTGAAGAATAAAATTTACCAATTATTTCAGGTGGTGACACAGTATTTATTTTTCCAGAGATCGCCCCAAACTACGAGTTTTATAAGAACGCAGATGTCAGACCGCCATTTACTTATGCAACCCTCATAAGACAGGTGAGTGGGAAATAAATTAACTTTGCCTGATTAGATTAAAAATTAATTGCTGCATGAATCACGGCAGCGCTCTCCCGTGCTGCTCGGTCCACCCGTGTGTGCGTGCCGGTTATGTAGTTTCGTTAGTAAACCATTATTTGATGTCATCTCATTTCAGGCTATCATGGACTCTGCCGACATGCAGTTAACGCTTAATGAAATCTACAGCTGGTTCACGCGCACGTTCGCTTACTTCAGACGCAATGCTGCAACCTGGAAGGTAACCCGGATGCCCTTTCGCCTCCCGCCCCACCACGCCGCCCGCCACGACCTGTCACTCACCGGGCGTCACACACACCACTGGCATGATCCGACTCACAGACGACTTCAACAACCCCGTTCGAACACGACGACGACGATACTCGACTTTGTGCATGACATGTCATCCATTGGCCACATCAGGACTCACAAATTTGTATTTAATGTATTTTTGATTACGATTTCAAAAGTTGCAAAGCCCCAATGACTGAATATTCGACTTGCTAACAGTACATTCATATAATCCACAATTTAAAACAACGTATTTGTGGTTGTTTTGGATTAATCCAAGATGTTAGGGGCGATATCGGAGCATCCCAGACAATATTATCTCAATCTGACAGAAATGTACTACGACATCATGAAACAAACTAGTTATAGAGGTTTGATCTTCAGATAAATGTGAAAAGTCATAAAAGAGCAGAAATATCACCTTATACCCTTATTATTAAGCGTACAATGTCACTTTTTTATTTTTCCTCAACACAACATTCATGATATTATCTAAACTGTGATGTATTCTCCACGTTTATTTGCTGAAGAATTATTATTATTCATGTTTTATTTTCTGTTTTCAAGTGTAAGCAGCAGAATTAGGGATGTACTGCAGTCCAACACGCTTCATAGTACTACATTAATACTTCACAAACCCCATTGCCCCTTTATCTTAACACAAGCTCACACAAAATCGAATATTAACATGTCGCCGGCTCCTCTCCCCTCCTCAATGCTCTCGGCGTAATAGAGACCATTCTTCCCCCGTTATTTATTTTTCCACCATTACGCCTTTTCTGTTTGGAGATGACAGCCCCGAAGAATTATCCAGCCCCCGATATCGTTTTCTAATTCAGTGCAATTAATAGCAGGGGCCCGGCGCGGCGAGGAGAGGGCCCTGACGCACTAATTATACAGCAGCCACTCCATCATCAGCACCTTTTGTTAAGAGAGACACCCCTCCTCCTGCGCGCCAGAGCCCGCCCTCCCCTCGCCTATCATTGGTTAATTAGGTGAGAAAGATGGCGGCCCGAGAGCGTTAACCAGCTACCGCGCCGACGCTGTACATAGTGTAGGTAGAGCGAGCGGGCCGCGGGCAGGGGGGGTTTGGGGGTCGGGGGGTTAAGGAGCCGAAGAGACGAGAAAGGGAAGCGAGAATTGGCCCCGTCGCGAAAAAGACACACTTTATTTACTCGCACAAAAGAGCCCATTTGTAAATCTGTCCGCGCAACTTTATTGTCCTGTCCGTTCGCACAAAGATGTTAAAAATGTGGCCCCCTCTGTCTTTCTTTGTGTGTGTGTGTGTGTGTGTGTGTGTGTCGGCGATAAAGAAAAGCCCTTCTGGTTTCACTGTCCTCTCCGTTTTCATCCTATGGCCCCTGTGCATCGTTCGTTAGCGCCTTTAGCCTTTGTGCGCGGGGGAGAGCGCCGCCGCCGCCACCGCCGCCGCTCATCTGCATGCGACCCACGAGCGCCGGCACTAGATTTAGCAAAGTGAATTAATTTGGATTTGGGATGCAAATGAGCGCATGGGCGTGTGATCACCGATTCAGGACGGCGGGCCCCTTTTTCCAGTTTGTTAGGTACAGTGTATATGTGGACGGGACATGTTCTCCCCGGGTTTCTGCAGTAGTTACATTTACAGAAACAACACAATCGCATATAAGACTCGCAGTAACTTTGTAGTGTTTCATGACGGATTAAAAGGCGAGAAAAGTTTTCGCGTCGTGCCACAATGGAAAGAGATATGAGACAAGTCCGCGCACAGTAACCGAGGTGATCTATTTACATGTGTGGAGCCACAATCGCCTTCATCAGCATTAGCGGCATGATCAGTGATGGACTTGTCATTTGATTAACACTGAGAGTGGGTCTGAAAGAAGAACCAAATGAAAGGTAGTTTAATATCTAGGCTTGGTCTCATCAGCTGAACAGAGGGATCCACCCCCGCCCACTTCTCTCTCCAGAAGCATATTACTTCTAACTATATAGCATGCATAATAAAACTGCTCATTTGCTCATTAATATTAAAATTATCATATTCAGAGCCATGGGCATTAAGATCAATCAAATCCTGGGATTTTCAGGTCAGATGCGAGATCTGCTTATGAGTTTTTTTCCCTTTTATTCTGAATCCCCTTTTCCCGGGGAAGAGCAGTACACAGAGCGCCAGCACATGATAAATATGGACAGCACCATTATTAAAGATGAGCTTATTATTTGTGGAGTGTGATGCATATGCTTTAATTATGGACGGGTAGTCATATTAATGAGACAGTAAGATGAAGATTTGTAGTGTGATATTGACATTTTGTGATGGATATCATACTATTATACTATATTTTAGGATTGTGGTTTGGCTCCAAGTTCAAAGCTAATTGTGACATGTTATCATGAAGAGCAGAGCCGCTGTGAGGGAGGATATTTGGACATCTAGATGTCAGATAGAGTTCAGGCTAATTCTGGATGTGCCGGGCCCCACGTGCCCTCAGACACACACCAGGCTACTGATGACTGTCTTTTTTCTTGCTCTGCTGTCATCTTTACAGCGATATGTCCATTAAGAGCAATGCTTTTGTGGAGCAGAGAGGGTTACTGACATCACCATTATCAAGGCCAGCATTACCACTTCTGT
The DNA here is from genome assembly GCF_026437365.1 of Eucyclogobius newberryi. NCBI lineage: Eukaryota > Metazoa > Chordata > Actinopteri > Gobiiformes > Gobiidae > Eucyclogobius > Eucyclogobius newberryi. The sequence goes on from NW_027315834.1 coordinate 26,301,663, forward strand.
CACCACCATAAGCCATTCGCTATGCTGATTACCTCCTTTTAGCCTACTTACTCTGATTGATATGTACTGTGTGCAGGACTTGTAAGAGCATTCGCTCTCACTCAATTTTTACTAATTAAATCAATGATGCGTGAATGTTGAGAAATTCTTCAAAAAGCAAGAAGAAATCAATTTCCTGGGCCCTATTTGTGACGCTTAATGAATAAAAGTGATTCATTTTAGCCCCTGCTCTGACCTGTCTGTCCTGTGCCTGCAGAACGCCGTCCGCCACAACCTGAGTCTGCATAAGTGCTTTGTGCGAGTGGAGAACGTGAAGGGCGCCGTGTGGACCGTGGACGAGATGGAGTACCAGAAACGCAGGTCGCAGAAGATCACGGGGTGAGTTTACGCACGGCTCCACAGCAGGAGGACGCCACAGACGCAATGTATATTTAATGTGTCTGTTGTACATGGCATATGCTAAAACAAACACTGTGAAGGACGACATCATCAGAAATGGGCACTTGAATATAAATGTACGTCAAGTCTATACCGCACGTGCTCCTGTGCTCTTGTTTTGATCATGAAAGCAGTTTCTATACAAAGCATTTATCGTACACTTGTAAATATGTTTCCTGATTTATTATGCAACATGCAGACATAAAGCATCCGGCGTGCAAAGTAGTGATTGACAAAAACTAGCGCGTCCTTGTACAAGAGCACTCTGAACTCATTTCCTGTCCTTGTTCCTTGTCGTTTGCTGTTTGCTTAGGAGTCCTTCACTCGTCAAGAACCTGCCCTCCAGCCTTGGCTATGGAACTGCACTAAATGCCAGCTTACAGGTACTGAATGTGCACTCTACACCGCGAACGTAGCACTCTACACCCTGAACGTGCACTCTACGCCGTGAACGTAGCACTCTACACCGCGAACGTGCACTCTACACCGCGAACATAGCACTCTACACCCTGAACGTGCACTCTACACCGCGAACATAGCACTCTACACCGTGAATGTAGCACTCTACACCCTGAACGTGCACTCTACACCGCGAACGTGCACTCTACGCCGTGAACGTAGCACTCTACGCCGTGAACGTAGCACTCTACACCGCGAACGTATCACTCTACACCGCGAACATAGCACTCTACACCGCGAACGTATCACTCTACACCGCGAACATAGCACTCTACACCGCGAACGTATCACTCTACACCGCGAACGTAGCACTCTACACCCTGAACGTAGCACTCTACACCGTGAACGTAGCACTCTACACCGCGAACGTAGCACTCTACACCGTGAATGTAGCACTCTACACCGTGAACGTAGCACTCTACACCGTGAACGTAGCACTCTACACCGTGAACGTAGCACTCTATACCGTGAACATAGCACTCTACACCGCAAACGTATCACTCTACACCGCGAACGTAGCACTCTACACCCTGAACGTGCACTCTACACCGCAAACGTAGCACTCTACACCGTGAACGTAGCACTCTACACCGCAAACGTAGCACTCTACACCGTGAACGTAGCACTCTACACCGCGAACGTAGCACTCCACACCCTAAACGTAGCACTCTACACGGTGAATGTAGCACTCTACACCGCAAACGTAGCACTCTACACCATGAACGTAGCACTCTACACCCTGAACGTAGCTTCATCGCCTCCTCTTCCTCCCCTCCTCTTCATCTCCTCTTCATCTCTTCCTCTTCATCCCCTCCTCTTCCTCCCCTCCTCTTCATCTCTTCTTCTTCACCCCCTCCTCTTCATCTCCTCCACTTCATCCCCTCCTCTTCCTCCCCTCCTTTTCATCTCCTCCTCTTCATCTCCTCTTCATCCCCTCCTCTTCATCTCTTCTTCCCCTCCTCTTCATCTCCTATTCATCCCCTCCTCTTCATCTCCTCTTCATCCCCTCCTCTTCCTCCTCTTCCTCCCCTCCTCTTCATCCCCTCCTCTTCATCCCCTCCTCTTCCTCCCCTCCTCTTCCTCCTCTTCCTCCCCTCCTCTTCATCCCCTCCTCTTCATCCCCTCCTCTTCCTCCCCTCCTCCTCTTCCTCCCCTCCTCTTCCTCCCCTCCTCTTCATCCCCTCCTCTTCATCCCCTCCTCTTCCTCCCCTCCTCCTCTTCCTCCCCTCCTCTTCATCTCTTCCTCTTCATCCCCTCCTCTTCATCTCCTCTCCCTCCCCTCCTCTTCACCTCCTCCTCTTCATCCCCTCCTCTTCATCTCTTCCTCCCCTCCTCTTCTCCTCCTCTTCACCTCCTCTTCACAGATTGATAGCGAGCGTGTGCATCTAATCTGTCATAAATGATTTGGCTTCATCGTGGACGTGGACGAGGCGCTCGTGGCCAAAAGTTAAAAAATTGAATCAGCGTAATATAACTTTCATGCGCAGCGGGCGAAAGTGTCCCGAGTTTTATTATTTTGAGGTAAAGTTTTGGGGGGATTTTTTTTTTTAAAGCAAGCGCCACACAAGGGGAGGGCCCCTCCTCCCGGGGGCCCCCGGGGGAGGCGCGTGTCAGCAAAACGTCTTCGGAGAAAAAATAGCTCGCAACAGAATGAAATAATGTCGGGCCGAGACAAGTGTGTTTTAATAATGACTTTGTTAAATATTTGAGTTTTCTCCGACCGTTCCTGACATCGCCGTGTTTAGCCCGCTCCCACGTTATTAGCCGCGGACATCACTTCACTCGCTGTTTGTTTAACTTTAATCAAACGTCGATCGCTCTTTGCATAAAGTCAAAGTGAAGATCCCGTGCGCCGCCGTGACGAGACGCAGAACTTCTCACTCGTTACTTTTTACAGTGCAATTCAAGCAGATTTTTCCAAAACTCACATGAAACCAGAAGCTACTATCGGTTCACAGATCGCGATAACACTGGTGTACAAGTCCTGGTCGAGTCTTATTCCTGCTCCACCAGAAACAGATACTTATTTTAGTTCAGTAGAGATGACAAACTACGTCCTTCCACGAGCACGTTGTTTTATTTTGAAATTCGACGGTACAATGAAAGCAGAAGTTACCAAAGTGTCGATGTATTCATTCGTCTAAGCGTGCGTTATTTGGTTCTAAATTGAGCCCGTTTTAGTCCTGATCTGGACTGTGTTTCGTCCTGTTCCAGTTCTTGTTTAGTCCTGATCTAGTTAAGGTTTAGTTTTGGGGTTTGGTCCTGGTTTTAGTCCCAATTTTGATGTCGCTTATCTATGTTTGACCAAAGTGTGATAAAGTATGTGCGATATCTGTTTTATCTGCTATCTGTTATAGCTACAAAGTTTTAGCGCTGATGCTAAATTGCTCGATGCCCCCAACCGTCTCTCAGCTCCTGTTGGCGCTTAATCAGTTCTTTGACCCGCTGTAGACCGGGACAGGAGCTATAGGCCGGGAAAGGAGCTGTAGGCCGGGACAGGAGCTGTAGGCCGGGACAGGAGCGGTCCGACGGGTTCGGGGGCAAAGACAAATAGGTGGCACTCTGAGTCCTCTGTACGTGAACACATAAATCTAAAGTCTCGTGCCCGTCGTTCCCTTTTCGCAGGCGGCCCTGGCAGAGACCTCCCTCCCCCTGCTCGGTAACCCCGCCCTGATGAACAGCGGGTCCACGCACATGGGCTGTCACGGGCTGCTGGGTGGCGATCCGTCCATGCTGGGCGGTAGCCCCCCCGGTCTGCTCGGGGGAAGTCCTCCCGGTATGTTGGGAGGCAGCCTGAGCCCGCCGGGCACCATGAGAGGCAGCCCCCCGTCCCTGATGCACTCCGCCCACCACGATGAGCTCAACGGGACGCTCGACCACCTCGACCACACGAACGGACACTCCAGCCCCGGGTACTCCCCACCAGTACACATGTGAGTGCAACCGCAAACCTGACATGTTGTGTGATAAACGACATAACTAGCTGCTCAAGCGGGTTATTCAAGGTCAACTAGTATTTATCAGTGTCTAATCAATCAATCAATGTCTAAATAACCTTCTTCTGCTGCCGATTAGATATTTACGAACACTTATTAAAACACACCTATCAATGCATCCGTTATTACTGCTTATTAGTATGACATTAGGACATTTATGTACGTCAATAAGGGTTAAAAATGGAAAACTTTTGGTGGTACTAGCCTTTAAAGTGCCCCCTACATGTCGGACGACTCATTGATCTAAAATGCAGTTAAGATAACTACATTTTGTATCTGGCTAAAAATTGTAAAAATGTCATGACAGGATAGCTCATTTTTAGGTTAATAATTCCACTTCCTGTTTGTAATTGATGACATCACACGAGGAAATTACCCAACACTGGGCAAAAACTCATCTAATGTAAATTTGACAAGTAAAAATACATGAGAGCGACTTTATTCAGTTGAATTCATGTTTAGAGTGTCAAAAAAGTTGTTTATTTGTGTAAATTCTGCATAAACTTTGACTGGAATGAGTGTCCCTGGTGTGATGTCACTTCCTGTCATTTTCCACAGATTTTTCAACGTTTTCTCCACAAATACCTGCTCGATTGGTGTAAAACCATAATTTATATGCACAACAGGTACAAATACACCAAATAAAGTAAAAATTAGAACATCATAAAAACCTGTCATAGGCACTTTAACGACACAGTTAAAGCTCATTACGATCATAATTTATGTACAGAAATGTCGTACCATCATCATAATATACTGTGTCAGTAAATATCGGATTATCAGCAGAATAAGATTTAAAGAAAAGCAGAAAAATACACCAAAATCAACCACATACAACTAATATGTTGATAAGCGTAAAATGTCTATGTTCTCAGGATGTGTCAGTTATTATAAAGTATCGATGCACAATTGATTAATCTTATAGTCAAGGTTATTTCTAGATATTTGGGGTTCAATATTTATCCTGTGTACATTTTCTTTGCACGGAGGGGAGCTTTTTGTTGTAGTATGATAAGATTCGAGCTGCAGAGGGTGGAATAAGTAAGTAACTCTCTAGAGCATATCAATATTGTACATTTACAAAAAGAGTGTACTGGGATTCTCAGGCTTTCCAATGACAATATTACCGTTTATCACGATATCTTCTGTATCGATACATCACAATATAGTTATAACATCCCCAATAACTTTGACGATAAGTGTAAGTTAAAGGCCAATGTTGAAGGATAATAGCATTTCTTTAGCCGATAGAATGAATCCTTCAACATAAAATTAGCAGTCGTTCCTCTATCGATCAAGATCTTTC